>NW_027185405.1:2200096-2252596 GCF_022577435.1 Embiotoca jacksoni | reverse complement strand
TAAACGTTTGTTTCGAAAGATTTCTTCACACCAGACGGCATCGAGGGGATTAGTGTGAACATGTCGTGATATTGTAGGTGTACCAAGTCTTTTCTTGAGTTTAAAGTGATCCAGAAACTTTTCCTGGGTTCACTTTGCAGGCAGTTTTCGACTGAGACGGAAATAAATGCTCACCTGAGAACTGCTGAATCAGCTAAACTGAAGCTAACTGCTGAATGTTGCTGCTTTTATTTGGGTAAAGCGTGCGAGGCGTTGGTCGAGTGTCCTGCTGGTTCCCCCCAGGCTGAGGCGTTCCCTCAGCGGGTTGGTTTCTTCAACCGACCCCCCCCCCACCCGACCCGCCGGGAGCTCCGGTCACCCCACCGCGGGGATGACATTTTGAGAAAAGGGACGCTGTTTGGGACCGCTTGTCCCTGTCACCAGGGCAACCCCAGAGATGAGAGGGGATGCTCAGCCAGCCCTTTGCTTTGCTTGACCCTCCCTGTAAAACCCAGCAGTAAACTTAACCCCCCTCTGGTCCCGTGTGGAAGAAAGGAGATTAATCGGGGATTTTTCTGCTTTTCAACACTTTCTTTTGAGACGACGGAGCCCAAAACAAGTCGTCCAAGAACGACTTCGGTCTTCATGTTGTTTATAAAGCAGTTCAGATGCTTTTCGGTGGGGGGGGGGGGGTCCTCTGCCGACACCTCCATCACCCCCACAGCCACACACAAACACGTGTGTTTATTGTTGTTTGTCTGGTAAATAAGACGGAGGCCGGCCCCACCTTGTGCAGTTTTACTGGGGTTTCCATGGTGACGGAGGGCCTTTGCGCCTCCTCTGCTGCAACGATGTTTGGATGCACTCTGAAACTGTTTCTGTGTCGGTCTCTTGGGTACTTATTGATAACTTGTGGTTTTTTGGGGATGTCTGATATGTTTAATTTATGTGTTGATTATTTCTATGTACACGTGTTCCTGAGCACTGATTTCCACTACTGGTTTTAATTCAGAGGGCCCAAAGACTAAGTTATTCAAAATTGGTTTTTGGCCTTGACCCAGAGATTTCTCCAGATTCTCTGAATCTTGTGATGATATTATTATAAACCGTAGATGATGAAATCTCTTAATTCTTTGCAATGTTACGTTGAGGAACATCATGAACATTATTCTATTTTCCCGTGCAGTCTTTCACAGAGTGGTGAACCTCTCCCCATCTTCACTGCTGAGAGACTCCGCCTCTCTGCGATGCTCTTTTCATACCCAATCCTGTTGCTGACCATTCACCTAATTAGTTGTGAGATGTTCCACCGGGTGTTTTTTATTAAAGAAAATGTAAGCATTACACAACTTTTTTGAAACGCGTTGCTGCCATCAAATTCAAAAATTAAAATTTATTTGAGATTGGAATATTTGGATATTTATGGGGTATTTCTGAATAGATTATTGATCATGTTATATTAAATTCTTAATAGGACTATTGGATATTTCCAGAAGGATCTTTTTGTGGCTCATGTTTTCAGTGTAACATGCAGCCTGCTAACCTGCAGCTGTAATCCTCAAACTGAGGCGTCGGGCGATCCGTCACTGCTGGAGAAAGTGTTGGAGCTAATCTGTCAGACTGCTGAGCAACAACCATCTGTAAACCAGCAGAAATCACACGAGTGAGGAAAGAAAGGCTTTAAAAGGCTGCTGTGAGTCACATGTTGCTGTCTGGAGCAGTTTCCTCCCTGTTTTGTCTAATTTAATCTTCGGAGCTTCAGCAGCAGCAGATTCACTTCAGTGCCGTGAGACTGTTAACGAGACCTTTTCTGTCAGTGATGTCGTTTTTAACGCATCACGGTTTCTTCTCCCTGACTGCTTTTCCATTTCCTGTTTCAATCGTTTGAGTTCAGTTTGTTTTATCGAGCAGAAACAAGTAAAGCTTTACAACTAACCGTGTGAAAAAGCCCTTAGAATAAACACATCTGGAGGGAACCCATCAGTAATAATGCAAAATATGGAGCTGCAGCTGGCTGACCAGGAGCTCAAAGGACATTTCATGTATTTTGGAAATAATGGTGCGAAGTTGGTGTTGAATCATTCATCAAACAAAACTCAATTATTCACATATTTACAGACACAAAACTGCCAAAACTATGAATTAAAATTCCTGAGTAGGTTTATCTTCATTCGTAAGAAGTTTTTCTACACTGAGGCACCAGACATGAAAAGAATATATCCAATATAGTACCTTAAAGAAAATATTCGTAAGTATTCAGAGTGTCGTCTCTTCATCATCATCACTGAGTTCCAAACATTAACGTGACCGCTGGTACCTGAACATTAGTGATGTCACCATGGAAACCTGAAGCTGGAGCAGAGAAACAGCAGATTTTGGGTCAAACTTTTGGGGAACAGAAAATCTTCAACTAACCCGCTGTAAGCAAGATTCCTGAGCCCATGCAGTGATTTCCACCACAGAATCATGTCTGTTTTTAAAGCGGCGCCGCCTGAAGGCCCAAAAAGATCACAGACAAGACCCGTGAATTCATCCCCCAGGATCAGACTGTCAACACCGAGTCCTACTGAGGCGTCTGAGGGGAAAACATTCGCTGCAAACCACCTTAACTGTGGCGCCATGGCAACGGGGTTCTCCATCGGAAGTCTCTCGATCTTCACCGGATTTGTCTCCCGACGACTTCTAGTCCATTCCACCCAAACATTTGACCCAAAATCTGCTGTTTGTCTGCTCCAGTTTCAGGTTTCCATGGTGACGTCACTAATGTTCAGGTACCAGAGGTCAGAGGTCACGTTAACGTGAGGAACTCAGTGATGATATTAAACTCTGAATACTTCCTGATGGAGGTCGTTACTTCCTGCTGCTCCGTGTGCAGCACCGTGCTGCGTTCAGGAACACTGTGAACTTTTCCTTCGACCCTCAACAAGGTGTTGGTTTGGTTTGGTGAGCGACTTGTTCCACATGTTAATAAATAAAGTAGGAAAGATCACGATTCGCTATTTTGCATAAAAAATGTTTACAGTGTGGAGAAATTTAACAAACCTCTGGCTGACATCCCATCCAGATGATATTTGTGTCATCATCAGTCACATATTAATAACTTGTCACACGGCATGAGTCACCGCGGCTGGCAGAGCATTAGTCATCACCGGTCCGGTGTGTGTGTCTGTGAGTGTGTGTGTGAGAGGCTGTTTGTTTAGTTTAAGCTTTGTGTTCTGTATTTTCTTCAAGTGTGTGTGTGTGTGTGTGTGTGTGTGTGTGTGTGTGTGTGTGTGTGTCTTCTCTTGTGTTACAGAGGAGAGGTCAGATTAATTTGTAGTGTAAATATTTGTCCGTGCATTATTTCTCAAACAGGTTTGTGGTGACTTCAGTGTGTGTGTGTGTGTGTGTGTGTGTGTGTGTGTGTGTGTGTGTTTGACTGTACACTTTCACTGGCAGCCATGTTGGCATCGCAGTCGGCTCTCTGACCGTTGCTATAGCAACCAGTGACACCCTCCCCGCACCCTCAGTTCAGAGGTTATACTGTGAATTTTAAATGACTGAAATATCCATCCAGAAGTTGAATCTGGAATCTGCTTTTTATTTTATATCGATCTTTCGCCTTTTAGTTGGAGAGCATGACTTCTTGTTGACATGTTCAGATATCGTCACGCCTTCACACTTGAATAGTTTCCACTCAGGCACAGATTCACTCAGCTCTTCCTCCAAACCGTATCTCCGCATTCAGATTCACTGCTGCCGCAAATTAACCCCGACAATGAGATCGAGTCTAAAAATGGGCCACTTTTTGAATGGACTCTGGTACTATGTCATCAAAGATATGTCAACGTTCAGCCCCTGACAGCTTTTGACATTGGCCAAGTGGAGAGTTTTGATGCCCGGTCCTCGTTGGGAGTCGTTATGAACCCTCAGTTGACAAAGCTGAGTTTATGTTTTCACAGCGTAGCCCGTGAAGTTTGTGTTTTCCACGACAAAGCGTCCTGCTCTCACTCTGCTGAACTCTGACGTCAGCAGACAGTTTGTCAGGAAAATAATTAGAGGAAGACAAAACAGGAGGAGGAGGTTTTTTTCACGGTGGATCAGAGTCGCTGTCAGTTACTCTTTCACCGTGTGTCTGATTCTTCAGCGCCGAGGTCCATCTCTCGCTCTCTCTCTCTCTCTCTCTCTCTCTCTCTCTCTCGGTATCGAGGTCAGAGCTGGCGCTGGAGGAATGTGGAGCGAAGGCAGGAGATGGATCAGAACTGGGTCGGCTGAGAAAAGAAAACCAACAAGTGTGTTGATTTCTTTTTTTTTATTCTTTTTTTTTTTCTGAATGGTGCACCTCATTGTCACAGTAGATTTCCCAGCATGCATCTGAAGCTCAAGCTATTCTTGCCAGTTGAAAGTTGTGACAGCATGTAGAGTATCAGCCAAGTGACATGAAGTTGTTCATGGTGCCCAGAGGATGAACCCGAGTGCCGTCTTCTGTAGCGCCACCGCGAGGTTCATGTTTGGGTTTCTGAGTGAAATAAAGGATATAATCATATTTTCTTTCTTTGTGGTTGTTTTGTGTCTTTTTGTTGTTTTGTGTCTTTTTGTGGTTGTTTCGTGTCTCTGTTGTTTTGTGTCTTTTTGTTGTTTTGTGTCTCTTTGTTGTTTTGTGTCTCTTTGCTGTTTTGTGTCTCTGTTTTGTGTCTCTGTTGTTTTGTGTGTCTTTGTTGTTTTGTGTCTTTGTTGTTTTGTGTCTCTTTGTTGTTTTGTGTCTCTGTTGTTTTGTGTCTCTGATGTTTTGTGTGTCTTTGTTGTTTTGTGTCTCTGTTGTTTTGTGTCTCTGTTGTTTTGTGTCTCTTTGTTGTTTTGTGTCTTTGTTGTTTTGTGTCTCTTTGTTGTTTTGTGTCTTTGTTGTTTTGTGTCTCTTTGTGGTTATTTTGTGTCTCTTTGTTGTTTTGTGTGTCTTTGTTGTTTTGTGTCTCTGTTGTTTTGTGTCTCTTTGTTGTTTTGTGTCTCTTTGTTGTCTTGTTTCTTTTTGTGGTTGTTTTGTGGTTGTTTTGTCTTTTTATCATTGTTTTGTGTCTGTTGTTATGTGTCTCTTTGTTGTTTTGTTTCTTTGTTGTTTTATTTCTTTGTTGTTTTGTGTCTCTTTGTGGTTATTTTGTGTCTCTTTGTTGTTTTGTGTGTCTTTGTTGTTTTGTGTCTCTGTTGTTTTGTGTCTCTGTTGTTTTGTGTCTCTTTGTTGTTTTGTCTTTTTGTCATTGTTTTGTGTCTCTGTTGTTTTGTGTCTCTTTGTTGTTTTGTGTCTCTTGCTTTGTGTGTCTTTGTTGTTTTGTGTCTCTTTGTTGTTTTGTGTCTCTGTTGTTTTGTGTCTCTTTGTTGTTTTGTCTTTTTGTCATTGTTTTGTGTCTCTGTTGTTTTGTGTCTCTTGTTTTGTGTGTCTTTGTTGTTTTGTGTCTCTTTGTTGTTTTGTGTCTCTTTGTTGTTTTGTCTTTTTGTCATTGTTTTGTGTCTCTGTTGTTTTGTGTCTCTTTGTTGTTTTGTGTCTCTGTTGTTTTGTGTCTCTTTGTTGTTTTGTCTTTTTGTTGTTGTTTTGTGTCTCTTGTTTTGTGTGTCTTTGTTGTTTTGTGTCTGTTGTTTTGTGTCTCTGTTGTTTTGTGTCTTTGTTGTTTTGTCTTTTTGTCATTGTTTTGTGTCTCTGTTGTTTTGTCTCTTTGTTGTTATGTGTTTCTTTGTTGTTTTGTGTCTCTTTGTTGTTTTGTGTCTCTTGTTTTGTGTGTCTTTGTTGTTTTGTGTCTCTTTGTTGTTTTGTGTCTCTGTTGTTTTGTGTCTCTTTGTTGTTTTGTCTTTTTGTCATTGTTTTGTGTCTCTGTTGTTTTGTGTCTCTTTGTTGTTTTGTGTCTCTTGTTTTGTGTGTCTTTGTTGTTTTGTGTCTCTTTGTTGTTTTGTGTCTCTGTTGTTTTGTGTCTCTTTGTTGTTTTGTCTTTTTGTCATTGTTTTGTGTCTCTGTTGTTTTGTGTCTCTCTGTTGTTTTGTGTCTTTGTTGTTTTGTGTCTCTCTGTTGTTTTGTCTCTTTGTTGTTTTGTGTCTCTTTGTTGTTTTGTGTCTCTTTGTTGTTTTGTGTCTCTGTTGTTTTGTCTCTTTGTTGTTATGTGTTTCTTTGTTGTTATGTGTCTCTTTGTTGTTTTGTGTCTCTGTTGTTTTGTGTCTCTTTGTTGTTTTGTCTTTTTGTCATTGTTTTGTGTCTCTGTTGTTTTGTGTCTCTTTGTTGTTTTGTGTCTCTTGTTTTGTGTGTCTTTGTTGTTTTGTGTCTCTTTGTTGTTTTGTGTCTCTGTTGTTTTGTGTCTCTTTGTTGTTTTGTCTTTTTGTCATTGTTTTGTGTCTCTTTGTTGTTTTGTCTTTTTGTCATTGTTTTGTGTCTCTGTTGTTTTGTGTCTCTTTGTTGTTTTGTGTCTCTGTTGTTTTGTCTCTTTGTTGTTTTGTGTCTCTGTTGTTTTGTCTCTTTGTTGTTTTGTGTGTGGTTGTGGTAATTCCTCGCCGGCCTGGATGCTCTGGTCCATTCACACCACTTGCAGTGATCATAATCATACAGAGTCTTTGGAGTCTGCTGTAACGTAGCTTCATTGAACATCAAAGGTTTCAATAGATATAGATCGAGTGTTCTCGTGGGAGCGACTGAGATTTTAAACGGGTTCATGTCTGGACTTTATCCTGTCGGTTTCACATCTGCTGTCATGTGTTCTGGAACAATGGTTCCTTTTCACCTTCTTTGACAAAGCTTGCTTCCTCATCAGATGCTGTTTTATGGCACAATGTACGTTGGACTGCACATATAACGCTGACTCATGATTAATACCTGGTTCAACTATTCTCTAGAAATATACTCGGTTTATACACTTTGTACTCTGCCATTAAACAAAACAATCTTCCGACTGATTAAAGCATTCAAATTTAAGATTCAATCAACAACATGGAGAGTCCAAAAAAAATCCAACACATTCTGTTTGTGTTTGTTTTCTGTCTCTTTGCGGTCGTTTTGAGTCTCATCTTGGTTGTCTCGTGTCTCTTGGTTGTCTCGTGTCTCTTAGTTGTCTTGTGTCTCTTCCTTGTCTTGTCTCTTCCTTGTCTTGTGTGTCTCTGTGCTTGTTTTGCATCTCTTTGTAGTCAGGTTGCGTCTTCGTTGTGGTTTTGTACTTGTGTGTAGTTTTGTTGCATCGGTGAACCCGGGGGGTCCCGTGACCTCTCGGCCCGTCGGTCTGTGTGCTGCAGGCTCGTTCAGGACGTGGCAGCAGTGCTACTCCGACTGGTAGTTTTGGTTGCAGCAGCAGTGTGAAGCCTACTAGTTACAGCAGGAGTAGTTCACCCTCCTAATCGAGCCCTCCACCCATTATCACATCACAATGCTTCCTGTGAACCGGGTCAGCAGTCTGGCCCCCGTCTATTTTTATATTTCAAGTCGCGTGATTGGATGATGTCATCGTCACTCGAGTTTGAATCGGACCCCCAAAACTGTTGAGAGAGAGAGAGAGAGAGAGAGAGAGAGAGAGAGAGAGAGAGAGAGAGAGAGAGAGAGAGAGCACCATCTGAACCTTTCGTCCGTGAGCCTCTGAAGATGGAGGGCTGACGGAGGAAACAGCGTAGAGGCAGAGGAGCAGCTTCAGGAGAACACGAGAACGTTCCTGGTTTTTTTAACACACACATACACACTCTGACCCGAGTCTGATGTCTGTCAAGTAAACAAACTGTCATTGTCTGTTACCACGACGATCAGTAGCACTCTGACCGGTTACCACGGTAGCGCATGGCAGCCCCGGCCGGGCATCTGAAACAAACTCACTTCTCTTCAACGATGTCGTTACCAAAACAACTCGCCAGACTCCGTCGAGAAATTCTGCTAATTTAGTTTTTCGTGCTTTTTTTCTGTAAATATTTCAATCCTAAACATTATTGTTTGGATAATTAATGAAGTATTAACATGTGTTTTTTAAAGATGTTTTTTTTTTTTGTTTATTAACCATTTCAGTTTATGGGGGACAGTTTAAAAAGTTTCTATTTTCAACTGACCTTTATCGAAAATTAATCTGCATGTAATGTTTATTTATTTACAATTCAAGATATGTTCTGCACCTGCTCTAAATAAATAAATACATACATAAAAATACAAACAAGCGCAACACTTTCACCTTTAAATAATCCCAGCCCCATAATAGACAAGGGGAATTTTATGCAGCACACAAACCAAGTATTTGTTCGAATTAGAGCTAACATTGTTAAATACGATTTGAAATGTTATTAAAATATAATTTTAAAGTAACTGAATGATCAAATAATTCAAGAAAATAAGCTTAGATAAGAATGAAATAATTGAATCAATTAAACACCATTTAAATTGAAAATGGAAATAAAAAGTTTTACAAGTAAACTCCAGATTTACCAATATAATTACTGGTTTCTGGATCAGATGTGTGCCGACATTCAACAGACCCAAGATAGTTGAGAAAAGTGTTTACTCATATCTGGTGATTGATCATTTTATCCATCAGTAAAACAGCATCAAATTAAACACATTTTAAATGTAGCCTGGATGCTTTGTTATGTCCCCAAATAAATGAACGGTTAAGGAGTAATCAGGTCAGACACACACACACACACACACACACACACACACACACACACACACACACACACACACACACACAGTGGACCGGACGGGTTGTTAGCACGATTGAGTTGAAAATTTGACGGAAGAAATCGGGCAATCAAACAGAAATGTGAGATTAAGTTACGTAACTTTCTTACACACACGCTTTCATCTTTAATTCATCGGCAGGAAGTGTATATCTTTGTCGACATGTAGCCAGAACTTCACCCGTGGGACTCTGACCACGTGTGTGTGTGTGTGTGTGTGTGTGTGTGTGTGTGAGATAAATAATTAATCACTGCAGGAATGTAGTCTAATTGTGACGCAGGCCATATATGGACGTCCTGCTCCGAGTCTCCTCCGGTACGACGGAGTAAACAAAGCAGAGGAGCAGTTGTCTGCAGGAATATTACAGTTCTGTTTGTCGTTGTTGTGAGTAAGAGCACCAACAGTCATGAAGTGTTATATCACACAGTTCATCCTCAGGGGAACACGAATGATGTGAACCAAAATGTTCACAACAATTCATTTTATAGTTGCTGAGATATTTTAACTTAAAACGAGCGAAACAGTCGACAGCAAAAAAACAAAACAAAGGCAACACCACGCAAAAGCGAATGTTTGTGGTGAATGTTCTTCAGTTGGTCATTCGCCTCCCGAAGCTGGTAGCTACCATCCCGGGCAACGAGGTGCACATTGTCACTTTCAGATTTCTCTCCATCTCTCTGCTTACAGCTTCGTTTGACCTTTGACCCCTCGACGTCCTCCAATGTTCCGAAACACGATGTCCCGTCTTCTTCTTCGTCGTCACCACACCCCTCGCCATGGTCCCCCATCGGCCCGGTGACCTTCTTGTCTGCCGCCGACACTTCCCTCTCTGGCTCCGTCCAATCAGCTGCGGGGATGCACGTGATGGGCAGCGTCTCCCCGGCCAATGAGAGCGAGGCTTTCTGCTTCCAACCGGAGGACGCAGCTGTGGCCGACACGCCGATGTCTCCGCCCTCTCCTCCTCGTCCTCCCTCGAGATTTTCCGACGTCGACGGCGACCAGACGAGATTGCCCGACCCTCCTCCTCCTCCCCCTCCTCCACCTCCCCCTCCCCCCCCCCCCTCCTCCCCTGCTTCTGGGGCTGGGAGACCCTGCAGCAGGCCTGAGAAAGAAGAGGAGGGTGAGGAGTTTCTTCTGGAAAACGATTCCAGAGGATCAGGTAGATTTAGCTTTTCATTGTATATATGTGTGTGTGTGTGTGCGTGTGCGTGTGCGTGTGTGTGTGTGTGTGTGTGTGTGCGCGTGTATTCTTGCAGCAGTGTGTCCATCCTGACCTGATTTCTGCTAAATTGTTTGTGAAAAAGAACGTCACATCCAAAGTCCATTTAAAAATATAGGGATTTTATGATGCCTTGCTCGTGGACAAAAGTCAGGGATGCCTCAAACATGACTGAATGCTTTTCTTAAATCTCTTGGGACTGAAGAGAAATTCGGCTCGTGTCCGATCCAGAAATGTGGTATGACGTCGGTAAAATGTGTGCCGCAGGTGAAGGGGCGGGCCAACCTGTGGACTCAGGGCCAGGTGCAGCAGCAGTACCAGATCGACGTCCAGACCATCGAGGAGCTGTTTGGTCAGAACGACTGTCAATCAAACACCAAGGCCACGCTCACCGGGGGAGGGAGGACGAGGAGCTCGTTCAGAGAAACCAAAGAAGAGGTGTGTTTGTGGTGGCGTGTGCTGCTGTTTGTTGAAGGTGTGGGAGAGGTGAAGTGTGCGTTTCCACCTGAGCCCTGACCTCTTTCTCTTTCTCCGTGTTTGTCCACCAGGTCTCCCTTCTGGACTCGAAGCGAGGGATGAACATTGGGATTTTCCTCAAACAGTTCAAGAGGTAAAGCAAACACTTTTTCTTTTTCACATCTGTCCAGATTTTCCATTCATGTAAAAGGTTTTCCTGCAGGTGGAGCCACAAATACACCCTGAAGAGCTCGAAATTAAACATGGTTTTACCAGTTCTCTGACAGTAAACGCAGCATCTTTGGGTTTTTGGCTGCTGAACAGACCACAAAAGCAATCAGAGACAGGAATGGAGTTCACGTGTTGACGGACTGAACGCGCCGCGGTAACCGTCTGACAGAGCAGGTGTTGGCGTGTAATGCCGTGATGTGTTTTTCACAACCTCATCTCGAGGTGTTATGGGTAAACACATGCCGTGATGCTGGCGTCTTATGCAGGAAGTTAGACAGGGACGAAAGAGACGTTCATGTCAGAGGAGAGGAATGGCTTTACGTCCACGGATGGATTATTTATCCGGCCGACGGCTGAAGGAGGACCATCGGCTTCAACTCACAGAGGCTGCTGCAAAAGAAGCACAAGAAGCACAACGAGGAAGAAAAGGACCACAAAGAGACAAAAAACACTAGAGACACAAAACAACCACAAGGAGGCACAACGTGACCACGTGACACTTCAAATGTCCACACCGAGATGGAAAACACTCGCAGAGAGACAGAAAGAAACACCAACTACAAAAGAAGGATGCAGCATGACTTCAAAACGACCACGAAGCAGCACAAAGAGTTTAACCGTGTTGCGTGGCGTCCGTTGGGGGTCCTGCTCCTCTGGCTCACGGTTGGGGGTCCTTTAACCCGTCTGCACCCCCAGAGGTCGGACGTCCCAACTGTGTTTACGGTGTCTCGACGTGTTCAGACCGAGTGCTTACCAAACAATCGGAGACATACAGGCGTGAGGGAGGGCGAGGGGGCGGGGCTACCACGTCTGACGGAGAAAATCAATTCACCTCCAGCAACAAACCGACACTTTGGAAGAACAGGAAGTGAAAAGACAACGAGCTTTAATCATAAAACGTTTTCACCAGTTTCTTCAACTTGTTCACTTGAAAAATCACAAATTGTTATTTATATCAGAGTATTTTTTTTTAATCAAATGTAAATCTTCCTCCTGCAGGTCCAATCAGACGATAGTGGATGACATTCGCCATGGCAACAGTGAGCCCTATGGGGCGGAGCCTCTGAGGGAGCTGCTGAAACTGCTGCCAGAGACAGAGGAGGTGAAACACACACACACACACACACACACACACACACACACACACACACACACAGAAACACACACACCAGTTTGACCTCCTGCTTCGTGCGTCCGCTCTTCTGAAGGTGAAGAAGCTGACGGCGTACGGAGGCGAAGTGTCCAAGCTCCCGTTGGCCGACTCCTTCGTGTACCTGCTGATTCAGCTGCCCAGGTGAGCCGTCGTCACCTGAACTCCAACAAACACTCAGCGGTCCGAGAGTTTCCTTCTGATCCAAAAAATATATACAAAATGTCAATCTTTAAAAAAAAATTATATTTTTAAAGATTCAACTGAAGGTCACATTTCAGATGTCTGTGAACTTAAATCAGTCCCTTGTCCAAATTACAATCCTGCGATCGCAATAATTGAGGAAGATTTTAAATTTCCTGATTTTTAATCAGCAGAACAACAGAACTCCTCGTTGGAAGTCAGCTGACTGACCGGAGAAACTCAAAGTGAACATTATGTGATTTAAACAGCATCTAAAGCAGGGGTGTCAAACTCATTTTAGTTAAGGGGCCACATACTGCCCACTTTGATCTCAAGTGGGCCAGACCAGTAAAATCATAGCATAATAACACATACATAACGACAATATTTCTCTTTGTTTAAATCATTGGTGAAGATTTTTGGATGATAAATCCTATTTTAAGGTCTTTCTACAATAAACTAGAAACATAAAGACCAAAAACTCAGACATCAGCCCACTGTTTATCTGCCCCAGCTCTCCTCTGCAGATTCCCTCGCTTTGTGACGCGTTTGACGTCAAACGCGTCACAAAGTGAGCAGCGAGCGCGGCTGCCTGTGGCAACGAGCGCTTCTTCCTCCGGAGCAGACGTCGCATTTACGCTGTTTTTGAAGCAATTACTGGATCGATTAAAAAAAAAATAACAAAACGTTTGTACTCATAAACCTCCATATTCTCATAGAAATGCAATTTATGTCTTTCTGTAATTTTCACACTTAGCAAAGTCATCCGGTGGGCCGAGCTGGACCCCCTGGCGGGCCGTATCCGGCCCGCGGGCCGTATGTTTGACACCCCTGATCTAAAGCTTTTATTATAACAGCAGGTGGAGCCGTTGTTTCTTTATTACAGTCACAGACTTTCTGTTCTGTGACGCTACGTCACCTTTAGTACTTTTGTTTTGGTCAATTTCAGACCCTTAAGTTAAAAAACTAATACAAAATATTATAAGTAAAATATTTCTGTGATGTGCAGCATGTTTATTGTCATAGGAAGTCATTACGTACGTCTCTTTATCAGGGTTATAGTGTAAAAAAAAAAAAAAGAAACTCTTTTCCTCAACGAGCAGAATTTTACGGCGATGAAAACACTCAAAATTGCATCACAACTTCTGGGAAAATTCTTCAAAAAAAACTCAACCGATCAAACTGAGAAACCGTGACGTGTCTCTGCAGTTACTCCGTGCGCATCGAGTCCATGCTGTTGAAGGAGGAGTTTCCGGGAGCGATCGAGGCCATGAAACGAGACATGAAGGTGCTTCGCTCGGCCACCGAAGGTAACGACCTCACAGCGCCGTCCGTACATCAGCTGCTCTGTGCGCTGCTTTCAGCTCCAACGGTTCACGTCTCTGCATAAAAAAGACCGGAACCGACAGAACCGACAGCAGCTCTGAAACATCCAGATTAACTTTATAAACTTCATGATGCCGGTCGGCTCCTCTTGTATCAGTCCACCGTTATCGATTCATTCTCCCGGTAAGTTTCATCTTGATGCCAAACCTTTACGATTTAACAAGATTACACACACACACAGTTCATCGGTTCCACCGCAGCGCAGAGCCAGACCCTCTCAAACCCGCCGGAACCGACACGATCCGCTCGGGTCTGACGGTGCAGGTCGGCAATTACGAACTCGAGTGTTCAGACATTTACGAAACGTGAAATAAATTCCTAACGGAGGGAGAATTAAAATACGGCTGCGGAGAGCAAAGACGTCTCAACGTGTTAAATAAGCTTCCACAGCGTTCACGTGTTTATTCACGCGATGTAGGCGTTCATCTGCATACGGAGGAGGGACGGGAGGTCCGATCACTCGAGTTGTCACCAGAGACGCCACAGGTCAGGTGTTTAAAAAAACACAACAACAACAACAACATAAGACTTGTGTTTTTAAAAATGTCGAAATCCAGAGTTGGTTTGTCGTTTGTTTCGTCTCCATCGTTGGTGCAGAGATACAGAGCGAGACGTCAGCATCCAAACACTCTCCTCCTCCCTTCACACTCCATGCCAGCTAACACCTGGATTATTTTTAGCAGTGTGTGTGTGTGTGTGTGTGTGTGTGTGTGTGTGTGAACTCGTTACGAACCGTTAACCAACCCTCCACACGGCCGCCGATGACACAACCTCCCGTCGTCTTTCATTTCCGCTTTGTTCGCGAGCTCATTTTTATTTTCCTCTCATCTCTTTTCTGGGGCTGATTTCCAGCAGGTGATGTTGTTGTTTTTTTTATCTCCATCATCTCCGTCTCCTCCAGAGCTGATGAGCTGCGAGGAGCTCCACGCCGTTCTCCACCTGGTGCTGCAGGCCGGAAACATCCTCAACGCTGTGAGTGAAACACACGACGTGAATGAATCATAACAAGAAAAAGACACAGAACCCCTTTCAATTAACAACAAGAAAACAGCTTCATATATATCCGTCAGCCTGCTGTGTTTCCACATTAATGTGTCTGCTGTCGGTCCAGCTGACTAAACCGCGGTAAAATTAAAAAAAAAAGCTCCCTGCAGATCTCCAACAAACCTCGTTTTTACCTGAATCATTTAAACTTTTCAGTCTAACTGAAAGGAAACTAACAAATTAGCCGCCCGGATTGAAGTTTTTGCTGAATGGAACAAATGAAAATTGCAATGACAGAATCGATTGGACCCTTGACCTCATATTTTGTTGTCCAACCATATGAGCCAGCGACTTGTGTCGACTCTTCTTGACCTGACTGATCCGGCTGTCGGGTTTTTCTCTCGTAGATGTTTGATGGGATTTAGATCAGGACTCATCGAAGTCACAACAGTCCGATGTTTTGTTCCGATCCAATCTGGCTGCTTTCAGCCGTGTGTTTTGGCTCCTGATCCTGTTAGAGGACCTGAGACCAAAACTTTCAAACACTGGGCAGCAGGTTTCGCTGCAGAATGCCGATAGACTTGAGATTGGAGAATCCCCGTGTCGGATGCAGCAAAGCAGCTCTTCGCTGTCCATTTTAGGAAATTCACGTAGTTTTTATTTTATATTTTTTGTAAAGCTTTTCTTCAACAGTGGAGTTTTCCTGGATTGTCTGCCAGGAAGCCCGCTGCATCCAAAAAGAAATGTGGCCTTCATTTTATTTCTATTTATTTTCTAGAGGTACCAACAAATCTGTTGAGGCCATTTGAGACCAATTTTTTTAGTTTTTTTTCATTTCTTAACTTTTCAGGGGGAATTATGAGAATGTTTTCAATGAGCTGTTTACTGTACCAACAAATGAACAACGGTGGCAGGTCAATTTCAAATTGATGGTTGGTCATTCTTATTGGAGTCCACATAAGAAGAGCTAAATCAAATAGAAGATGAGACATGGAGGCAGAAAGAAAACAGGCCGTTACAAAACTGGTGCAGCGACTGTGTGAGTTTCTGTCTCGTAGAAGTGACACTAGTCTGAGCTCTGATCTGAACAAAATGTCTGAGCAGTGAACGGATTTGTCAGCTCTTATAATTCACCACAGGTTGGTTCCTTAACGTAGTGGAGGGGTTTGAGTGGCTCAGTGATCCTGGGAGCTATGTTGTCCAGGGCACCAGCCCCTGGTAGGGTCTCCCTAGGCAAACTGGTCTCAGGTGAGAGCCAAGACTAAGAGCGGTTCACAAAACCCAGATGAACAGCAGCCCGGTCTGAAGTCACCTCGCTCGGGTCGGAGAAACCGGGGCACCCTCGCAGAGCCAGACCCAGGAGGGGAGCTTGCCGGTGAGCGTCTGGTGGCCGGGCCTTCGCCCATGGGGCCCGGTCAGGCTCAGCTAGAAGAAACAACATGGAGCAGCCACCCTGTGGATCCACTACCCGCAGGGACAAGCATCGAGGTCGGATGCAATGCTGACCGGGCGGTGGGCCGGCCCGGGGGACCGGGCAAGCCGATCGCCGGCGGCATAGACTAACTCTAGGGATGTGGAACATCACCTCGCTAGCGGGGAAAGAGCCGGAGCTGGTGCAGGAGGTGGAGTGGTACCAGCTAGATATAGTTGGGCTCACCTCCACGCACAGCACCGGCTCTGGAACCGGGGGGGGGGCTGCTGCTGACTCGGACGGGGGACATCGTCGGGCGGTGGAAAGAGCACTTTGAGGAACTCCAAGACCCGGCCACCATGCCCTCTGGAGAGGAGGCAGCATCTGAAGACTTTAGGGGGGGGGGGCGCACCTATATCCCTGGCAGAGGCCTCTGAGGTAGTCAAAAAGCGCCTCAGTGGCAAGGCACCGGGGGTGGATGAGATACACCCTGAGATGCAGAAGGCGCTGGACATTGCTGGGCTGTCTTGACTGACACGCCTCAGTTTACCGGGCGATCTACGTTCCGACCCTCACCGATGGTCACGAGTTCTGGGTCGTGACTGAAAGAACGAGGTCGCGGCTACAAGCTGCTGAAATGAGTTTCCTCCGTAGGTGGCCGGGCTCAGCCTTAGAGATCGGGGAAGGAGCTCGGACATCAGGAAGGAACTTGGAGTTGAGGCGCTACTCCTTCGTGTTGAAAGGAGTCAGCTGAGGTGGTTCAGCATCTGATCAGGATCCTCCTGGGCGCCTCCCTCTGGAGGTTTTCAGGGCACGCCCAACTAGCAGGAGACCCTGGGGAAGACCCAGGACACACTGGAGGGATTATATCTCCCAGCTGGCCTGGGAACACCTCAGGATCCCCCAGGATGAGCTGGAAGATGTTGCGGGGGAGAGGGAAGTCTGGGTCAGCTTGCTTGACCTGCTGCCACCGTGACCCGACCCGGATAAGCGGAAGATGATGGATGAACATGGAGGCAGAAAGAAAACAGGCCGTTACAAAACTGGTGGTTTGGTGAGAAACATCCTGGAGATGCTGTTTCACCTCCGCAAGAAGAAAACAAAGTCAGCATCACCCAAGAAGCCACATTCAACACGCGGGACCAAAATGATATCTGAGCATTAAACGGATCTTATTGGACGCTGTCTGCTGTATCTGACGGGTCATTGAAGACGTAGGATGTTCAAACTGAGTCAACTTTATTTATTGATTCTTTAACACAACCGACAAACAACAACAACAACAACGAAAAGAAAAAGAAAAAAACACATTTCCAGGACTGCAGATTCTCAACTTGGAAACAAACAAAGTCGGTCCGTATATTTTAATAACAGCATGAGCCGGTCATATTGCAGCGGACTCTGTTCATCATCAACATATAGACATGATTAGATTGTTTCAAGGCTTAAGGTGAAAATAAATCATCTTTAATAAAAGTGTATCCACATGCAAGAATAACCCGTATCAGGTCAAATAAAAGAACAAATTCTTTCCTTTTTACTCACAAACATGAGATTAAAAACTGTTTATCAAATCTCTTTTAAATTCAAATGCGGAAGAAGTTGGTTTGAAATTGAAACACAATGACTCCCACACAGCCTCCACTAATCATAACAATGAACTTAAACTAAGTGAAACGTAAATTAAAACAAACAAGAGCGTTATTCATCACGTGAACCTTCAGTTTGTTCATTCAATCCAGAAAATCTGCTAAATGACCAGTTGAAGGATTTCATGCATTTATCCACAAAATCAGAGAATCAGGTCGGTACAATAAAATAATGCCTGAAGTCTTGGTTGATAATGATCGTGATGATTACAGTTTACAGGATTTCATTTGTACATCGATTTAATCAAGAACAACATTTGGTCTGAAAAAACAATCAATTGAAATTTCTTTCTTTCTCTACAAAGTCAGAACAAAATCTTTGCGATTAAAGGAAGGAGGTCTGATTTGTTTCATCTAACTGACCCCGAACATCAGAAGAGACAATAACAACACACAAACACGTCAACACAAACCTTCCTGAAGCAGAACAGACAGCTGATCTCTGTGCAGTGAAGTAAACACTGAAATACACATTTTAATCAGCAGTTCCTGAAATCACTGAAATCACTGCAGTCTATTTGACTTTAATGAACTCTGCAGTGGATCTAGAATCATATAAACAAATCCCAGCGTGGAGCCGCTGAGTGAAGGAGGTCTGGACTCTGTGGAGGAGAGTCATGGTTTTAGAGACGCTGTAGAAAGACAGAACACCTGCTGGGTGATCCAGGTACACTCCGACTCTGGAGGACGGAGGACCTGAGACGGTAGGACGGACTTTGTTGGAGAAAAATCTATAACCTTCTTTGTTACAACATAATGCCCAAGATTTGTCATTGAATCCAAACAACTCTTCTCTGCTGGTGTTCTTGTATGCGACTGATAGATAAACTTCTCCTCTCATCTCCACCTCCCAGTAACAACGTCCAGTCAGACTCTCTCTACTCAGGACCTGAAAACACCAACGAGTGAATCTGTCTGGATGATCAGAATAAGATTGTTCTTGATCCATAAATGTTACTTTTCTGTTCCCTTCAGATAATAACAGATTTCTGTTTGCTGTGTTTGGATCCAGAGTGATTTCTCGTGAATATATTAAGAACTCATCCCTGGTCTTTGGTTCTGGTTCTGACAGTAAAACGTCCACTTCACTAACAGTCTTTGAGATGTTTGTCCGTCCGTCCCTCAGAGCGTCCTGTAGTAAATCTCTGGTCTTTGGTTGTGGTCCTGACAGTAAAACGTCCACTCCACTAACAGTCTTTGAGATGTTTGTCCGTCCGTCCCTCAGAGCGTCCTGTAGTAAATCTCTGGTCTTTGGTTCTGGTTCTGATAGTAAAACGTCCACTCCACTAACAGTCTTTGAGATGTTTGTCCGTCCGTTCCTCAGAGCGTCCTGTAGTAAATCTCTGGTCTGTGACACAGCTGCTGTCACTTCCTTAAAGTAGGTGAGAGGCCGAGTGTTGCTGCTGGATGAGTGTGTGGACTCTCCGAGTGCTGACAGTGAGGAGAAGCTCTGCAGGAACTCGTGATCCTCCGTGTGTGAGAGCTTCTCCAGCTCGCCGTCTTTCCTCTTCAGCTCAGCGATCTCCTGCTGCAGCTTCTCCTGAAGCTCTCTGACTCGACTCACTTGGGTTTCCTGCTGAGATCTGACCTTCTGCTTCACATCGCGCATCAGATGGATGATCTCCTCGCTGTGCTCCACTGCTTCATCAGCGGAGGCGTTGATGTCCTCCACCTCCTGCTGAAGCAGCAGCTCTTCTTTCTCTTGCTTCTTGATTCTCTGCTGGAGGTTTCCTCGACTCCCCTCGAGCTCCTTCTGCTTCTCCGTCCTTTCTGCTGCAGCTGAGACGGTGTCGTGGTCTTTATGTTCCTCCATTAAACAGAGAGAACAGATAATCTGCCGATCGGTGCGGCAGAAGATCTTCATCACCTCATTGTGACGAGAGCAGATGTTCTCCTGGAGCTTCTTGGAGGGGTTCACCAGCTTGTGTTTCTTGAATGTTGCAGCATCATAATGAGGTTGGAGGTGTTTCTCACAATAAGAAGCCCGACAGACTAAACAGGACTTGGTGGCTTTCAGCTTCCTCCCAGTGCAGACATCACAGGCCACATCTTCAGGTCCAGCATAGCAGTGATCAGCAGGAGCAGCTCCGAGTCCCGTCTTCTTCAGCTCCTCCACTAAAGTTGCCAACATGGTGCTTTTCTCCAGGACAGGCCTCGGTGTGAACGTCTTCCTGCACTGAGGACAGCTGTAGATTCTCTTCCTGTCCTCTTCATCCCAGTGGTCTTTAATACACTTCATACAGTAGCTGTGACCACAGGAAAGAGTCACCGGATCCTTCAGTGGATCCAGACAGATGGAACAGGAGAAGGTTTCTCGGTCCAGCTGAACTCCTTTCTGCTCCATTTTATCTCTCAGCAGCAGCGACTGAGAGTTTCTGTTCTGTAGAAGTGGAACTAGTCTGAGCTCTGATCTACAAATCATGTGTCTGTGCAGTGAACGGAGCGCTGACTCATCATCATGTTGGTTCCACCCATGTTCAGACTGCAGATCTGAGGGGAGGGAACAAGGAAGTGTGTTTCAGAGCAGGAAGAGGAGGGAGCGGTTATCAGGTCCTGGCATTTAAGCCTTTTTTACCCGGCGCAAATTCAAAAACTATGATCAGCTCTGTTTTAGGTGGTAAATTCTTCTCTGGGTTTAGAGATGCTCCCCAATTCCCATAATGAGCTCTTCTGTTCTCCTAAACCACAGTTTGATTAAACCTTTTTAATAATGACAAATAACTCAAATCCAGTCAGTGTAAAACAGAAAATAATCACCACTGTAGAAGTTAACAGAGAAAATCTCTCCATTGAAATAAATGGAAAATTGTCCCAATGAGTGAAATGCTCAGCCACCTTTGGAGCCCGATAACTCTAGCATACTTTACAGTAGAAACATCATTCAAAGTTTTAACAAGTCACAACACTTTGGACTTGTACCTTCTAAAATTGTGTTTAATTACATAGTATGGTTTTTAAGAAAACACAGTACAAGTTTTATGAACTTTTTGGATCATTTTCGGAGATTATAATGGGTGTGTATTGCATGGAATGTTCCGAGCTGGAACGTGTCACATGACCGAGCCGAGTGGGAGGGGCTTTCACACCAGAAATATATAAATCACACCGGTCGTGCAGCAAAGTCTTTTTGTGCTTCTAGTTCAAACATTTTGCCGATAGGACCTGCGGTTTGGATTTGGTGATGTGATTGTGGGGATGGCGGGGATCGCCATGGCAACCGATGATTCAGAAGGCGACTGGTTGTTTACATTTCTTGTCTCTCGGTCCAAGTTCCATCATGGCCGCCCCGGTTGTGACGAGCCCATAATGTTTTTACACGTCAAACTTCAACAGCGGCATGCTCAAAATAAAAAAAGAAGGTCATCTTTGTTTGTGTTTTAACTGCAGCGTTTTCTGTGTGTTGCAGGGAGGTTATGCAGGAAACGCGGTGGGTTTCAAGTTGTCGTCCCTCCTGTCTCTGGCCGACACCAAGGCCAACAAACCGGGCATGAACCTGCTGCACTTCGTCGCTCTGGTCAGTAACACTGAGTCTGATGGACCGTCGGAGCTTCGTACAACAGGAACAAGACACCTCACTGTCTCCTGTCTCCTATTGGGTGTTCTGCAGCTTTTTATTTGTTCATTTATTTTTATTGTTTTGTGTCTTTAGTTGTTACACCTCCTTTGTGGTGGTTTAGTTTCTGTTTGTTGTCATTCTGTCTCTGTGGTTGTCTTGTGTCCCCACGAGGTCCGTTTGTGTGTCTTTCAGCTCCTTTTGCTTCTCGTTATAGTTGTTTTACATGTCCTACGTTGACATTTTTAAAGTTAAACTCACGGGGGGGATCACTTCTGTCTCCAAGCGGATCAATTAGATTTCCGACCTGAAGAGAGAGGACATTGTGAGAGCTGTTTGTCCAAAATGTCGAACTATAAAACTGAAATAATTCTCGTTTGTCCTTCAGGAGGCTAAAAAAAAAGGCGAGAAGCTGCTGGAGTTTCCTCTGAAGCTCAGTCACGTCCAGGCTGCAGCCAGGTGAGACATCACTTCATGTTCATACACTCCCAAATACACACTACATTTCCCATCAGCCCCTCTGCCTCAACCCTTTCTCTAAATAAGCATCAATTATTAAAGTATTTTTTTCCACCGTTCATTCACCAGTGAAGAGTCTGGAAGAACAGCGCCCTCTGCTGATTGAGTGCTGTAAAGCTTTTCCCTTTCAAAGTCCAGGCCTTTGCTTCTGTCTTAAACTGAAATAAAAGTAGATGAAATCACAGTGTAAATAAAAATACATGAATTTAGATTTTTGTTTTTGTTTCTTTTTTTTGCAGGATCTCCTTGGAAACGCTGGACGCTGAACTGCAGTGGCTGACATCTCGCACACGCTCAGTAGAGGACAACGTCCAGAGAGACACGGAGCTGCTGCAGCAACTGGACACCTTCCTGCAGGTAACACACACACACACACACAGTTCATTATCAATCTGCCCATAATTTTCTTAACAAATCGTTTGGTCATCAGAAACCAATGTAAAAATGCTCATCACTATTTGTCTTCATTTTTCTGACAAACGGTTTAAAACCAGAAAATGTTCATTAATTTTTAAGATAATAATTTTGACCGATCAACTCATTTCTGCAGCTCAATACACAATACATTCCTGCCACCTTATAAAACAGTTACATTAGTTAAAGGTCAGGTTGCAGCATTAAAATAAGGAATTCATGATAATTTGAGTTTCCTGCAGCCTGTTAGCTGTAGCTTAGCATAAAGACTGGGAACAGCTAACAGAAATAAGGACGCAGGTGTGACATACGTGTTGTGTTGCCGTTGCTAACACGTGTGCGTCTCTGTGTTCGTCGCCGGTCAGGGCGCCACGTCGTCCCTGTGCTCGCTGCGCGTCGGCCGGCAGCAGCTGAAGAAGGAAGGCAGCGAGCTGATCGACTTCTTCTGCGAGGACAGAGAGACGTTCAGGCTGGACGAGTGCTTCGGCATCTTCCACACCTTCTGCTGCAGGTTCACCAACGCCGTCAAGGTGGGCGCACAATTTCAGGGACGCAATCACGGTGAAACACAAACGCTGGATGTCACAGGTTGTTGTAATTGGTTCCCAGTACGGAACTAAAGAAAGTCTGCCCTCTGCTGGCGCTTTTCTATAACGCATCGATCCTGAAGCAGACAATCTTCTTGTCTGGTTTGATAGGATCTTAATTTTTCAACGAAACATCACATCGCTCTTGCAGTCCTGTTTTTATCATCTGAGAAATATCTCAAAAATACGATAACCACAAATCAGGAAAAGTGTGCAGCTGACGTGCAGCTGAAGAGCAGCTGAAGAGCAGCTGAAGAGCAGCTGAAGAGCAGCTGAAGTGCAGCTGACGTGCAGCTGAAGTGCAGCTACAGTGCATCTGAAGTGCAGCTGAAGTGCAGCTGACGTGCAGCTGAAGTGCATGCATTTTTCCAACACGCCTACTATCTGTTGGCTCGTGCTCAAAGCAGTCGCGTGGATACGGAGCCAGAACCACAGTAGTAAAGTATTAAAGTGATTTCTTTCTCTGAAGGAGAACACGGAGCGCGAGGCTAAGGAGGTGGCTCGTCACCGGCGAATACAGGAGCTGGAGGAGCAGAAGAGGCACTCCTGGGCTGGAGGCGAGGAGGTAGGAAGGCACACAGACGCTCCGAAACACTGACAGACAAACGCACACAAACTGCGTAACTAGAAATAACTTCCCCTTGTCTCGTAGGTGGGTGGAGCCTTCGGGTGGCGCTGCAGCAGCGAGACAGACATGTCGGCTGCCGTGTCACGACACGATGAGGCCGGGCTGCTGGCGGAGCTCCTGGCGCCTACGTCCCGCCCCCGCTCGCCCCTCGACAACCCCCGCGGTCCTCCGGGACGGTCCGGCAGCTTACGACGCTCGCGGAACTCTCCGTCCACCTCGCCGTCTGTCGCTGCCCAGCGCGAACTCAGCATGCTCCTGGAGATGGCGCCCGCTGACCACAAAGTTTCCCAGCAGAGAGGAAGGGGAGACGCAAGGACGGCTTTCCCGTCAGCCTCACCCGAATGTGGGAGCGGAAGTCCGTCCTTCAGCCAGATGTCACCGCAAACCCACTCTTCACCTCCCAAGAGGAGTCCAAAAAACACAAACCATGCAACCGCCTCTTACCTCAGCTTCAACGCTACTCAGACTCAAGTGAACACCACCAATCCCACAAATACAGTCACAGTCAAACCTACCTCGGATTCAAACCAGCAGTCTGACCACAACAACCACGACAACGGTCGACTCGGCGGCCGGGCGACGCTTTCAGCCGAGCAGGATTTTAATGGACCGGACGCCTGCGGGGACGAGAAGTTCGAACGCAGCGCTGCTACCGCAGGACATGTGTCTGTGGTTTTAGATTTAGAGAAATGCACTCTGGTGCCTGAGCCGAAAGCATTTGACAAGACGACCGGCCCGACCAGCCGCAGTGAAGTCCACCGCGGCACTCGTCACCGGGACGATGTGGTAATCACAGATTTGGAAGAAGAGGCGGTGAGCAAACCGAAGGTGCGGAATATTTCCCAACGGACTGAGAATGCAGAAAAGTCTGAAGTGCAAATTACCGAGACGAGTTCCTCCTCGTCACAAAGAGAGGAAGACGAGGGGCGAGAGGAGGAGGTGGTCGTGTGGTGTGTGACGGGCGTGTGTGAGGCCGTCAACGACACGCACAACACACACGCTGAGATGGATCAGTGTCGGCGTGACAACCGGGGAGGGATCCAACGAGCTCCCTCCGTCCCAGCCAATCGCATGCCTTCGAAACCTCAGCCGGCCAATGAGAAGCCGGTGCCCGTACCAATCAGCAGCCAACCGGTGCCCGTCTCCCGCTGTGACGACTCGTCACTCGCTGATTCTTCCCCCAGGTGGCGCCCGGCAGAGCCTGCATCAGCCAGTGCAGAGCCTGCTCTCACCGCAGATGGCTCTGAGGAAGATGGTGGACCGGCCAATCAAGGGGACGAAGCAGCGGCGTCCGCCAATGAGACGAGCGGTGTGACGACCGTCCCGAGGCAAACCACAGATGCCACGAGCAAAAACAAGACGGCTACCAGCCACCCGACCGAGGAAAAGCCAGAGGCGGCCGACGGAAGGCCAGAATCCAAACTACCCACCAAGAACCTCCCTACCTCGAAACCTCGAAGCGCCGGGATCAAACCCGCAGCCCCAAACACCGCCTCCGTCGCGGGTAGATCCAAACCCATCCGCACCCTCACCAACTCGGAGAACCAGACCATGAGGCGGGTGGTTCCCATCTCCAGGAGCAGCCGAGGCGCTCCGTCTCTGGTCAAACGTGCCGAGAAGCTGCCCGCCCACAGCCGGGGCTCCTCCGGCACCGCGGCGCCCACCGGTCTGACCTCCGACCTCAACCGCACCTCCAACCGACGAGGAGAGAGGCCTGCGACTGCTCCTTCATCGCGGCGATCAAGCGTCCACAAGACGCCGGACCCCAAGGATTTGAAAGGCCAGACGATTTCAGGTACTCGGGTATCGGCTCAGGAGCAGAAGCGGGACTTGCAAAGGAAGCCGTCCGTCCGAAAGCCCTCGACAAAACCCAGACCCCAGCCGGAGGAGAAAATGTGTCGCTCCACGCTTCGGGCGCTCACTTTGGCTGGAGGAGGAGGCAGCGTCAGCGCCCCCGCCACACCTTTGCACAAAGCCACTACCGTTTCATCATCACCGCTTCCAGGGTTCGCCCGAAGCACCGCCTCTTCTTCTTTCAGGCGAACCCACACCACCCTCACTCCTCCTTCTCACTCCACCCACGCCGGCTTGGACTCCTCCTCTAAAATTTCCCCCAACGCCACCTCCTCCTCTGTCCTCCCACCCAGCGCCTCAACGGCTTTCACCCGAACAGGGTCTCTGAGAGTCGCCGCCTCCTCCAGGTTGTCAGATGTCCTCAGCCTCTCCTCCTCCTCCCCGTTGAGGAGGTCCCAGAGCATCAGGTCATCTCCTCGCTCGCTGCTACGCGACTCGCCGGCTCCCCCTAAAGGCCACCGGCGGAACGACAGCGGCAGCTTCTCCGACAAATCCTCACATTCTCGGGACTCGGGCAAGACCGCCCGGCCGACCTGGAGATAACAGGAGACGTCTGAGGCTGCATTCCAACATGAAGTCTGGCCAGCATCTGCTCCTCCTTCCTCCTTGAATGGAGGTGGAGGTCAGAGGACACGTTCCGATTTGAGCTGAAGACTCCTGTTTGTGTGGGAGGAAACGGATGCATGCCTCAGCAAGAATCTCAAATTTAGTTGGAGAAACAAAGGAAGTGACATTTGAATATGAAACACAAACACTATACTTGATTCTAACGTAAGTACTTGGTGGTCCTAAAAGGCTGCATACCATTTGAAAGCACTTCATTATGTTCTCCGGGTCTGAATAATGCATTCCAATGTTGAATATAATAATGGTTCCGTCATGTCCTCAGGAAAGGCTGCGTTTTGACAAAAATGATAGTTCTTCTCTTCAGGGCCAGTCACACCAGACGCTGCAGCAGCAGCGAGGGCTCAGAGATCTGGAGACTAGTCGGTGTTCTGCTGTTGCTTTTTACGCAAAGCGCTCGCATGCTGTCGGCTGGGAACATACGAGCACTAGTCAGTCTCATCAGCTCCCTGAGCAGCTTTGTGTTTCCTCGGCACTGGCATGTTGATCGCAGGAATCTGTAATATTCTGATAGTAAAAGATTCGACGAGCAATCACAAAGTTCAGAGGCTTCTTTTGATGCCTGCGCATGGGAAGCTTCAACCTTCATGAGGAAGTACTCCAAGTTTCACAGCTTGATCAACATCAGCACCGGAGTTCCTGAGCAGCGAAACATCAGACTTTGGGGGAACAGAAAGAAGCGCTACGATTGTGTTGTGGAGGGTTTTAAATGCGCTGTGAGCGGGTGTTGTTGTTGTGTTGGAGAACCCTGTTGCCACGGCGCCACAGGTCAGGTGGTTCGCAGTGAATGTTCTTCCCTCAGACGTCTCACAAGGTCCCAGTGGAAGTCTGTGTTGACAGTCTGACTCTGGGGGACGAATTCACGGTGACACAACCTTGCCAACGTGAAATTAAACCCACCTGCTGTCTCCTAACCTGACACGCCTTCTTCAGTCTTGGATAGTGAAGCTCCGCCCCCTCTTGAAAACGTGGACGTCACTCAGGAGACCTCGCCCGGCTCGTCGCTCCATCGCCGCAGACTTTCTGAAGAATTTCAAGGGTCTCTGTTGACCGTTTAGTTTGACCCAAAATCTGATGTTGTCTGTGATCTTTGGGCCCTCAGGCGACACTGCTTTAAAAACAGCACATGATTCTGTTGTGGAAATCACTGCACGGGCTCAGAAACACTTGTTGAAGATTTTCTGTTCCGCAAAAATTTGACACAAAATCTGCTGTTTCTCTGCTCCAGTTTCAGGTTTCCATGGTGACGTCACAAATGTTCTCGTACCAGCGGTCACGTTAACGTGAAGAACTCAGTGATGATGTTGATCAAGAGACGACACTCTGAATACTTCCTCGTGGAGGTCGTTGCTTCCTTCTTCTCCGTGGGACCTTTTAATTCACCCTTATACGCTGTAATATTCTCAGGATTATTGAGCTGGCATCCATTAATACAATCACAGCGCAAATTCAATTTTTGTTTGAAGAAAAATTACAATAAAAAAATAACCTAACCTGCATGAGGTATTGGGGACAAATGATAGTTTGGAAACTCTCTGGGCGTTCTGAGAACAATCAGAGCAGCTTCTCTTAAAGGGAAGGAAATAAACATCATCTACAAATGACCCTGTAATTTCTGCAGTTTATTTTGTATTTGAAGTGACTGAATCCCAACTGGGTGTAAATGTCTCAACCTTTAACCTCACTAACCATGCTGAAGAATCTCTGTAAATCTGCCTGATTCAAATAGAAATTATAATAATTATTGTATTTTTAAAAACCTTGATATGCTTAATCTCTGATAATAATGGAGTTTTTAAAAGAGTGATTAGATTATTAGACGATGAGATTTTTAAAGTGTCTCTGATTCAAACCACCAGTGTCTGACTCGCTGGGAAAAGTCTGCAGTGCCAAGTTTGTTCATATGACGATATTTGTATGTTTATGTATCTCTATTTATGAATGTATGTAGTTCATATTTGATATATACACTCAGGGGTCGTTTTATTAGGCACACCTGTTCAACTGCTCGTTAAAGCAAATGGATCATTTTTTCCGACGTTTTGAGAAGTTGAATGGGAGTCATGTCAGTCTGGACCAAAATCTCTGAGGAGTGTTGAGCCTCAAAGAATTAATGCTGTTTTGAGGGCAAAATGGGGTCTAACCTGGCACTGGCAAGGTGTACCTAATAAAGTGGCTAGTGAGTGTAAATATATTAAATCTGTCTAATAATTAATAAAGTATTATTCCTCCAATGTACACGCTGCTCTTCATTTTATGACTGTCTACAAATATGTGGAATTTTTTTACTCAAGTACAATTTTAAGGTACCTTTACTTGGGTATTTCCATTTGATGCCACTTTATACTTTTACTCATTTACTACATTTCAGAGGGAAATATTATACTTTCCATTCAACTACATTTGTTTAATAGCTTTAGGTACTTTTCAGATAAAGATTTGACACAAGGGATCAAATAACAACCTTTTAGAAATTGATGAAACCGGTGATGTCCAACCTGTTTGTCTTCGGACGTTTTACGAACAGCACTGCAGTTAGGACACAATTCAGATTAATACACTGCTCCAAAAAATAAAGGGAACACTTAAACAACATCCTAGATCTCAATGAATGAAATATTCCAGTTCAAATCTTGATTCATTACATAGTGGAATGTGTTGAGAACAAAATAACATCAGAATGATCAATGGAAATCAGAATCATTATCCATGGAGGTCTGGATTCAGAATCATACTCCAAATAAAAGTGTAAAAATCAGATCACAGGCTGATCCAACTTCTGTGGAGATTCCTGAAGACAAGTCCAAATGAGTCTCAGTAGTGTGTGTGTCCTCCACGTGCCTGTATCACTCCCTACAACACCTGGGCATGCTCCTGATGAGACCACGGATGTTCTCCTGAGGGATCTCCTCCCAGACCTGGATCAAAGCATCGGTCCACTTCCGGACAGTCTGAGGTGGACGTGGCGTCGGTGGACAGAATGAGACGTGATGTCCCGGATGTGCCAGATTGGATTCAGGTCTGGGGGACGGGCGGGCTGGGCCGTAGCATCGATGCCTTCATCATGCAGGAACTGCTGACACACTCCAGCCACATGAGGCCGAGCATTGTCCTGCATCAGAAGAACCCAGGACCCGCTGCACCAGCAGATGGTCTTCAATGGGTCTGAGGATCTCATCCCGGGACCTAATGGCAGTCAGGGTACCTGTCTCCTGGTGGACCGGCCCGTCTCCCGGTATGTCCTCCGTCCTCTTGACACTGTGCTGACAGACACAGCAAACCTTCTTGCCACAGCGTGCATTGATGTGCCATCCTGGATGAGCTGCACTACCTGAACAACTTCTGTGGGTTGGAGACACCTCATGCTCCCTCTAGTGGTGAGGACACTGGCAAAATGCAAAAGGGACCAACAATCATCCAGAAAGGACGAGGACAGAGAAACGGTCTGTGGTCACCACCTGCAGAACCGTTCCTTTATAGGGTTGTCTTGATAATTGCCTCATTTCCACCTGTTTGTTCCATTTGTACAACAGCAGGTGAAACTGATCCTCAATCAGTGTTGATCCAAACTGGACAGCTTGATTTCACAGAAGTGGGATTGATTGGAGTTACATTGAGTTTTGAAGTGTTCCCTTTATTTTCTTCAGCAGTGTATAATCCGTCTTCATAGATAAATATATCTGGGCGTCATCTGTGCAACAATGGAAATGAATTCAGTGATTCCCAAGAAAATCACCTGAAGGAAACGTTTGTGTGCTTGGATGAGTGGTTGTTGACATGAACCAGCGTAATTGCACCTCCTATCCCAACGATATTTCACATGTCTGAGTTGTTCATAGATCCACCAAACTGAGATTTGCCCTCTAAACTTCTCACATAATTTCATTTCAATAAATTATCCAATCAGGAAAAAATCAAGGACTCACTTAAAAAGGCTCCTGCTGTCTGTACTTTTAAAGAAGGGTTTTTAATTGTCGTCTAATTGAGCGTTTTCACATTGTTGTAAGAACTTCTACTCAAGGTGGAAATCCAGAACAAAGTGTTGAATGGAAACAACATAATCTGTGCTGCACTTTTGTGTCTGAAGTATGAATCACGTTATTTTTTCATTTTGAGTGATTACTCTGATAAGTTGCTCACAGAAGATTATGCCGTTTTTTTCACACACTAACGTCTAATAATAAAATGTGACTAATTTAATACTATCGGACACCGTTATAAAAAACACCAAGCGGCGCGTAAGCGACAAGTCTGACGTCATTAAACGGCGCCAAACAAAGCTCCATGTGCAAGAGTAGGAATAATATTTAAAAAAAAAAAAAAAAAAAAAAAAAAAAAAAAAAATTAAGAAACCGAACCGGAGAAAGTTGCATTTGTGTTTAATGTGGGACTAAAACCAAAAGCATGAAAACATGAATGTAGAGTTGAAGTCAGCTGTGAAGCCGCTTCGTTCGTTTTCGTGTTGAAAACTTAAAGCGCCCGCGAGGAAGACTAAAGAAGAAGAGGACAGAAGAAGAGGACAGAAAAAGACAGAAAAGGACAAAAATCGCGGCGTTTCTATTTTAAAGTCCGGAGGAGCTGGAGAGGCTGCAGCGCGTGCACAGGTCAGTCTGCTTTACTCGTGGTTGAACAGCTGCAGAGTTGTTGTGCTGTTTGTTTTACCGGAGAACAAACGTGCAAAAAAAGTCACGCGTTAAAAAGAGTGAAGTGTTCCTGGTAGATCTGAACAACACCGATCTTCACTGGTAATGATGCTGCGTGTCATTGAACCGCGTACTAATACACCAGCCGAGTATTTGAACTCCCTGCTGACGCTCCGGTGGCTCAAACAAAACCAATGAGCTCATGAAACACGACACAAGATGATGTAACCTCGAGACGTGGATGTCATGTCCGCCTCTCTTTTCTATGTCTGAGACCGTTTTTTAGTTTTGTATTATTATACCCAAACGTCTTGTATGTATATGGAGGCCCAGCACACAATGGTCCCTTTATTAGGAACACCTGTCCGGTCCAACACAACGGCTCTGTGTGAAATATCAACAAAAACACATCGTGATGACTTGTACATTATTTTAAACCCATATTTAATTTCAGCAGTAATGATGATAAACTGTATTTGTGTTGCACCTTTCATACAAGAAATGCAGCTCGAAGTGGTTCACGGCAAGAGAATGACATGCAGTGTTTCACATAAAAACAAGATGTGAAGGAACATTCAGAAATATAGGAAAGAAATTAGATGCATGAGAAACAGATAAAATGCATAGAATGAAACACAAACAGTTCAAATATATAATGAGCAATACGCATTTTAAAGGTGTGATAGTTCAAAGTGCAAGAGAGAATGAAGGCATTCATCAACTTTTTTTTTTTAACGGTGTACTGATGATAAGCTGAATTTTCCATCTCAGCGTCCACATAATTTCCAAAGAATTTCCCATTTTCATCCGTCAGACCTCAGGACAGTTGTCCACTTCACCTCAGTCCATCTTCAATGATCTCGGTCCAGAGAAGGCGGCAGTGTTTCTGGATCATGTTTCTATCTGGTTTCTTCTTTGGAGAGTTTTAACATCATTTGTGGACGTAGCGATGAACTGTGTTCACAGACGATGGTTTTCACAAGTGTTCCTGAGCCCATGCAGTGATTTCCACTCCAGAATAGTGTGTTTTTAATGCAGTGCTGCCTGAGGGCCCGAAGATCACCACCATCCAATATTGGTTTCCAGCCTTGTCCCTTGTGTTCAGAGATTTCTCCAGATTCTCTGAATCTTTTAATGATATTATGAACCGTAGACGATGAAATCCACTAATTCTTTGTAGTTTTACGTTGAGGAACATTATTCTTAAATTATTGCGCTATTTGCACACGCAGTCTTTCACAGAGTGGTGAACCTCTCCCCATCTTCACCCAATCATGTTCCTGACCAGCTGGCAACCACCTCACCTAGTTTCTTTTAACATGAAGGAGCAGCAGCTCTACTCTGAGCTCCCTCAGGATGTCGGAGCTCCTTACTCCAAATCTAAGACTGAGCCTGGAAACCCCGCGGAGGAAACTCTTTTCAGCCGCTTGTATTCGCGACGTCGTTCTCTTTTGGTCACGACCCAAAGCTCGTGAGCACCGGTGAGGGTCGGAGCGCAGACCAACTGGTAAATCCAAAGGTTCGCCTTCTGACTCAGCTCCCTCTTCGCCATAATTGTGCGGTATAATGCCAACTAAACTCCTTCAGTTGGAGAGCAATCCATCATTTTCCGGCAGAGAAGTATGGACTCAAACTTGGAGGTGCTGATTCTGAAACCAAGCGCCCCGGTGCAAGGTCACAGTCTGATGAAGTCACCAAAACCACCTAATCTGCCCCTAACAGACACAAATTGGAGGCTCCCAAACTTTACATTCACCTCCCCCTCACAAGATCCCCCGACTGCCCCGGTGGTAAGACCTTCCTCTTCCACAAAGCACATTAGGAGACTCGATGGGAAAACTCCCCATGACCCGTTGAGTAAACTTGCAAGGGTATAGTTTTGGTCCGCGGTCAGGAGGGAGTCCGCTTTGCATGCCGCAGTCGTCCTTCTGAAAATAATTCCATCATTAATTCGATACTAGGACTCGAACAGAGCTACGTTTGGAGTCGTGCCTGGTTTGATTGACATGCCTGGAGTGCAGTCAAGTTGCAGGTACAGGTGAACCGGCCGTAGTGTCCTCTGGTTCCCCGTCAATAAACAAAACACAACATTCCTGTATTTGCTGCATCAATCAAGCAGTAAAAGTTACTTTTGATACAGAGAAGGCGTTGGCAAACAGTTGCTTATGTACACAAATCATTTAAAACTAATCATTTGTTCTTTTTGATGAGCCTCGATCTGTTATTTAAAAAAAATACTAATAATGTTTTGTGTCCTTAGTTTGTGTCTCTTTGTTTAAATTTCATTGTGTCATGTCATCTGAAACTGCCAACTGCGTTGAAGTTTCCACTTGTATTAATTTGGGTTAAAAGGGGAAACATAATGCCTGATGCTCAACACAAGAGGGCGCCATCATCCTGCTAACAAGGACGTGGTGGAGGTTGAAGCTCCTCACCTCAGTCTGCACACAGTTTTAGATCTTAACATGCTATCAGGGCAAAAAAATTAGATTTATAATGAAATGCCTACATTCACTGCAGACTTGTTAATCTGAGGTGACAGTGACCTTGACTTTTGACTTTTGACACCCTGAAAGCAAATCAGTTTATACTTAAGTACGAGTGAATGTTTGTGGCAAATTTGAAGAGATTCCCTGATATTGTGTTCACAGTGGAAAATGGATGTGACATAGCAGTGACCTTTGACCCTGCACCATCAAAATCTTATCAGTTCATCCTTGGTACCAAGTGAATGTTTTTGCTAAGTTTGAAGAAGTTCTCTCAAAGTGTTCTTGAGAAATCTCTTTCACGAGAACCGGACGGACGACCAGAAAGCGGAATACGTCCGATTATGGCTGCCGTGGCCCACAGATCTCTTCCATTCTCGTGAACGTGATATTTCAGCAATTTCTCAAGGGAATTTCTTCCAATTTTGCACAAATGTTAAAATGGACCTTAAGATTAACTGATTACAATTTGGGGGTCATAGGTCAAGGTCGCAGTGACATTATATCGGGTTTAAATGTCCGTCGCGGTCTCAATTTGGCTGAAGTCAGGAATTGCTTGAGGGTATTTCTTAAAATTTGGCATAAATGTTCACTTGGACTGAAGAATGAACTGAAAAGAATTTATTGGTCCAAGGTGAAAGGTCAAGGCCTCATCATCCATCCCATTATTCTCTACTTTATACCTCAGAAAGAACGTCTTTAAATGTGGTACAAACGCTTACTTGGACTCAAGGATACAACAATTACATTTCATGTGACAAGCATGGATGCAACTTGACTGATTGGTGGAGGCATACAACTACAAGGCAGCTATGTGCTTTCCTGTGGAAAAAAAAAGGGCTGAAACACGGTGTCTGCTTCAAACGTTTGACTTCTTGGAAATCGGAGCCTGAAAATACCTCGGTCTTCTTCCTGCTCTACAACACAGCACATCCAGTCGGTCCACATATTTCCTTGTTACCTCTCCCTTTAGATCTACGTTGTGAACATGGGTGGAACCGACAACTGGTGAAGTGTAAGAGCTGACAAACCTGTTCACCACACAGAACACATGATATATTGATCAGAGCTCAAACTAGTTCCATATCTATGTAAGAGAAACTCACACAGTTGCTGTCTTTGAGAGCTGAGATGGCGCAGCGAGGAAACCAGCTGGATTCGGATACAATTTCTTGTTCCATCTGTCTGGATCTGCTGAAGGATCCAGTGACTCTTTCCTGTGGTCACAGCTACTGTATGAAGTGTATTAAAGACCACTGGGATGAAGAGGACAGGAAGAGAGTCTACAGCTGTCCTCAGTGCAGGAAGACGTTCACACCGAGGCCTGTCCTGGAGAAAAGCACCGTGTTGGCAGAGTTAGTGGAGGAGCTGAAGAAGACGGGACTCGGAGCTGCTCCTGCTGATCACTGCTATGCTGGACCTGAAGATGTGGCCTGTGATGTCTGCACTGGGAGGAAGCTGAAAGCCACCAAGTCCTGTTTAGTCTGTCGGGCTTCTTATTGTGAGAAACACCTCCAACCTCATTATGATGCAGCTCCGTTAAAGAAACACAAGCTGGTGAACCCCTCCAAGAAGCTCCAGGAGAACATCTGCTCTCGTCACAATGAGGTGATGAAGATCTTCTGCCGCACCGATCGGCAGATTATCTGTTCTCTCTGTTTAATGGAGGAACATAAAGACCACGACACCGTCTCAGCTGCAGCAGAAAGGACGGAGAAGCAGAAGAAGCTCAAGGGGAGTCGACGAAACCTCCAGCAGAGAATCAAGAAGCAAGAGAAAGAAGAGCTGCTGCTTCAGCAGGAGGTGGAGGACATCAACGCCTCCGCTGATGAAGCAGTGGAGCACAGCGAGGAGATCTTCACCCAGCTGATGCACGATGTGAAGCAGAAGGTCAGATCTCAGCAGGAAACCCAAGTGAGTCGAGTCAGAGAGCTTCAGGAGAAGCTGCAGCAGGAGGTCACTGAGCTGAAGAGGAAAGACGGCGAGCTGGAGAAGCTCTCACACACGGAGGATCACGAGTTCCTGCAGAGCTTCTTCTCACTGTCAGCACTCGGAGAGTCCACACACTCATCCAGCAGCAACACTCGGCCTCTCACCTACTTTAAGGAAGTGACAGCAGCTGTGTCACAGACCAGAGATTTACTACAGGACGCTCTGAGGGACGGACGGACAAACATCTCAGAGACTGTTAGTGAAGTGGACGTTTTACTGTCAGGACCAGAACCAAAGACCAGAGATTTACTACAGGACGCTCTGAAGGATGGACGGACAAACATCTCAAAGACTGTTAGTGAAGTGGACGTTTTACTGTCAGGACCAGAACCAAAGACCAGAGCTGAGTTCTTAAGATATTCACGAGAAATCACTCTGGATCCAAACACAGCACACAGAAATCTGTTATTATCTGAAGAGAACAGAAAAGTAACGTCAGTGAATCAAGAACAATCTTATTCTGATCATCCAGACAGATTCACTCGTTGGTGGTTTCAGGTCCTGAGTAGAGAGAGTCTGACTGGACGTTGTTACTGGGAGGTGGAGAGGAGCGGAAGAGGAGAAGTTTATCTATCAGTCGCATACAAGAACACCAGCAGAGCAGAGTGGTTTGGATTCAATGACAAATCTTGGTCATTATGTTGTAGCAAAGAAGGTTATATATTTTTCTCCAACAAAGTCCGTACTGAAGTCTCAGGTCCTCCGTCCTCCAGAGTCGGAGTGTACCTGGATCACCCAGCAGGTATTCTGTCTTTCTACAGCGTCTCTAAAACCATGACTCTCCTCCACAGAGTCCAGACCTCCTTCACTCAGCGGCTCCACGCTGGGATTTGTTTAAATGATTCTGGATCCACTGCAGAGTTCATTAAAGTCAAATAGACTGCAGTGATTTCAGTGATTTCAGGAACTGCTGGTTAAAATGTGTATTCCAGTGTTTACTTCACTGCACAGAGATCAGCTGTCTGTTCTGCTTCAGGAAGGTTTGTGATGTGTTTGTGTTGTTATTGTCTCTTCTGATGTTCGGGGTCAGTTAGATGAAACAAATCAGACCTCCTTCCTTTAATCGCAAAGATTTTGTTCTGACTTTGTAGAGAAAGAAATTTATATTCCATTTATCGTTTTTTTCAGACCAAATGTTGTTCTTGATTAAATCGATGTACAAATGAAATCCTGTAAACTGTAATCATCACGATCATTATCAACCAAGACTTCAGGTATTATTTTATTGTAAACATATTATGTTGATATTCTGAGTCAAATTGCTGAATGCATGAAATCATTAAACGGGATTCATTTAGCAGATTTTACTGATTGAATATTGTAACGAACTGATGATGAATAAAGGTGTTGTCTTCTCACAAAGGAATAAATTACGGTCTTCTGTCTTTATTCCAGGATCTTAGACACATGTCGCATCTGCAAAACCTGCAGTTTTACAACTGGATGGGATGTTTTGTCTCTGGACAGCTGAGTACTTGTCCGTTGTTGATCAAGGGAAGAAATGGCAGCAGGATGGGAAGTAGGTGTTCTCGTGAACGCGATACCACAAGATCGCCTTCAGAGAATTCGGACAAACTTGGCATAAACATTCACTTGATACGAAGGATGAACTGATTTAGATTTTAGGGGCAAAAGGTCAAAGTGACTGTGACCCGAACTCGGGAACATTCACGTGAACTCGATATCTCGGGAACAGAATCGTTCAGTAGGCGACGTTCCTGTGACCTCACGTTCCCGTCATCTGTCTGGTACGTTCTCGGGAACGCAATATGTCAAGAAAGGAAAGAGGGAATGTTCTCCAATTTGGCAGAACCACTCACTTTGTACCAACGATGACCTGATAAGAATTTGTTATTTGAATTTCTTAAAACTTGTCACAAATGCTCACTTTGGCTCAGCAATGAACTGTGTTGATTTTGGAGGTCAAAGGTCAAGGTCACTGGGAGTTTAATATGTACACGGGTTTTGGACAGATGTCCATGTAAACTACAACCGCCAGGCGGTAATTCTACTTCAGGAAATGGCTGCAGGAACATGACGAGAGTTCGAGGCGTTGACTCGTCCATCGAGCATCTGTAGGATGTGTTGGAAAAACAAGGCGGAGCCACGAAGCAGGAATGTCTTGGTGCCTGATACCACTGGATCACCCATTAGAGGCCTTGTGTGGTCCAGGCCATGAGGGGGCGGGACCTGCACCATTTTAGGAAAATGGTCTTCATTGGTGTGTCTGATTGGTGTATATTCTGATCCTGTCCTGTATTGATCACCTACTACAAGAATATACATCAAGCATTATATACCCATACAGTAACCATGTAAATAAATAGATCGGCTACATACAGGAAGGTGTTTCTATTACATCTGTCCAATTTATTACTATTAATAATGTTTCATATTGATCCTTTGTGTCTTCTCAGGATGCTTCTGTATTGGTGTGCTGATTGAGGACTTCACAAGGAAACGGCAGCGAAGAAGTGATGGAGGAGGCACTCCGAGAAAGGAGAGAGGAGGAAGAGGAGGAGAGGTTACACGAACAGGAAGAGGGAGGAGGAGAGGAGGACACATCTCTGAAACCTAAATCAAACAGGGAAGTAGAAGATGAGGAGGAGGACGAGGTCAGAGTTGCCATAGTCACTATCGAGGACGAGTCCTGTCTGTCTGAGCCCTTCGGTGCCGCCCACCTGGAACCGGCCAATCAGATCGCACACACAGATGGAGATGGAGGCGATGAAAAGGAGAAAGGAGGCGCGGAGGAAGAAGAGGAGAAGGACACAGAAGTGATGTCACCGTCGGCTCACCTGCAACACCAGGTAGGACCAACCCAGAAATAACACAAACATACCAATAACCCAGTGAAGGATGTAATAGTATATTTAATGTGTGTCCTGTACACACAGTTCACCATTACTAAATAATATTAACTGTAGTCTAATGGGAACGGTGGAGAATAACAATTATACAAAGGACAGGAAGTGAAAGAAAAACCCACCTGGTGTCTCCCGACCTGAGGCGCCTTCTTTGGTCTTACACAGTGAAGCTCCGCCCCTCTGTGATGTCATCAGAACACTTCACCCGGCTCGTCACTTCTTCGCCAGAGACTTTCTGAAACATTTACAGAGTTTAAATCTGATGTTGTCTGTGATCTTTGGAGCCTCAGTGCTTTATAAACAGCAATGATTCTGTGGTGGAAATCACTGCATGGGCTCAGGAACACTCGGCTGGAAGGCGGCATGTTGAACATTTTGTGTTCTTCAAAACTTTGACCCAAAAATCTGATGTTTCTCTGCTCCAGTTTTAAAATCACTAATGTTCAGGTACCAGCGGTCACGTTAACGTGAGGAACTCAGTGATGATGATGAAGAGACGACTCTGAATACTTCCTGATGGAGGTCGTTGCTTGCTGCTGCTCCGTGTGCAGCACTGAGCTGTCAGTCTCTAAACTTTTGTCCAATCTCGTACTTCTGAAATCTGCCATAAGATGGCGCCAGTCTACTCTTTTATCTCCTCACTGAATGAAACAACCACAACACGGGCTCAGTAAACTCAAGTGGAGCCTTTCTATGTTGGCCGACTGTAGCTGAACACTAACGATGGATGTTCCTGATGCTTGTTCATTGTAGAAGGATGTTGGTTTTTTACCCATTTTATTTGTTTTTTATGATTTAAAAAAAAAAAGAAAACTCCTTATCACTTAAAAACCATGCTCGAAAACAAAATTCAAATTCAGAGTACAAAAATAACATACAGTCCAAATATTTTAAGTTTGTGGAACAAAAACAAGTTAAAATGTTGTTCCTTGTTCATTTTGTCTAAACCCCAAAGATCTTCAAATTGCTGTGACGGAAAATGAATGCGGGAATTATTTATTCATAATTTAATCATTAAATTACGAAGAAATAGTATTTACTACTAAAATTGCAATATATTAGCTCAAACTAACTTTCTGGAAACATCAGAAATGAGTTTTCAGAAAAAATTAAAGGCGCTTCCGTCCAAATGTCCTCACTACCGAGGTCTAAAGCTGAAATTAGTCGTCACAGAAGACATAGGACACACAGTAGGTGTGTGGAGGAACGTGCAGCGGTCAACATTCCTCAGATTCCCCTCACAACTGCGGGATCATGGGAGATGAAGTCTGTTCCCATGGGAACCCAAACATGGGCTACCATGCAGTTCTCCGTCTGACCACTTGGGGCCACATGGTGGTCTTCATTCGGCTGGAGGCAGATTTTCTTGAAGATCAGATTTGGTGATGGACGACTGGATTTTTTTTGCTTGTCTCTCTATCTTTGTGAGGACATTTGGGCTCATTTTTGGGGTTCAGACTCGGTTTTAGGGTTCAATTTATACTCAGATTTAGTTCCGGGTTTTGACAGTTAGTTGTGATGGTCAATAAGCAAAGAGATGCGTTAATGTCAGCGAGCGTCCTCACAAAGATAGAAGCTCTGAAATGTGTGTGTCAGGCCGACAGACAGGGGAAAAAAACTAGGGCACTAATCTGGTGAACGGTCAGTAATCTTTGAGCATTTTTTCCAGATTACTACACGTACAGTAGATTAAACACACACACACACACACACACACACACACAGGAATTATATTAATGCAGTTTAATACTCAGTTTAGAGGCTTTATCTTTATTTTATTTGTTAAACAGGTTTAGTTTGTCGACCGGTTTGAGAAGTCATTTTAAAAGCTCCACACACACTGATCATGCAAGCGTCAGATGACCGGTGTGAATAGAGACACATTAGAGCTGCTGTGGCATGTCTGGTATGTACACACACACACACACACACACACACACTTCCTTTCATTCCCTCTTACAAGGTCCTAAACGAGGTGTTTTGTTTGACTTTCTGGAGGTTGAGGATGAAAGCAACCGTGTGATAATAATCTTGTTTTTAGGTATTGTTCTGTTTCACATGGATCCAGCGGTGGTTGTCGGGTCACCCACCGTGACCCGACGGGTTTTATAGCCGAACATCTAAAGGAAATTATTTTCAGAAGGACCAAAAATGCAGAGCAGAAGGAGGGAATTTATCCAACGACACCATCACGACTTGTGGAAAACATTTACTGACTTGATACTTTTTTTTCAATGGGAGTCTATTGGAGGTTTTGGAGCCTGCCCCTAGTGGCCCTCAGTGGTATTCACACTTTGACGATCTTTTAAAGACAGTTTATAGATCCTTCTTTTCTTTATTATGTGAATACACACCTTAACACACCCTCAGTACCCGCTGTGTGTGTGTGTGTGTGTGTAGTTTGTGTGTGTGTGTGTGTGTGTGTGAGGTCACATTCCAGCGCCGGGCAGAATTCCAGCACTTCACACACACCACACACACACACAAACTACACACACACACACACACACAAACTACACACACACACACACACACACAAACTACACACACACACAAACTACACACACACAAACTACACACACACACACACCACACACACACACAAACTACACACACCACCCACACACACACACAAACTACACACACACAAACACACACACACACACACACACTCCTCGAGCCGCGGCAGCATTCCTGGAGTCTTCTGCTCGTCAGCGGGACGGAGGCTTGAACCTGCGACCTTCTGGTTACGTTGCAGGTTTCTTTGCGGCGAGTCGACTCCGCTACCGAAACGTGATCACGTCCTCAACCATCCGCTGTTCCTGAACGATCAGCGAAACGTTTATAACGGGGCCGGTATCTCTCGGACCTCGACGGGATCGTCGTCCTCTTTTTATCTCGTCGAACGTTCGCGTCGCCAGCGGTCACGTTAACGCGTGAAACTCGAGAAATGACCTGAATTTAATCAAAGTATTTTATATTGAGGAGGATTTATATCAAAGATGTTCTGTAATTCAGTCACATTCAGATTCCACACGTTAACGTGAACGTTTGTGATTTCACCCGCGGACCTCAAAACTTGGAGCTTTTGAGTCAAATCCTGAACGTCTCGTTCCCATGAGGTCATTTCCACCACCGAGTCGTGGCTGTTTTTGTGAAGCTCCGCCCCCTCTTGAAACGTTGAACGCCACTCAGAAACGCGCCGCCCGGCTCGTCGCTTCATCACCGCAGACTTTCTGAAGAATTTCAAGGGTCTCTGATGAACCCAAAATCTGATGTTTCAAACAAACCAGTTGAGCTAAAAACAACAACAAAACAACAACAAAACAACAACAACCTTGTTCTTTTCTCATATTTTTTTTTTGATCGCTCTTTGCCTTCTTCTCTGACTTTCACCGTCACCCTGGCAACCAGACAGAGCTGCATCCCGATTGGTGGGGCAGTGTGTGTGTGTGTGTGTGTGTGTGTGTGTGTGTGTGTGTGTGTGTAGGAACAGGTGCTCTGCTGTCCCGTCTCCTCCATGTTTTTACAGTGTGTAAGGCGACACCTGAAGGATGCCAGTAAAACATCAGTCTTGTTCCCCCCCCCACACCCCCCCCCCCCACACACACACTCTGTTTGTCTTCCTCCGAGTTCCCACAGTCATCCTCTCCTACCCTACCCTCCTTTCCTTCCTTCCTTCCTTTCCTTCCTTCCTTCCTTTCCTTCCTTCCTTCCTTCCTTTCCTCCCTTTCTTCCTTCCTTTCCTCCCTTTCTTCCTTTCACACTTCCTCTTCCATCAACCTGTAAACATCGAGCTGTCCATTCAAATTTTGCTAAAAATTTCTAGAAAGTCGATTGAAGAAAACGTGAATCGATGCACGCTGTCATCCAGATGATTAAAGGTCCGACCTCGGTCTCCTCAGTGCTGTAAATTCAGATTTTTTTTTTTCTTTTTTTGTCTCTTCATTCATTTAAGTCACATTGTCGCACGATTGTAAATATTAATGTAAATTCAAGCAAACTTAGATTCTTTCAAAATTCCTGCAATTTGTTTCCCAAAACAAAGTCGTGAACACGAACTCTGCTGAAAGTCTCACGGCATAAAGTCGCCTTTCAAAACAAAACTCACTTCATTTGTCATCTACAATCTGCAAGGCTTCTATAAAGATACGCAGCTTTTAGGAAGCTTTTCTAACTTTGTGCTTCGTGGTTGTCAAAGTTCAATTGATGAATTAAATAAATAAGTAAATAAAAAAATTGCTGGTTGAGATACTTCCCTCCTGTCTTCACCTTCTCCTTCCATCTTTGCGTCCTGATTGCCGACACTGTTGAGTCTGGATCTCTCCCCTGAGTACGATTGGAGCTCACACACACACACACACACACACACACACACACACACACACACACACACACAACACACACACAGATTCTCATTAAAATATACATGAGCACTAAGTCCCTTACATCCCTGCAACACTGCCTGCATTCATTATTGATGAACACACACACACACACACACACACACACACACACACACACTCTTCTCTGCAGCTGTATTGTTTGTTTTCTTGATAAAACAGCTGTTGTTTGCTGCATTGCACCTCTCTAATGTGTCCTACTGGAAACTCTCACAGTTCTTGGGGTTAAAACGTTAGCGCCTAAAAAATAATGTAGAAAACATTTATGTTTATATCCGATGTATTTGTCTATTTTTTAGGAGCAGATGCTTCATTGAGCGTTAACGTCACAAGCTTTTATCAGCTTACCGACTTTCCTACCGTGGCCAACAACTTTTTTTTTTTTTTTAATAATTCAAGACATTTTTTTTGGATGGCTGAAAATAGTCGGACTCACTTCGTGAAGTCAGTTTATTTATGTAGCACGTATAAAAACACGACATACGTTGACTAGGAGGCTGCACACCTTCAGATATAAACACATCATCGAAGCAAAATAAGCAATAAAAACAACTAAAAGGCCGAAATCAAAACCCAAAGTTATATGAGCAGTTATTAATACTGTAAAAAAAAAATCTAATTCAAATTTAGTGTTGTTTTTTTTTTAGCAGGCTTTGAGGCTGCTGACCTCTGAAGTTCCTGCTGTTGGTTGTTTTATTATTGATGCTAAAGAAATGAACTCACTGTAAATGAAAGTGAGTCTGTTTCTACTGGACTCTACTCGGTGCATTCAGGCTGAGAGACAGAGATGAAACATCATCTGCTGAAAATCAATCCTTCACACATTCCTCTGATCCGCTCTCCCTCTCTCTCTTTATTGATCCTTCACACACTTGTAGGATAATCCAGTTCACACACACACACACACACACACACACACACACACACACACACACACCCCCACCCCCATACATACATACAGGCCACATCTGCCTCAGTCTTTGAAGTGTGTGTGTCTTTGAAGTGGTTTTCTCTGTTTCCAGTGCCTGACACTGGTTAGCTCGGAGGATAAAACACGCACATGTACGTTTGTTTTGACAATTGTCTTCAGCCTCACTTTTTTTTTTGCAGTATTTCTTTTTTTTAATTTGCAACATTTCCATGGAGGTTTTTTTTTTTTTACCTGCAAATTGAAAAAGTGGTTGATGGAAATTCACCCTGTGTTTGCAGCGTTTAAATATTAATGGCTGAATTTTTTAAAAGCAGAAACGATCTCTGCCCAAAGGAGACATTTCTGCAAAATACCTCCGTCCTGATTAAAATGCACAGACTGAATATAAAAGAGTTCGTAGCTTCCAGGTCTGAAAAATGGTTCCGATGCAGAAGCTGGCTCCTCCCCCAGCTCATCTAAATATGGTCACTTCCTGCTCTTTTTTTGGGGGCCAAAAGTCCTGTTTAAATTTTCAATTGCCGTGTAAACAAACAAAAAAACTAACTTTTGCCACATCATCATTAAATACTAAATTATAGTGATTTGTCTTTGTGGCCATTTACAAGTGAAGCTTTTTGAACGGGAGTCCATTGGAGCCAGCCCCTACTGGCCCTCGGCGGTATTGCAGTTTAAAGCACTTCTGCATTGGTTTTGACTTTTCCGACCTGGAAGCTGCGTCCACTTTCATTCACGGTCTGAGATCACAATCGACTCCGGCTTCGCACACTCGGAAGTCCTCGAGCGTGGGAAACCATCGGTTTCAATACAGAACGAACACACACACACACACACAAGTTTCAGGTTTTACAAGACCATCAGAGGGAGCGACTCTGCGGGGCTGCATACCAGAGTGGGGAGGGGAGGTGGTGGTGGGGGGGGGGGGGGGGTGAACCGGGTGGAGGATGATCGGCTTCACCCACACAATTGGAAATTTGTGTCGCACTGATTTGCAGATGTGCTGTATTTATTTCCTTTGTTTGTGGACCGACTTCATGCCGTTTCACATTTATTCAATTACGTCCCTTTTTCTTTTTTTTTTTAATGCGTTTTAACTTCTAAAGTTAATCTGCAACACATCCGGCAGGTTTTCACTGAATTCTGTGAACAAAGGAGAGAAAAGAAAAGAAAGATGTAAATTGGAAACATGAAAGTGGGAGATGTTTAATTCAGATTTATGACAATGTGGAAACTGAGAGGGAGGAGGAAGAGGAGGGAGGAGAGGGGGGAAGAGGAGGAGGAGGAAGAGGAAGGAGGGAGTTAGGACCAGACATGAAGCAAAGAAAAGTAGGAAGTGTTTCGACAGGAGGAACTAAAAAATAATTGAAAGCAGAAGAAGAGAGACGGACAGGAAGGATGAAGAGAGGAAGGGATGCTGTCAGGAGGTAGAAGTGGTGAAGGAACCCCGAGGCATTCTGGGATTGATTGGTAAAGTGATCTGATGACAAACAGAGAGAGAGAGAGAGTCACAGGTCAAAGGTCATCAAGGGTCCTGATGATTAAGCAGAGGGGGAGGAGGTGTTGCCAGGGGGCGGGGTCAGAGCAGGTCAGGTGATTGACAGCTGGTCTAACTTCTCTCTTCCTACCTCGGTTGTCGGGCGTATCGGATTCACAAGGTCCCGGTTCGATTCCATCTAGTTTCTATATTTTCGCTGTCGTCTCTTAAAAGGAACCTTTTTACCCTCTTCTGTTTTTTAAATAAAGAAAGGTTGCTGAACACTGCCGACATTTAAACTTCATTATTTTGGCCAAATATGGTCGAATACAGGCGAAAATATTTCCTAATGAGTCGCTGAACACAGCCCTGCAAAGTCCATTTAAAATGATCATTTAATTACAGGTATACACGTTTTATTCTTTAGTTTGTCGTTCTTATCTCTCTCTTACTCTTACTTTAGATTTTTTTTGTTAGCGCTATCGTCTGGTGTGCATTGGTCTGGAAGTTATTATCAATTAGTTTTTAATTTGATCTTTGTTTGTGAGACCTGATAAACAACAAAACAGCACTCGTCTGTTCGGAGGTCGAATCTTTAAACGTTTCATAACGTAAACATGAAGCGTCCAGGTGATCCGGATCGGAGGGCTGTGACCAGAGGTTTGACCTCATCATCCCCTGTGTGTGTGTGTGTGTGTGTGTGTGTGTGTGTGTGTGTGTGTGTGTGTGTGTGTGTGTCAGCTGTGAGAAAGCTGCGACCTCTGACGACCTCTGACGACCTCTGACGACCCCCCTGCTGTGTTTGCGTCCTCCTTTCCTGGTTTTCCAGGACGGCGACGCAGTTTCAGTCGGTCGGTTCTCGACTTTCAGTTTTGAATTTAGAATTGAATTCAGAAGTTCAGACTCTGTTCACGTTGAAGCAGCTCGGAGGTATTTTAATCTGCTGGTTTAGAGATAATTCATCTTCAGTAAAGATTGTTTTTACACATTTTAGTCGTAAGGATCTTAAATACAACGCTGAGTTCAACCGTGTCATGTTGTGCTCAGACTTTGAGTAAAAATCAAAATCATCTTTACAGTTTCACTGCAAATGCAATAATTATTCTACGTCACACACACACCCCTCTCCACGCGCTCCACCCCTCCCTCCACCCTCCACCCACGAGGCACACAGGCATGTCCCTGCTTGTTCCTGGAGGAGGACAAGCGACGCAGGGGGGGAGAGGGGGAGGGAGGGAGAGAGAGAGAGGGAGGGAGAGAGAGGGGGGAGGGAGGGAGAGAGAGAGAGAGGGGGGGAGGGAGGGAGGGAGAGAGAGAGGGAGGGAGAGAGAGAGAGGGGAGAGAGAGGGGGGGGGAGGGAGGGAGAGAGAGAGAGAGAGAGGGAGGGAGAGAGAGAGAGGGGAGAGAGAGAGCGCGAGCGCGGGTCAGTCGGTCCTCTCCTCCCGGAGCTGCAGCAGCACGAGCCGCCGCTTCCACCCGAAACCCACCGATCGATACTCGCCATCGACACCGATTCACCGGATGGATCTTTGACGTCACGCCGTCAATTTGTCGGATCCTGCCGTCATTTGGATTTCAGGATTTATTCAGCTTGTTTGTAATATTTGTCACATCTTGCAGCGGGAGGGTCGTACCCGCCTACCGGGGGGGCAGCCATGGGTTTCTACGGCACCTTGAAGCTCATCTTCTACAAAGTGAGTATCGATTATTGATCGATCGGCGGCTGCGGTCCGGTCTGCGGTCCGTCTGCGGTCCGGTCTGCGGCTCTCTTCATGTCACCGAGAGCTGCGGTGCGGAAATTGAAGGTTGTCAGGGCTCGTGCGCCGCCGGGATGACGAGGCGTTTCTCTGCCTGACAGCGGAATGCCTCGGTAGCGCGTGCGTGTGTCGGTGTGCGTGTTTGTGTGTGTGTGTGTGTGTGTGTGTGTGTGTGTGTGTGTGTGTGTGTGGACCACTGCGGAACCGGGAGAGACGGGAGACAACTCCTTTCATGTCCTCTCTCTGTCTCTCCGTCCTTCCTCCATCCTCCTCCTCCTCCCTCTGATTCCATAATTGATTATTGATCACATCTTGAGCCTCAGCAGTTAAAACACTTGAAAAGGTGCAATAGTTTGCATGTTTTTTTAATCTCGGTCCAATATGGTTTATTACGGTTGAAAATCGATTTAGATTAAATTCGATCGATCTCGACTGAATATTCAAGACTTGATGATCGTTATTGTGTCAAAACTACAAGATTCAAACCCTGAAAAAGTGACAGGTTTGCGTCCCTACACTGAAAATACAAATAAAGGAGGGGCACTGAACAGGGCAGCCATGCAAACTGCGTTATATTGGTCAAATATGGACCATCACTGGTGAAAGAAATCCATTTTATCTTAATATCTGAAGCGTGATCTTCATTAAAACCATGAAAAAGGGACATTTTTGTTTCCCTACACTGTAAAACTAACGAACAGATGGGTGCTGAACAGCACAGCCATGTGAACTTCATATTATCTAGAAAAAAAAAGATGGTTTATTACAGGTGAAGAATTCATGACAATTTATTTTGATCAATCTTAACTTGTTATCTGTGGCTTGATGAACATTAATGCTTCAAACTACAAGACTAAAACCTTTCCTTGACATTTTGCACCCTAAAAAAGGGATATCGCGTTACAGCTTCTAGATATTGCAGCGATTTGGGTAAAAAAAAATCTATAAGAATTAACCGGATTGATGCTCAGCTGCTTCTTAAACTTTTACAGCTGCAAACTGAAAGTGAAAAACCTTGAAAAGGAAAATGTTTTCTCTTTCTTTTACCGTGAGGATGACGATAAAGGAGGGTTGCTGAACAGTACAGCCATTTAAACTTCATTATTTTGGTCAAATATGGTTTTAATACAGGTGAAAAAAAATTATGGAATTAATTCAAATCCATCTTAACTGAAAGAAAACATTAAAAAGATATTTTTGATTCCCTACAATGTGAAAATACAACCAGATGGTTGCTGAACAGCACAGCCATGAAGTCCATTTAAAGTTACATATGGATTTTTACAGGTGAAAAATAAAATAAAATTAGTTTTAAACTTAGTGTCCGATGCCTGCTCATCTTTATAGCTTCGCTGTAAACTTTTATTATTGGACTATGTGCTTTTTTATTTTTATAAATGAATATAATACAGTGCTGGATTATCATCATACCTTCAAACTACAGTATTAAAACCTTAGAAAATAGAGATATGACCAAGCACGGACGCTGTAATCTGCACTGTTGGAACCAGGGAAGCTCCAAAGATTAAAACATTAAAAAAAAACAGACAAGACTTTTGTATTTAGTGTTTGTTTGTGTTTTTGGCTTCAAACAAGAAGAACACGAGACACTTTGTAAAAAAATAAATAAATACAGATTTTAGAGGAAGTAGTTTGTGAGGTCAGAGGTCACCGTCGACTGATTACCATTAAAACCATTATTTAAGCTCCATGTGGACCGCTGAGGGTTTTTTCTGCTTTTAACAGTAAACACATTCTTTTTGCTTCTTCACCCCCGAGTGAAGGTTTTTTTTTGTTTTGTTTTTTTAAGCTTTTAATCAAATCCAAACGGAGACGCGACATCTGCTATTAAAAAGCCAGCGAGTCCAAAAATGAAAAGCAGATTAAGAGTTTATGTCGGTCGCATGAAAAAAAACTAAAATAAAAACCTCTCGACTTCACCGACAGGCGGAAAACATCTCCAGCAGCGTCGTCTTGTGTTTTATTTTGCACGCTCAGGAAGATGCCAAGAGGAAGAAGGACACACACACACACACACACACACACACACACACACACACACACACACACACTGTCCTCTGTGTGTGTGTGTGTGTGTGTGTGTGTGTGTGTGTGTGTGTGTGTGTGTGTTGCAGGCTGTTAGCGCGTGCTGCTCTATTTTCGACCGGTGACATTCCTCCAATTTTCTGCATTCCTGCGTTCATTCACTGAAAGCGACACACGGAGGAAAGACGGCGACGGACGGCCGGTTCGGACGGCCGGTCGCTGCGTTTGTGTTCCCGAACATCGGAGGTGTTTTCGGCGTCGAGGCCGCCGTTACATCTGTTTGGCTTTTTCTTTCTTTCTTGTTTTGTATCATGTTTTTGCCTCCGACCGCGGAGACGTCCCACAAAAAAACCCACAAACATTTACAGGAACTGTTCTTGCATTTCCTCGGCCGGGCCGGTATCACGTGTCCCGATAAACAACCGAGATGATTGCGAACGGGATCCAGACGTGGCAACTGTGATGGCGCCAGTTGATCAGCTGACCTTCCTGAGGTTTCTTCCATTTTATTTCCCATCAACCCTCTGAACCTCTGAACCTCTGAGCTTCTCGGTGCGCCGAACTTTCCACCCTCGTAGTGACCTCCTCAAATGTCGCCATGTTTATTGTTTAAATCGAGCAAATCCAGATGTTTAGTTCAATTCAATCGTATTAATGTCGCGCCAAATCACAAAACAGCTTATTTCATGGCACTTTAACACATTCCAGTCATTTACAGCAGAACTTTACAGCATCATGACGAGAAACCCAACACTTCAACACTTCAACAATCCAACAATCCAGCACTTCAACAATCCAGCACTTCAACACTTCAACAATCCAACAATCCAACACTTCAACAATCCAGCACTTCAACACTTCAACACTTCAACAATCCAACAATCCAGCACTTCAACAATCCAGCACTTCAACACTTCAACACTTCAACAATCCAACAATCCAACACTTCAACAATCCAACAACCCAACACTTCAACACTTCAACAACCCAACAATCCAACACTTCAACAATCCAGCACTTCAACAATCCAACACTTCAACAATCCAACACTTCAACACTTCAACAATCCAACAATCCAACACTTCAACAATCCAACAATCCAACAACCCAACACTTCAACAATCCAACAATCCAACAATCCAACAACCCAACACTTCAACACTTCAACAACCCAACAACCCAACACTCCAACAATCCAACAATCCAACACTTCAACAATCCAACACTTCAACAATCCAACACTTCAACAATCCAACAACCCAACACTTCAACAATCCAACAACCCAACAACCCAACAATCCAACAATCCAACAATCCAACACTTCAACAATCCAACAATCCAACAACCCAACACTTCAACACTTCAACAATCCAACAATCCAACAATCCAACAACCCAACACTTCAACACTTCAACACTTCAACAACCCAACAACCCAACACTCCAACAATCCAACAATCCAACACTTCAACAATCCAACACTTCAACAATCCAACACTTCAACAATCCAACAACCCAACACTTCAACAACCCAACAACCCAACACTCCAACACTCCAACAATCCAACACTTCAACAATCCAACACTTCAACAATCCAACACTTCAACAATCCAACAACCCAACACTTCAACAATCCAACAACCCAACAATCCAACACTTCAACAATCCAACACTTCAACAATCCAACAACCCAACACTTCAACAATCCAACAACCCAACAACCCAACACTTCAACACTTCAACACTCCAACAATCCAACAATCCAACAACCCAACACTTCAACACTTCAACAACCCAACACTCCAACAACCCAACACTCCAACACTTCAACAATCCAACACTTCAACAATCCAACACTTCAACAATCCAACACTTCAACAATCCAACACTTCAACAATCCAACACTCCAACAATTCAACACTTCAACAATCCAACACTTCAACACTTCAACAATCCAACACTTCAACAATCCAACACTCCAACAACCCAACACTTCAACACTTCAACAATCCAACAACCCAACACTTCACTTCAACAATTCAACAATCCAACACTTCAACAATCCAACACTTCAACACTTCAACACTTCAACAACCCAACACTTCAACAATCCAACACTTCAACACTTCAACAATCCAACAATCCAACACTTCAACACTCCAACAATCCAACACTTCAACAATCCAACACTTCAACAATCCAACACTTCAACACTTCAACAATCCAACAATCCAACACTTCAACAATCCAACACTTCAACAATCCAACACTCCAACAATCCAACACTCCAACAACCCAACACTTCAACACTTCAACAACCCAACAACCCAACACTCCAACAATCCAACACTTCAACAATCCAACACTTCAACAATCCAACACTCCAACACTTCAACAACCCAACACTTCAACAATTCAACAATCCAACACTCCAACAATTCAACACTTCAACAATCCAACACTTCAACACTTCAACAACCCAACAATTCAACAATCCAACACTCCAACAATTCAACAATTCAACAACCCAACACTTCAACACTTCAACACTTCAACAATCCAACAATCCAACACTTCAACAATCCAACACTTCAACAATCCAACACTTCAACACTTCAACAATCCAACACTTCAACACTTCAACAACCCAACACTTCACTTCAACACTTCAACAATCCAACACTTCAACACTTCAACAATCCAACAATCCAACACTTCAACAATTCAACAACCCAACACTTCAACACTTCAACAATCCAACAACCCAACACTTCACTTCAACAATCCAACACTTCAACAATTGAACAATCCAACACTTCAACAATCCAACACTTCAACACTTCAACACTTCAACAATCCAACACTTCAACACTTCAACAATCCAACAATTCAACAATCCAACACTTCAACAATCCAACAATCCAACACTTCAACAATCCAACAATCCAACACTTCAACACTTCAACAATCCAACACTTCAACACTTCAACAATCCAACACTTCAACACTTCAACAATCCAACAATTCAACAACCCAACAACCCAACACTTCAACAATCCAACACTTCCCAGATAAGCCAGGAGGAAAAAAACCTCCTCTTTAAGGGAAGAAAAACTCTTTTAACAGGAAGAAACCTCCGACAGAACCAGACTCATTTATTGATGTTATTCCTTAATTTAACAGGATTAAAGTTGGTAACCAACCACAGAGTTCGGCGTGGTTCGTTTTCTCTTCTGTCTCATTAAGAAACAAGATTTATTAATTCCTTTGATTTTCCGTTCGACACCAAACTGTGGCTGCTTCGTTTCAGCCGGATCCTGTCGAGGGAGGAGGTGTCCGGACCGCCCCGGTACCCCTCTTTGAAAAGGTCCCCATTTAAACCCGGAGCAACGAGTCCTCTCGTGGAACCAGTCGTGTTTTCAGTGTTAGCGTCTCGAAACGTTTGTCTTCCCGTCTCTAAACGTTTGTCTTCCCGTCTCTAAACGTTTGTCTTCCCGTCTCTAAACGTTTGTCTTCCCGTCTCTCTGCCTTCAGATGAAGAGGAAGTTGGATCACGGTCCAGACGGCCGGCCGTTCCCTTCGGGGAAGAAGCACTGCAAAGGCAACGGCTACATCAGGTAACTCCACCCGTGACCTCGTGACCCCGACCAAAGCCTCCGTCACGGTCGTCTTTTTGAGTCGACATGTTTGCAGCACCTTTATTTGTCTTTGACGACGGTAACGAAGTCCAGATTCGGCAGTCAAAGTGCCTTTCAAGTGTTTGGCGACACAACAAGTCTGGAACGAACCAGTCGACTGGAAATGTGTCAAAACCGTCTGAATTTCTGTTCTGAAATACTGAACAGGTGTGAAACAACCACGACGAGCTTCCTGTAACTTCTTTTCTCTCCGCAGCCCCTCCAGTCTGGTTCAGGCCACGCCCACCACGTTCGGCGACCTGCGGCTGGCCAACGGGCATTCGGCTCAGCGGCGGCGCGTCACCTCCGGCCCGCCTCCCTCCGGCCTGCAGGACTGGCTTCATACCTTCCAGGTGAGCGCGTACGGACGCGTCTCCTCGTCATTAAGGCGGTTGGTGAGCTAACCGCTAACATGCTAGCCCAGCTGGGAACATATCGCAAAACAGCTGGCTAGCTAGCAGGCGCTCACGGGACCGTACGTTTACTGTTGTTCACGCAAAAGGACACAACGGCTGGAAATAGTCTCGTTTGTCAACAACGCAGCTCGTAGCTACGATAGCTCTCTCCGTTTTGGACTCGGTTCCTTATCGTGGCTAATTGTCAGGGGTCAAAGGTCACAAAAGTTGGACCCGACGCGTGAATCCACCGGGATGAACCAATATTACCTTTTTAAAATGCTGCTGCGGTTTTAATTTAAATTTATAATTAAAATTCTAATTTAATACCATTAATGCTTAATT
>NW_027185405.1:2164416-2189996 GCF_022577435.1 Embiotoca jacksoni | reverse complement strand
GCTCTTTGTTTTGGCTCACCTCACCTCCCCCCCTCCCCCCATCTCTCTGCAGTTCGATGGTGCGTTTGTGGTCAGCGGCTCGTTGGACACTTCTGATCAAAGTCTGGGACGCAGGAGACAGGTGGACACACGGGAAACATCTGAACTGACAGCGTTACAGAGGTCAAGCTCATTTGCAGCAACCTGAACTTAAGTGGGTGTGTCTTATTCAGGGGGGGTGTATCCACACGGCTGACCGGCCACCAATCACTGACCAGCGGCATGGAGCTGCGTGACAACATCCTGGTGTCCGGGAACGCCGACTCCACGGTGCGAGTGTGGGACATCCGGACGGGGACAATGTCTCCACACGCTGCAAGGTGAGGACAACAACGAGCCTGTCAGGGGGGGACGATGAGAAGTCGAGGTGTGTGTGTGTGTGTGTGTGTAGTGTGTGTGTGTGTGTGTGTGTGTGTGTGTGTGTGTGTGTGTACTAACAGTCCACAGTCCTCTGGGAGAAAGAGACGAAACGAGGAGCGCTGCAGCTCTTGTCTCTCGTCCACCGATGACGAGTTGAGGAAGTCAAAAGTTGTTCCTGTTTGTTGACTCGTCAACAACGTTGTGTGAATTGGACATTTGATGACGGTCCATTCGTCTCCTTCAGGTCCCAACAAGCACCAGTCGGCGTGGTGACGTGCCTGCAGTTCTGCCGAGGTCTGGTTCCTGTCCAGCTCCGACGACGGGGACGGTCAAGCTGTGGGACCTGCGGACCGGAGCGTGGCTGCGGGACGTGGTGGGCGCTGGAGAGCCCGGGGATCAGGTCGGGACTCAAACATCTGGTTATAAAAAAACCACTCACCTGTCATCACCTGACGTCTAAACCAATCACACGTCTGATTCTCTCCAGGGGGGGGCGTGGTGTGGCGAATCAGGGCGTCCGACACGCGCCTGGTTTGCGCCGCCGGCCAGCAGGAACGGCACCGAGGAGACCAAACTGCTGGTTCTGGACTTCGACCTGGACGACCAGCAGAAAGACCCGGACTGAGGTGGGGGAGTGACATCATCAAACCGGGACAAAGATCAAATTTAACATTGAGGTTTTTTTGGGCGCTCTCACGCTCGGACTTATTTTTCTTTTGACCAAAGTCCCGACTGGATCCGTTTTTCCTGAATGTCGCCCCCGACGACGCGCCGATCAGAACGGACCAAGACGATACTCGCGGCGCGCCGGTACGACGAGACGAATGTTTGACGCTACGACGGACGGGAAACGTGGATGCTAAACGGTTTTCCATGACAACGAGCGAATGTTTGACGGGACGAAGCGTTGGGATTTAATCGCAACCGAAAAAAAGACGTTTACGACGGATTTGAGAATAAACTTATTGAATGTAGCCGACAGAAGACGGAGCGAAGGAAAGGGGCATCGAGGATGTTTTATTTTGCTGCTGAACCAACGAGGACCCGGACCGATCCAAACCTACCAGAACCTGTCGGCCGAGACCAACGGGCAACACCTCGTACTACCAGCATGTGTCGCCATTTTTTTTCAACATTTCTTTTCCCGATAAGTTGCCCGTCCGCGTCGCCTCTGAACGCTCGCGGTCACGTTAAGTTTGCGGGAACCGCTGCTGAAATCTGGGAATAGAAGTCCGGTTTTTTTTCCCATCATGCAAAGAGGGGAGGAGTTAACGTAGACAGATGTTAGCTGCACTAGAGTCTCACATCTGCAACACCGCAAACCTTCAAACGCCGAGCGCGATCAGAACAGTCTGAACTTTGTTGTTGACCCGGAGGACCTGAACGCTGACACGCTTCTCTGTCATCGTGGTTTTTGGCTGGATATCAATCTCTTTATAGATTTCACTTTTTATTCCTACAAACTGGAGTGAAATTCAGTAAAAAAAAAAGAAGAAAGAAAGAACGAAGCACCTTTTAAATATTTTTGTCCAAATCCGATCCCGTCTGACTCGAGTCAGTGAATCGATCAACGGTTCGTGGATAAAGTTACGAAACATTTCCTCGCCCCCGTTTGCTGATTTTTCTTTGAGACACGAAGCGATTAATCGAGCAAATGATCCGCAGATTAATCAGCAGGCACGTCACACCCGTTTGCTCAAACCCGTTCACAGGAAGGTGACGGGCAGCAAAGAGGCTCTTCGATCCGGCGAGCAGCTGCTGCGAAAGGAAACGTCGTCACTACTTTACCCTGAGAGGAAAATTGCACTGAATTACAGCATTAAAACTTTTAAAGAGTTTATTCACCTTTCGTTTCCACAGAAGATTCCTCACAGGAGGTTTTTCACTCCACATGTTTTCCTCAGCTTATGAAATATATATATATTAAAACAAAAAAAAGATGCATAATTTAAAACACCTCATTTTAGTAGATATGAATCCAACAAACTGCCGTTGCCAGGCAACACCCCCAGTAACCGGTGGCATTTTGGAGGCAGGATTGTCGACCATTTGCAGGTGTGAGGCTCTGCAATGATGTAATCATGTAAAATAGTGTAAATACAAAGAGGATGTAGATATTCAGCTTTTTTATAAGAAGAAAACAGAAGATATTGTCGTGCTGGAAGGAGAAGGGAAAAACAGGAGGGGGGGGAGGGGGGGATGGGGGGGTGAATATGAATTAATAAAGATGAGTTTTATAAAGAGCTGACTGACTGTGTTGTTAATATCCACAACCTTTTCTCCATTCAGACGCTGCTCTCTTTTATTTTGAAACATCGAGCAGAGTGATGGAGCCGCAGTCACATGACCTAAAACCTCAGGAGCTCAGGATATGTAGGAATTCCTTCAAAATAAAAGCATCCAGGTGACGACCTCATGAAGCCGGTTGTCGATTGTGGAACCACAGACTGTCTATAGAAGTGTTCGTAGCTTTCCTCTAATTAATGAGGCCGATGCAGAAGTGCCTTAAAGCTGCGATACCACCGAGGACCACTAGAGGTCGGCTCCGAAAAGCCTCCATAGACTCCCATTCAACTTCTTTCGGTGTTGTTAACTCAAGTCATTCCTTCTTATTCAATATGTGGCGGTCCATCTGAAAAACAAAATCAAATAATGAGTGTGTGGAGGGGTGGAGGGGGGAGGGAGGGGGGAGTCATATCCACCCCCGCTTGCCCATATATGGTCACTTCTGGCTCCGAAGTGGTGAAGATGGAAACAGAATTGGAGGCTTCCAGAAGAACAGCAGCGGAGAGCTGGAGAATAACATCGTCCTGCAGGACATCCGGGTATTTTTAGCACTCTGCATTTCAAACACGGGACATGCGGGACGTCCTAAATCTTTCTCTGGTGCACTACGGGTGGAAAAAGGCACCGTTAGAGGAGAATTAAACCTGAAACCGACTCTGTCAAGCTTTTATTTTTATTTGATTATGCAAATCACCTGGCATGAAGCTTCTCCTCTAAATGGAGATGTTCCGTTCACGTAGATTTAAAGAGGAGGCGGCCCACTTCATTCACAACCAGGACGGATCTCTGGTGTCGGAGCACAACGAACTCCTCAAACCTTCGTCCTCCTCCACGTTTCCTGTCTGAGCTGCTCGCTGCTTCCAGCATGTGGGAGAGTGAGCAACAACAAAACAACAAAACAACAACAACAAAACACCGATCCGTTCAACTGGAAGCATGTCGGAGGGTCTTTTAATCTCCTCGGAGCCTCGTTGATTTCATTCATAACATAAATTCCAAACATGCAGCTGTGAGCACACGTGGACTGTTTGTCCTTCCGCTCGCTGCGACCGCGTGAAAGAGTGATTTTATAGGTTTTATATTTTATTTATTTGTATGACCTCCAGGCAGAAAAAAGGTGCAAAGACTGAAGCGCTCGATGTGTTTGAACACCTCGGAGCTCCGTTTCTGCACAAGTTGAACATCGGATTTGTTTTCACGTTTCTTCGTGTGTTGTGGAGATAAAACAACGAAGAGCCTGAAACTACACAATAAAACGGGTTTTAATTCAAGTTAGGATGTCTTGGACAGAGAACAACATGATGTCAACGAAGATCCTCACGTGTGTGTGTGTGTGTGTGTGTGTGTGTGTGTAAGCTGTTAATATAATTGCTGTGGGCAGCGTCGGTATAAAGCAGACAAACATCAGCCGGGTTTCATCTCACTAAAAGCTGCTCTCGGCTTTTAATACGTTACAGAGGGGGGGGAGATGGGGGGGGGGGGGTAACGGGAACGCCTCACTCCGGATGAGCTGCATGCTGTTCGTGTTATTTTGTCCACCTATACAGAGTGTGTTTGTGGGGAAGTAGATGAAACACACACACTGTGTGTGTCATTAAGTCTAGGAAACACCACATCAAAACATCCGGCTGGGACTCATTAATGTGTCAGTTTGTATAATATGCAGCACATGCGACACACTCTCAAACACATGTGAGTACGTGTGTGTGTGTGTGTGTGTGTGTGTGTAGTTGTGTTGCTCATGTTGTGGGGACACTGTGTACCTTTTTAAGAAAGCTGCAGGAAGCTCAGATTTTGGTTCCCATCGCACCATTTGGTATCTTGTTGGTGTCGCAGGAAAAAGCGCGTAACACCCGCCAGCCCACTAGAGGGCAGCGTCACAGCTGCTCCTTCATATGCGTCAAAAGACAGGACAATAAAAACACGTAAAAACACTCAGATGAAACACATTTTGCTGGTAAAAGGTTCAACATGTCTGAATATATCTTTTTTTTTTAATCTGCCTAGTTTGACATGTCCAACGATGTCCAGAGTGCATCTTGTTTAAATCTTTGCACTGTTGTTTAGTTTAATTTAATATGATTCTATTTTTATTGTATATATTGTGCATTTTTATACTTAATATTTGTACTACATCTATCTATCTATCTATCACAAACAGCGCCCTCTGTGGCCACGATTGACACTGCAATGTGAGGACATTTCTGCAATGTGAGGACGTTTCTGCAGTGAGGACATTTCTGCAGTGAGGACATTTCTGCAGTGAGGACGTTTCTGCAGTGAGGACGTTTCTGCAATGTGAGGACGTTTCTGCAGTGAGGACATTTCTGCAGTGAGGACATTTCTGCAGTGAGGACGTTTCTGCAATGTGAGGACGTTTCTGCAGTGAGGACATTTCTGCAGTGAGGACATTTCTGCAGTGAGGACGTTTCTGCAATGTGAGGACATTTCTGCAGTGAGGACGTTTCTGCATTGTCAGCTGCATTGTGAGGACGTTGTGGCCTGTCCTGATTTGGCTTTTTGTGGGTTCTCACTTGTTTTTTTGGGTCCAGGACTCGACATCTGTCCTCCTGGCTGAAAGTCTGTGATTTACACCATCAAACCTTCGAGTCTCTTCTCTCTGCTGCTCTTTTTTTGAATCTTAAAAATCTTAAATCTTATTTAATTTTTATTTAATTTTATATTAAATATAAATGTATATATATATATGAATATAAAATATTTAATTTTTAATCTTAAAAATCTCTGAAGAACTGAGATGAGTGTAATTCAATTAAGAGCAGCGCTTGTTGGGCTTTTGTAGATTCAGTTACCATGGCAACCATCAGCCTCCCTCTCACTCCGGCTCGTCAATCCAAACACGCTGATCTGACTCCCTCTAGCGGCCAAACAGACACACTGCAGCAACTCTTTTAATTCAAATTCTGTGGCTCTATTTGTTTCAGTTCAATTTAAAGGGTCCGGCTGTCTAAAGAGAAAAGTGTATTTTATTTAAATAAAAACGGGGTCATTATTTACTCCTGAAATGTGACGGCCTCCTTTTAGACCCACAAACCTGACAGCACCTTAAAGTCTGAGAAACAATGCGAGAGACGGAGAGAGCTTCGCTTTAAGCAACAAAGACATTTTTAATGCACAATAAGAACAGGTGGGTGATGATATTTTTTCCTTTGTTTCACACAAAGTCATATTTCTGGCTTTGAAAATATTTATTTCGATGTGACAAATCCACAAGAGATGAGTCTGTAGGCACAAAAGTTTGTTTCTGAACTGAATCCAAAAAGTTTTGATGAGGAAAAAAATCAAAACGAACAACAACTCTAAATATTCAAAAAGTGAGCAGCTTTATCATCAGTCTCTGTCCGGTTTCCTTTTCCTCTCCAAGACGACGAATCCCAGACGGTCCGTCCGCATCACCTGATCGTGCGGTACATCATGAAGTCGACCGTGGTGCATCGTGGGAACTTTCCGATGGAGCTCTCCTCCACCGGCGTGTACACTTTGATCTGCCGCATGTGCGTGTCTCTGCCATTCTGGTGGTTGGCGAGCACCGCGATCTGGATCATGAAGGTGCTGATCGGCTCGTTCGTCCGCTGAAAAACACACCTGGACATGTCACACGTTCTCTCGTGTCCGTCCCCGAAATCGCTTTTTTTTTTTTCTGATATTTTGACAGAAACCGTCTTTAAAAACAAATAAGTTCTGAGGGAATATCAGAGTCCAGCGCTTCATATAAAGTCCTGGTTTGCTTCGCGACCCGCATTCAGAGGTCGGCGGGAACAGAGTGGATTTTCTTGCTCACCTGATTCATGAGAGAGATGTGAATCCAGCCGCTGGGCTCCACCATCTCCAGCTGCTGCAGAGACGAAGACGAAGACGAAGAAGACGAGAATCTCAGCGCTCGTATACAAGAAGTACAAATAATTCAGACGAACTGGGACCGGATGAAAGTTGTTGAAGCGTTTACCCTGATTTCCTGCAGATTGTGGAAGTTGTTTCCCACCCTGACGGAGATCTTACTGGGGGTGTAGCTCTCGTCCGATTTATAATCAGCGTAAATACAAAGCATCTTCACCGTCGTCCTCCTCCTGGACGTCAATCAGACGGTTTAAAACACACATTCATTCTGCTTGTTTCCAGGAAAGATGCCTGTTTTGACAAATTCATTAAAATAAAAATAAAATAAAAGTTGACCTTTGAACTCCGTGTTACCTGAACTGGATGTTGACCAGGTGAGGTTGGGACCCGTCCGACTGCCAGTAGGTCTCCAGGTTGTCGTCCCTCAGCTGATCGACTCCGAAGCCTGCAACACGTGACACGTCAGACACGTCAGACACGTGACACTGAGCCGGACTGTAACACTGGATGTTTACCGGGTTTACAGGAGGAGAGGGACCACACGGCCTGGGAGCCGATCTCCCGGACCGTCCCGGTCCGCTCCAGCTGCTTCGGGTCGGCACCGGGGGGCGTCTTGCTCGGAGTCGCCATCTTTTGTTTTAACCGCAAAGTGAGACAGAAACATTCAACAAGTTATTATTATTATTATTATTATTATTATTATTATTATTATTATTACAGAGCAGTAATATGATGAGAAAACACTGCACACGTTTCTATTCGCACTCGTTGTTTATTTCCGTTAAACCGACCAGCTGGTTTAACTTAAAACATCTAAAACATCAAAGACATGTTTTTAATGTTCCCTTAAATACTGACGTTTTACTGTCCCTTTGTTGTTACACGTTTTAATTCCAACAGGTTGTTTGTTATTTGTACATAAAGTGCATTAAAACTATGTTTCATGGTGAATTTTTACTGTTGGACGGAATTGATATAAACTGACTCGAACATTTGACTTTGAAAGTATATGATAATTATTAGGTCCTTTGGGAAAAATTCGGCAGTGAGAATAATGCTCTATTGACAAGTCGTAAATCGGTTTTAAACGAATCCGATCTCAAACACGACGACGTTAAAATACACAAAATATGAATGGAGTTTGGTGGGAGGCTACAGCTAGCTGCTAATATTTCTCCATTACAGACGATCTTCAAGCCTCTAAAACTTGGGCTGCCGATGAAAGATAAGGTGTGACTCACGAGAAGCGTCAGTACAAGGCTCTGGGATGTCGTGTCAGTTGCATCAGATGTGAGTCTGTTCGTTACAGATAAAGTTTAAATCCGTTTTGTTTTTGCCGCTTCGGCTTCAACGCATCTTTTTTTGTCGCTTTTTTTGATGTCGTCACCAGGAACGGAGTCGCGTGTTTAGTGCGTGTCTCCCGCCATCTTTCCAGCCGGCTTCCAGGAGAAGAACACGTTGCTCGGAAAAAAAAAAAAAAGAAGAGAAGTTTCACTCCCGATTATTTGAGTCGAAACGTCGCGTCGCGCCTGTTTTCTTCAACCCGGGTGACGCGAGCCGAAGAGGGGTGAGTTTTTAACTGATCGGCCCGGATTTAGTTTCTTTTTGGGGTCCGTATTGCCATAGAAACGAGCAGCTGTCAAAGTGCGGGGCCTCATGTCGCACAACGCGAAGCTAACCAGGAGCTAACTGTTAGCATCCTCAGGACGTAACGGTACGATCAGGACGACCGGAGCCTCCAGTGCAGCTTTCCAGACTGCTCATTATATCGTTTATCACACATTTATAATGTGTTTACAGTCTGACAGCGTCGTGTTTACCGGTGAATGGCAGAAGGGCCCGAAAAGATGACGTTTTCTCTGATAACAGAAGAACGTGCTCCGAACTCTGTTCGATAAAAATCCAAATAAAGGTTTTCTTGAACACTGACGTCATTAAACATCTGCCATCTCTCAATCGAAGATGTTTTGTCATTGTGATGATCAGATGATGAATTCGGCACATGGACAACTCGCAGACCAGCAGGTTATTTGAGGACAAACCCCAGTTTTAATGCTCCTCTCCGCTGCCTGTCACGTTGCGTTTCAGCGTCGGAAGAGGACAGAAATCCCGAATTAATCTTTAAATTTAGTCACGTGTTTTGATAAATGACGTGTTGAATGTGTGCCGTAGTGATCAGGTGGACACCACTGAACAGATAAAGGCTTCTCGATACCGCAGTGCCAGCTTTGTACGTCCAGAAGTGAGGCCACGTTAAAAGGCCGGACTTTTTTTTAAACTCGCCCTCTGCAAAAGACTGCAAAGCCCTAACTGGGTTTGGTTTGCCTGCAGACTCTTTGGGCCTACAAGTGAAAGTGCCACTGAACCAGGACCTGAATTAAAGGCCCAGTTGCAGGTGGAGGCTGGTTCTGGGTGGTAGGGGGTCTGTGGCTGCCCCCTATTGTCACATGCAGAGGCTGGACGTTTTGTGTTCACAGCTGAATGTGTTGCTTCAGCAGAATGGACGCAGGTTCAAGCCATGATTCACACCATCAACGTTTCTATAAATAAAGCTCTTTGCAGCTCTTCCCCTCAACATTAACCAGCTCTCTCTCTGTGTCGTCTCAGCTCCGAGTGGCCAGCACTCGTCATTCCAGCCCTCCAACATGGCAGATAAGAACACCAGGATCGCCATCGTCAACCATGACAAATGCAAACCTAAGAAATGCCGTCAGGAGTGCAAGAAGAGCTGCCCGGTGGTCCGAATGGGTCGGTGTCTGGGCAAACTGAGTGGTCAGAAAATAGACGACGCCACCAACGTCTGTTATTAATTTGAACGTGTGAACGTGTGTGTTTTGCAGGTAAACTGTGTATCGAGGTGACGCCACAGAGTAAGATCGTGTGGATCTCCGAGTCCCTGTGTATAGGCTGTGGCATCTGCATCAAGGTAATGAACGCCTGCATCCAAACAAACAAACAAACAAAAGAGCCGTAGTTAAAATGTGATGTTTTCTTCTGACGTAGAAATGTCCGTTCGGAGCGTTGTCGATCGTCAACCTGCCCAGCAACCTGGAGAAGGAAACCACACACAGATACTGCGCCAACTCCTTCAAACTGCACCGGTACGCTGCTTATACAAGAGTGGATTAAAAAAACTACAACTACTTCAGAGACGGTTCCTGTTGGGCGTGAACAGTGCTGCACACGGAGCAGCAGGATCAACGACCTCCATCAGGAAGTATTCAGAGTTCAACATCATCACTGAGTTCCTCACGTTAACGTGAACATTTGTGATTTCAACCACGGACCTGAAACTGAAGCAGAGAAACATCCGATCTTTTGGGGGAACAGAGAGTCTTCAACACGGCCGCCTGCAGCCGAGTGTTCCTGAGCCCAAGCTGGGTTTTATGTTGTGTTTTTAAAGCAGTGGTTCCTGACGGGTCCCAAAAGATCGCAGACATCCCATCTTGTCGTATTCAGCTCCCTAAACACGGCCGCTGTGTTTGTCCCGTTGGAGAACCCTGTTGAGAACCCTGTTGCCATGGCGCCACAGCTCAGGTGGTTTTGCAGCGAATGTTTTTTCCCCTCGGAAGCCTCAGAAGGTCCCAGCAGGGCTCGGTGTCTGACCCGGGGGGACGAGTTTTACGGTGACACAACCCCGCCGACACTCCAGTTTCAGGTCCGCGGTTGAAATCACTAATGTTCAGGCACCAGAGGTCAGAGGTCACGTTAACGTGAGGAACTCAGTGATGATGTTGAACTCTGAATACTTCCTGATGGAGGTCGTTGCTTCCTGCTGCTCCGTGTGCAGCACCGTGCTGCGTTCAGGAACACTCTCTTATAAACCTATTGATTACTCCTCCAGAACTCTTCTGCTCTGTCCTCGTATTATGGGATGCCTCCTGAACAGGCAGTGAACATGATATGATATATGATCATTTCAGAAACGGTTCTTTTATATAAAAAAAAAAATCATTTTGTGATCGTACGTTTCTCTGTGGTTTTTGGTCTCTGTTTTACCAAGTTGTGTGTGTGTGTGTGTGTGTGTGTGTGTGTGTGTGTGTGTGCGTGTGTGTTTGCAGGCTGCCGATCCCGCGGCCCGGCGAGGTTCTGGGGCTGGTGGGGACCAATGGTATCGGCAAGTCCACCGCTCTGAAGATCCTGGCCGGAAAGCTGAAGCCCAACCTGGGGAAGTACGACGTGAGTGTTCTCGCTCGAGTTTTCAGCGCATAAATTAAACCGTTAACGAAAACATGCAAAACAACTACAGTGGTGTGAAAAAGTGTTTGCCTCCTTCCTGATTTCCAATTTTTTTGCATGTTTGTCACTTAAATGTTTCAGATCATCAAACAAATTTAAATATTAGTCAAAGATAACACAAGTAAACACAAAATGCAGTTTTTAAATGAAGGTTTTTATTATTAAGGGAGAAAAACAATCCAAACCCACATGGCCCTGTGTGAAAAAGTGTTTGTCCCCTCCTGTTAAAACATAACTTAACTGTGGTTTATCACACCTGAGTTAAATTTCTCTAGCCACACCCAGGCCTGATTACTGCCACACCTGTTCTCAATCCAGAAATCACTTCAATAGGACCTGCCTGACAAAGTGAAGTAGACCAGAAGATCCTCAAAAGATAGACATCATGCCGAGATCCAAAGAAATTCAGGAACAAATGAGAAAGAAAGTAATTGAGATCTATCAGTCTGGAAAAGGTTCTAAAGCCATTTCTAAAGCTTTGGGACTCCAGAGAACCACAGTGAGAGCCATTATCCACAAATGGAGAAAACATGGAACAGTGGTGAACCTTCCCAGGAGTGGCCGGCCGACCAAAATTACCCCAAGAGAGCAGCGACGACTCATCCGAGAGGTCACAAAAGACCCCACGACAACATCCAAAGAACTGCAGGCCTCACTTGCCTCAGTTCAGGTCAGTGTTCATGACTCCACCAGAAGAAAGAGACTCGGCAAAAATGGCCTGCATGGCAGAGTTCCAAGACCAAAACCACCGCTGAGCAAAAAGAACATTAAGGCTCGTCTCATTTTTACCAGAAAACATCTTGATGATCCCCGAGACTTTTGGGAAAATACTCTGTGGACTGACGAGACCAAAGTTGAACTTTTTGGAAGGTGTGTGTCCCATTACATCTGGCGTAAAAGTAACATCGCATTTCAGAACAAGAACATCACACCAACAGTAAAATCTGGTGGTGGTAGTGTGATGGTCTGGGGCTGTTTTGCTGCTTCAGGACCTGGAAGACTTGCTGTGATAAATGGAACCATGAATTCTACCGTCTACCAAAACATCCTGAAGGAGAATGTCCGGCCATCTGTTCGTGACCTCAAGCTGAAGCCAACTTGGGTTCTGCAGCAGGACAATGATCCAAAACACACCAGCAAGTCCACCTCTGAATGGATGAAGAAAAACAAAATGAAGACTTTGGAGTGGCCTAGTCAAAGTCCTGACCTGAATCCTATTGAGATGCTGTGGCATGACCTTAAAAAGGAGGTTGGTGCTGGAAAACCCTCCAATGTGTCTGAATTACAACAACTCTGTAAAGATGAGTCGGCCAACATTCCTCCACAGCTGGAAAAGACTGTGGCTCAGACAGTGGAGTGGGTTGAACACTAATCAGAAGGTTGGTGGTTCAATCCCCAGCTTCTCCTGTCCACATGCCTAAGTGTCCTTGAGCAAGACACTGAACCCTAAGTTTCTCCTGATGGTGAACCATCGGTGTGTGAATGTTCTCCTGATGGCAGCACCTTGTATGGTGATCTGTCTCATTAGTGGGTGAATGGAAAAACTATGTTAAAGCGCTTTGAGACCGAAAGGTGATAAAGCGCTAAAGAAGTACAGACCATTTACCATTTAAAAGACTCATTGCAAGTTATCACAAACGCTTGATTTCAGTTGTTGCTGCTGAGGGTGGTCCAACCAGTTATTAGGTTTAGGGGGAAACACTTTTTCACACAGGGCCATGTGGGTTTGGATTGTTTTTCTCCATTAATAATAAAAACCTTCATTTAAAAACTGCATTTTGTGTTTACTTGTTATCTTTGACTAATATTTAAATTTGTTTGATGATCTGAAACATTTAAGTGTGACAGACATGCAAAGAAATAAGAAATCAGGAAGGAGGCAAACACTTTTTCACGCCACTGTATTTCTGACAACCAGCATCGTTTTGAGTCTGAGTTTGTCGACTTTTACTGGGTTTTTTTTTCTCGTTTTTTTTCGTTTGATGTATTTTGTGTGTCACGTCGTATCGATCTGTCGTTCTGATCCGACCCAGAATCCTCCAGACTGGCAGGAGATCTTGACCTACTTCAGAGGTTCTGAGCTGCAGAACTACTTCACCAAAATCCTGGAGGACGACCTGCGGGCCATCGTCAAGCCGCAGTACGTCGACCAGATCCCAAAGACCGTCAAGGTAGATTAGATTCAAACAACCACCCAAAAATATGGTGTTACTTTCGGTGTTTGTTTGCTTTTTCGTACGGGTTTTAATTGTTGGTCTCGGCCTGCAGGGGTCAGTAGGGGCCATGCTGAGCAGGAAGGACGACACAGACACGCAAACCATCGTCTGCAAACAGCTCGGTACAAAAAAAATACGTTATTACCAGAGGAGGAAGAAGAAGAAGCTTTTCATTGTCTGAGGCCAGAGGTGCTTTAAAATGTGTGTGTGTGTGTGTGTGTGTGTGTGTGTGTGTGTCAGATCTGAGTCACCTGCGGGAGAGGAACGTGAAGGATCTGTCTGGAGGGGAGCTGCAGAGATTCGCCTGCGCCGTCGTCTGCATCCAGCGGGCCGACATGTGAGGAAACGGCCGCGTAGGAGCGCTGTTTGTCTCGTTTGACCTTTGACCTCTCGCGCGCTGACCTCTTTGTGCTCCTCTTCCTGCAGTTTTATGTTCGACGAGCCGTCCAGTTACCTGGATGTCAAACAGAGGCTGAAGGCCGCCATCACGATCCGCTCGCTCATCACCCCCGACAGGTAACGTCATCCCGCCTTGTTTTTCATTCTCCGCTACGTGAACGCGTGAAGTTCCTCCTAAAAACCCCGGCGGTGTGTTGTTGTTTTTCCAGGTACATCATCGTGGTGGAGCACGACCTCAGCGTGTTGGACTACCTGTCGGACTTCATCTGCTGCCTGTACGGAGTCCCCAGCGCCTACGGGGTCGTCACCATGCCCTTCAGCGTCCGAGAGGGTAAAACTACCACACGGGGGCGTTGTTGTGGTTCAATTATTAATCATAATAATATTATTAATAATAATAATAAACGATCGTATGAATGAACCATAAAACGGAGAAGAAAAGAGAGAAAGAGAACGGAAGTTTCAAGAAGAGATTTAAAAGATGTCGCTGACTCTGCAGAATATTTGGCAGCTCCTTCCACAACTCGAGTCTCAGACTCTTTCTCAGGTTTCTATGGAACAAGCAGGTCAGCTACGAGAGAGGCCGTGAAGAGGCTTCAGAAGTCAACAATAAAACGTTCAAATCGATTCTGAAACATAAAACACAAAACTGAGGCGGCTGAAACGACCGAGATGTGGCGAGAGGACAGTTTAAAGAAAAAGTGAAGCGTTTTTACAACGTAAACATGCAGCCAAGGTATCGTTGGTACCAAATGACGACACTCGATACGACCGAACAAATTCAAGATTTGTAATGATATGAAACAAAGAAACGAGGTTTAATCCCACATAAATATGGTCAGATCCATTTTTCTGCGTCGGGATGAAAACGTGGACGTTAAACAGATTTCTCTCTCTGCTTCACCCCTTCGTTTCCTCTCTCCAGGTATCAACATCTTCCTGGACGGCTACGTCCCCACGGAGAATCTCAGGTTTCGGGAGACCTCGCTGGTCTTCAAGGTGGCGGAGACGGCCAACGAGGAGGAAGTGAAGCGACTCAGGCACTACCAGGTCGGTGGTCACGTCTCCACTCGGCTCCTCCTCCCTTTGTTTTTTTAAATGACATCGTTTTATCACGTAGCCCTGAAAAAAAACCCACTGATAACATTTGTGTCGCCGCTCAGTATCCAGACATGGCGAAGACGATGGGCGAGTTCACGCTGGAGATCGTCGGAGGAGAGTTTACGGACTCTGAGATCATGGTGATGCTGGGAGAGAACGGTGAGTTTTATCCACCAATCAGTGACCAGCAAACACAAAATGTTGGGAAAAATATTAGAAGTCAAACGAGGAACCTGTCACTCGTATTCAGAGCTTTAATCAAACACTTTGAATTATATATGACGCTGATTTGGCCTCACTCATCCGAGCATCTATCATACACGGTTACCACGGTAACAGACGTCGCTCTTTTCTTAATGACTGTGTCCAAAAGAGTTCGTAGCTTCAGGTCTGTAAAATGGTTCTGATCCAGAAGTGTCTTCAGCTGCAATACCAGCGAGTGCCACTAGAGGTCGGCTCCAAAAAGCCTCCGGCTCCATAGACTCCCATTCAACTTCTCTCATCAAATCCAAAGTGAATAAAATGTGTCCATCAGTTATCTCGGTGTTGTTAGCTAAAGTCACTCCTTCTTATTAGTTTTCTGGAGGTCCATCTGAAAATAATCCCTCATTCATTAGAAAAGAAGATTCAAGAAGACCTGTTTTTGGGGGCGTGTCTGTTTGATTGACAGGTCTGTGGTGCAGTCAGGTTACAGCTATCGGTAGGCGGGACTTTTATTTTGAAGGTTGAGTCAGATGGTTTATGTCATTTGTGTCCGCAGGAACGGGGAAGACGACCTTCATCAGGATGTTGGCAGGAGGACTCAAAGCTGACGGAGTAGGTGAGTGTGTGTCCCTTAAACACACACACACACACACACACACACACACACACACACACACACACACACTCTCTGACCTGCGCTCTGTCTTCCAGGTGAGGTTCCCATCCTGAACGTCAGCTACAAGCCTCAGACCATCAGCCCCAAGTTCAAGGTTTGTTCAGTTTCTAATGAGGATTTAACAACAAACAACACGACGGACTCAGCAGGACGTGACCGGCCTGTTTTATTTCCTGATTTCTAACGTGAAATCAAAAGTAGGAAATACAGGTTGATTTTTCTGTGTTGGATTAAATCAAAAATATTTATTGACCTCACCGAGCCGCGACTGAATTCAAGGTCCCGGAGCTTCCCCGTTAAATCTGGAGCCACAAACTCGTCATCAGGACACGACAAAAAGTTTGAAACTTAGAATAAAAATAAAATAAAAAAGATCCTGCTGTCGTTTTAATAATGTGATTCTTCCAGTTTGTAAAAGACAAAAAAAAAACACTAAAACCTGACGACATCAGTTTCAGAAGTTCCTGCAGCTGTAGGAAGCTCGAAACCCACGAAAAGTCACGTCTGATTCTCTCACATCAGTCTGAGTAAATAAAGCTCAATGTTTGTTTGTGTGTTTGTTTGTTTGTGTGTTTGTTTGTTTGTTTGCGTGTCTGCAGGGCAGCGTCAGAGCTCTGCTGCACGAGAAGATCAGAGACGCCTACACACACCCGCAGTTCATCACCGACGTCATGAAGCCGCTGCAGATCGAGAGCATCATCGACCAGGATGTAAGACACACACACACACACACACACACACACACACACACACACACACACACACACACACACACAGAGAGTTCAGACCGGCCTGGTTAACGTCCTCACCGGTTCCTCCCCGAACATCTTTGCGAAGCCACCAGAGTCAGCTGATGTCCAGATGTGACTCAGTTCTTGTCAGAAAAAACTTCAGTTTTTTGTTGTGAACTGTGATTTTACTCGTTTTTAAACTTCTTCTGGGGTTCAATCTAATAAAACAACAACAACAACAACAACACAATAACAATAAAACACTTTTCTGGCTCGTGATCATTTTTAAGAAGTTAAAATGTTTGGCCACAAAATAGATAAAAAAAAGCCTGTTAAACTCTGAACTCTGCAAAACTGCCAGAAGGTTGAAAAGTTTCCTGTTTTAAAAAAAAAAAAATCACCATTATTAGATTAGAAAACGATGCGATTGAGCGAGGACCAGATCATGAACCCTCTTCATCCTCGTCTTCCTCCTCCAGGTCCAGAACCTGTCCGGAGGTGAGCTGCAGCGAGTCGCCCTCACGCTGTGTTTGGGCAAACCAGCCGACGTCTACCTGATCGACGAGCCGTCGGCCTACCTGGACTCCGAGCAGAGGTTGATGGCCGCCAGGGTCATCAAGAGGTCAGACTCCTCCTCTTCCTGTCACATGTTCTTCCTCCTTTCCTGCTTTACACGTCCTCCCTCATCCGTCTCACTGAAACCTGAAAAAACACGACGAAATCATTTTTTTAAATGTAGTCGCAATGTTTTTTTTCGGAGATGCAGAAAAATCTTTTAAATTTCTTCGATTTTTGAGTTACCTCCTTTGTTTTTTCTATTTAAAATCAGATTTGGAAAATCAGGTTTTCATTTCCATATAGAGAGAAAAATGCGATCTTTTACTTCTACGATCAAAAGACTTGAACTTCTTAAAGCTAACTAGCTTAGCAGAGAAGCAGTTAGTTGTTTGGTCAATTTGACGCAAAGCAAAAAAAGATTTCTCACATTTGAGAAATGTGTTCAATTGTTCAAATGTTTCACGCTTGAACAAATAATAATAAATCGACTAATCAGCGCAGACTTTTATAAACTGCCTGGAAGTAGTGACGAAGTCATGGGAATGTTTTTATTGATGTCTCAAGTACAAATTTCTGTTTTTAGAATTAAAACGTTTTTTAAAATTGTGTGTTTGAGTTAAATGTGATTTAGTTTTTGTTTAATTGAATTGTCGTTTAGTTGCCAGTGTTTGTGCAGTCACCTCTCTCAGCCTGCGGGGGGCGGTGTTGTCTGACTCGTGTTGCGTTTGCAGGTACATCCTCCACGCAAAGAAGACGGCCTTCGTGGTGGAGCACGACTTCATCATGGCGACCTACCTGGCCGACAGAGTCATCGTGTTCGACGGCGTTCCCTCCAAGTGCACCTTGGCTAACGCGTAAGTGGCGATTTTCAACGCTGGTTTCGTGAGCTCGTCTGTGGTTGCTGTGGTAACGGCCAGGTTTTCTCTCAGGCCTCAGGGTCTTTTGGCCGGGATGAACCGGTTTCTGTCACTGTTGGAGATCACGTTCAGGAGAGACCCGAACAACTTCAGACCGCGAATCAACAAACACAACTCCATCAAGGTACGACCATTTTAACCGCTGCACCGGTTTCAATTCTCTAAACTATTGAATGTTGAATGAACAATGTGACAGCAGTGTTACATTTAGAGGGCGGTGAAGGTGAGAAACATGTAATGCATGTCTTGTCTTGTAATACCACTTTGAAGGATAGGGGGCGACAGTGTTCGAGTTCTGGCAGTTTGGTCAAATTTGGTGTGTTCTTGCCTTTATTGTGAGTTCGTCATTTTTCTTTTTTATAACCGACGATTGTAAAATTATACCGTACGAACGCAGTGGTTGATTGACGAAAAAATAATTTTAACTTTTACGTTAAAGTCTTTTTAACTCCTTTTTAGCAAGAAAACAGCTACAGCAAAACCTTATATACACACCTTTGGGAATTTGTCTGGTTTGTTTGCGACATAAAGTTGCTTCGGCGAGTTAAAATAGAACGCGACAAACTCGGTTACCTCATCGCCTAACTAACGATTAATATTAACGCCGTCGGTAACGTTACACAGCTAGCTACGTTCATAAGCTCATAACCGTCGTTACGACCAGTTGGTTGAGTTACCAGTCTGAAGGAAACGTCGTGAGTTCAGCATCAAACCACAAAGTTAAAATACAATTTACACAATAGAGTCTTGTGGTATGAAATGGTATTACAGGATGAGGCAAAAAAGGTCATTCCTTTACGTTGTGTGGATCATTTTATTAAATTTCTGAACGTAAAAATAACATTTTTACATTTGTGTAAAAATGTGTAAAACATTTGTTTTTATTTGATGTCTACACAAACATAATTAAGATACTAATACTATAAATACTATCACTACTACGCTAAATACTGCTGCTACTCATACCGAATTTATATGACTATAAATACTGGTACCACACTTGCTTACTACTACTGCAAATATTACTACCATTAACACACTGCTACTAGAAGTAGTGCTTCCACACTTTAATACTACATTTTGTACTGCATGTACTACCACGACCAAATATTTCATCTACGCATACTTAAGATACTTCTACTATGACTGGTACTACACACACTGGACTTAATACTCATGTAAATACTGAGTTACTGTGTTGCTGCTGTCAATACAAATAATCCAAAACTATACCTACAGAAAATACTACGACTATTAATACTACTATAACTATAAATACTGCTACTCTACCTCAATTTTGTTTGTAAATGTTTTTGGACATAAAAATGGAAACGGCGGTCCGCGTGAAGCAGTCGTGTACTTTTTAGGTAACTGTCACTCAAAAAACACTCCAAAAAACCCATTACTGACCAGCTGACCTTTGACCTCTGTCTTGTCTCTCTCAGGACACAGAACAGAAGAAGAGCGGGAACTATTTCTTCCTGGACGACTAACAGGTCGCGTTCGACGCCTGCCAGCGAAGCCTCGATGTTCACGGCCGGGCTGCGTTCACCGAACAGCGGAAGGTGTTCAAACCATAAGAAACGATAAAAAAGAAAAACCCCATCAGCCTTTATGTACTGGGCTGCGTTCAATAACCAGCGATGTTGTGAGATGTTTAAAATGATAAAGTGCATTTCATTCTGTGTCCGTCAGCCCGAACGTGCCGAATTCACAAGGCGGCGACATTTGTGGAACATTTAACAACGTATTTTAACACTCATGCATTTACAACAAGTGAAAATAAACCGATGCTTCCTGACCACCAAAAACTTTCTCCTGTCTGGTGTTTTGTTCTGAAACTGACGGTAAACTGAGACTTTCAAGGTACAACAGCTTAAATTCAAGGTACGGTCAGCGGAGAGTTTAGCAGAGATACTATTACAACAAATACAACCAAAAAATGAAAAAAAAGAAGTCCAACTATAAATACTACGTCAGTAATTCTACTGCAGTAGTAGAAATCTAGCAAACTATAAATACTCCTGCCTTCAAGGTACTGAATACTGGTACTGTTTTAAATACTACTTCTCCTACTGATGTTTTGAATACTACCAAGAGTGTAACCATGGTATCAACATTGCGAGGGTCCAAGTGACATTTGCCCCCACATCATTTCAAAAAGTCATACTATAGTATGTCCTACAAATTAAAATGAAAAACCAATATTACGTGTGGTAAATTTTGGACGACATAACAAAACAGTTATTTTTTTAATTGTGTAGAACATAATATAATATGACCATTTTTTTGCAGAACACACAAAATAAGCCTGACAAGGGATTGAACACAGCCTTGGTGCTATGAGGCAACGGTGCTAACCACTGCAACCATTGGTAAAGTTTTTTTTATAGATTTTGTAGGACATACATTTTTTTGAGATTTTGGACGACATACTACAGAATAACTTTTTTGTCATATTTTGTACGACATGCCATAAGTATGACTTCCGTTCACATTATAGAAGCCAGCACATTGGTGCAGTTGTCAGCGTCATTGTCTCACAGTCTAGAGGTCCCAGGTTCGATCCCTGCCTGGGGCTTGACATGTGGAAGTTGCATGTTCCTGCATAAGTAATAACCTAAATGTAATCTAAGGCATCCTTAATGTGGATGACTAAATTATGCATGTTGTCATGCATATAGTCTAATCTAAAACAAATGTCATGCAATGTAATCATGCATGTAAACGTGACAAAGAGTCACCCCACAAGCAAGAACATGCAATTCTCCACACACTAAGTTCCTGATCGAACCCAGAACCTCTAGATAATGAGATGACAACGCTGGCTTGGAAATGTGCCGATGTGCTGCTTTTATTGTATTTTTGTTTGACTTATATTACTTATAGGACTTTTAAACATGTTTAGGAAGAAGGCACTGTAGTGCATTGGTTAGTGTTTTTGCCTTCCAGTCTGAAGGTAACAGGTTCAATTCTTGCCCTGGACGGTACTTTTCATCCGAGATGTTAATGTTCTCCCTTCCAGGATGAGGTTTTGAACCTGGAACCTTCTGACTGGGAGACAACAATGCTAACCACTACACTGTTGATCAGTCTACCATAACATGTTTAAAAGTCATATAAGTCATATAAGCATAACAAACTTTGTACAAAACACAAAATCACCCAGCCTGGGTATCGAACCCAGAACCTTTTGAATGAGAGGCAACACTGCTAACCACTGTCCCATTTTACCAGACATGCAAGACCGCTTTTCATTTTTACTTTGCAGGACATACTATATAGTATGACTGTTTTTGCAAAACACACAAAGTCAAACTGCCCTTGGATCTAAACCAGAACCTTCTGACTTCGAGGATGGGTCTCCTCATGAGACGTTTGTCTTCCTTCCAGGGAGGGTATCGAACCTGCACCCTTCTGATTGTGAGGCAACACTGCTAACCACTAGTCCATTTTACCAGACATGAAATGTTTTTTTTTATTTTTTTTTATTATGTACGACATACTACAGTGTGACTTTTTTTGCACAACACACAAAATCATCCTGACCGGGGATTGAACCCAGAATCTTGATACTCTGAGGCGACAGCATAAACCACTGCCCCAATTTACCTCTTATATAATGTTGGGTTGTTGACTTCCGTTCATGTTAAAAAAAAAGTCATACAGGATGTCGTCTGAAATATCTTGAAGTCATACGACAGCATGTCTGAAATATGACATGCTGTCGTATGACTTTTTTGTCATCTTTTGGACGACATGCCATAAGTATGACTTCCGTTCATGTTTTTGTAAGCCAGCACATCGGTGCAGTTGTCAGCGTCGTTGTCTCATCATTTTCGTCTATCACAGGTTCCTGCTCATCTTCATCTCTCAGATCTGCAAAGAATCGTCTCTGCCTCTCGGTGTCGTCTCCTAAAAGGTCATTAAGTACATTTGCGGAGTTCTTACGGGACAAAGTACCACTAAATAGTACCACTAATATTACCACTATAAATACTACTACTGAACTCACTTCACCTTTTGCCATTTTAAACCCCTACTACTACACTTACAACTCTCCTTACTACACGTACTACTACTGCGACAGATACTACTTGACTTTCTCCTCATACTTGACTGACTTCAACTAATGTTCCTACTTTAAATACGACAATTCTTAAGTCTGCTACGAGTATAAAAACTACCACATTTAATGAAATACTAATAATCTACCTTCACACGACAAACGAGAGCAGCAATCTGAACCAAATTTTGTTTTTATTTATTCAACCACATAAAAAAGTCCAACACAGACAAACAAAAACAGCGTTTTCCTTCCGTACAGCAGTGACTCTCAAGAGGAGGAAGACGGTAAAAAAAAGGCAGCAAACGTAAGGCACCGAATCTCCATGAGTTGATCGAGAGTGAAGAAAAACCAAGGACGTGAAACCAGCAGCACGAACAAAAAACAGGAACGACAAACACTTCCTGTTGCTCCCATCCTTTTTGCGTGATTGTTTTTAGCGCTAACAGGAAGGTTTCCCTGGTTGGCGCTTGCAGAAATATAGTTTTGTCTCGTCGGACGTGCTCTTATGTTACATTCAGTTGTTACGAGAAAGTCCCAAAAACTGACTTCCTATTCAAGCAGTAGTTAAAAGAGTTGGACGAGGAGACCAGCAGCACTTTTCGCGGTCAGTCGAGAGGTGGCTCGGCCAGATTAGTTTAGCGTAAAGACTGGAAACAGGAGCAAACTGCTAGCCTAGCTCCAACCAACGGATCTCAAACGCGAACCCTTCTGCAGCTCTCTAATTAACAAGCACCAGATCAATTCCTGCTTTTAGCCTTTATGCTAAGCTAACTAGCTGCTAGTTAAAGCTTAAACGTTTACCGTACAATCACGAGTTTTGCTGATCTTCGTGACTAACTCCACAGGAAAGCTAGCGTTTTTTAAATCACGTCAGTGAGGTCGTAAACTTGTACATGCTAACATGCCAGGCTAATGAGCTGGCTAAATATAACAATAAAAAAATAAAGATAGTGTTTCCACGACAAGGTTGAAAGAGTTTACGATTTTCTGACTCAGATTGTAACGAAGTTAAAGACATTTGTAGAGAAAGAAGTGTCCATTTTTTCCAGAAGAGGCCAACAGTCCAAACGCTGCTAAAGAAGCAAAATCAATCCACCGATCAGATCTCAGGAGCGATTGTCAGAAAAAAAGAAGAAAACAAATTAAAGAATCACCTTCCTGTCCCTGGTTGAGAGCTAGTATCCTCTCTCACGACCCCGCCCCCTGTGGGAGGAGCTATACTGGACGTAGGTAAGCCCCACCCCCGTCTCTCCTCCATATCTCCTCCTCTGTGGCCCCCTCCCTTGATCGTGGCCGTGGCCTCCCCTCCCTCTACCTTTGTGAACCTTCCTGGGACCCCTGAAGCTCATGGTCGGCCCCCCGTGGTTCTCCCCCCAGTCGTCCTCCGTGCTGCAGCCCACCGACAGACCCTCTGTCATGGCAGCCGTCGTCATGTAACCCACCTGGCCGGGCTCCGGAGTCCCGAGCGGGACGTACGCCCTGGGCGAGTTTCTGGGGCGAGAGTAACGCAACGGCGAGCCGGGGCTGCTGCCAGACGTCATGGTTGTCATGGAGACATCCTTCATGTCAAGCTCTGGGACCAGCTCGAGCTGAGAGAGACAGACATCGTTCACTTGACCGAATATTACCAATACTACTCTCACTGTGTGTGTGTGTGTGTGTGTGTGTGTGTGTGTGTGTGTGTGTGTGTGTGTGTGTGTGTGTGCGGTACGTACTACTATGGGTGTGTTGTTGAGGGGCGGGTCCACCAGCAGCACCGCTCTCGTCATACTCTCTGCCGGCTCGTTCTTGAGGGCTGATGGGAAAAAACAAAAAACCTTCTATGAAAAGCTTCACTGCCCATCGGCTCCCTCTAGAGGAACAAACTGCAACGGCTTTCAATTTAAGACCTTCACTGACCCGGATTCCTTTGTGCTACTGGCGAATAATTTACAGTAAAATACCGCTTTGTTTTAGACTTAATAATAAAAAGCGTCTACGTACCAAAACTCGGTGGAACCACCACTGTTCTGTTGTTGTTCCCCAAATCAGCAGATGTTGGACGCTCCATAGGACCAGGGGCTCGGACGCGCCCGTGTCCAGGGATCGTGTCCCCGTTGGTGGGCTGAATCTGCTCCATCGCCCTGTGGCTCACCTGGAGCTCCTCGGGGGCGGCTGGGGATTGGTACCCCAGAGAGGATGGAGGGTACGGAGGCACAGCGGGGGAGTATCGCGGGTGTCCCGGGCTCTGTCCCGAGTTGTACCCCTGAGAGGACGACGGGGGGACTGGGTATGGAGGTGTTGGCGACGGATACCCACTCGGATAGGCGGGATTTTTGGGTAGGGGCATCTGCTGCCACGGCAACGACGGGCAAGGTATCCTGTGGGGCGAGGGTTGGGAGACCTGTTGGTACGCGGCCTGGTTGAAGGACGGCTCACTGGGACGGGGGGGCTCAGCGAGCGCTGCCTGGTGCTCGTACTGAGCGGGCACTGCCACTGAAGTCGGAGTGTACTGGGCGGATGGGTAAGCCTCCTGCCGCCTGGTGGGAGTGCTGGAGGGAGTGTAGTGGGGGGAGGGGGAGCGGGAGGACACCTTGGGTTGCATGGTGTGGGCGTGCTGCAGGGGGAGGAGGTATATGTAGGGGGGGAGCATGGGCATGGTGTAGGCCTGAAAGGAGAGCAGACGGAGACTTCAATCAAGACCTAATTTATTTTTCTAATTCTCTCCCAGATTGATTTTTACTCTTGTTGTTTGTTGTTGTTTTTACATCTAGAAGTATTGACTTCATGAACAAGTTGTTTTCCATCTTACCTTCACACCCAGGTTGAAGAAAAACTTCAAGATGTTGACGTCTGCGGAGGAAAAACGAAAATTCGGGTCAGTATCGTCTTTGTTTGCTCGCTACAACCTGGACCGACCGACCCGCCGTCGGATGAACGCGCAAAATCAGACAATTAAAAAAAAGTCAGATTCTCCTTGTCGATGTTGATCAGATAAATATTTGAGGGTTTTATTTTTGAGTCACCAAAGAGTCTTTTTTTTTGTTGGGCTCACCTCGGGGCAGGTCGCCCCCTGACGCGCCGGAGCAGAAGGGTGGAGTTGGAGCGACGCCACCTTTGTCTCCTCGGGGGAATCCGGGGTACAGAGGGTCCTGGTAGATCTGGGACATCTGCTGCAGGGGGACGACTCCGGGGAGGGATGCGGGGTGATGTGCCGGCGGCAGCTCCGGGTGATGAGAGGGGGACTCAAGGTGAGGGTGGAGGTGCTGAGGCGGAGACGGATGGGCTTCTGTTTGGGCGCGGGGAGATTGGAGATTGGAGGGATAGGAGGCGGCGAGGGAAAGGGAGGGATGAGGGATTTGGGAGGGGTGAGGAGGCTGGACGTGGAGGTGAGGATGGGAGGCGTGGGGGTAGGAGGCTCCTGGAGGCGGAGGATGGGACTGAACGTGGGCCGGTGGCAGAGAGGTCACTTCACAATGATGACGGAGGAGAGGGGGCGGTGCCTCCGTCTGGATCTGGGGCCTCGGGACTTCATCGGATGGTGACGGAGCTTGACTCGGGGTCTGGATCTGGATCTGGGACAAGGACTCCAGGGGGTGAACCAGAGAGGTCTCATACGCCGACAGAATGGCTCCAGGTTTTGGCAAAGAATCTGACCAATGAGAGAAAGACAAGACGGTTCGGAACGAATGATTGGACAGACACGACTTGAATTTCTACCGAGGAACAAGATCAACCAATCAGAACGAGTTACTTATTCAAAGATGTAAAATTAGACATCACACCTTTTCTTTTCCGTAAGTAAAACTGACGACTCAGCATGTCTTACTTGTGGGTGGTGCTGGTGGAGCCTCGTGGACCTGAGCAGAAGGATGAAGTTGAGGGGAGGAGGAGGAGGAGGAAGGTGGACTGGGGGAGTGGGGGCGAGAGGTGATGGGGAAGCTGAGT
>NW_027185405.1:2129416-2159416 GCF_022577435.1 Embiotoca jacksoni | reverse complement strand
ATGAAAAAAATGAGGGTGCTTAAATTGTTGATGTTTGTAACGTAGAGTCTCTTTGTTGTCTTAGTGAAGCGAACGATCCGCCAACTCAACGAAAATTGATCGACATTTGTGGGAAAAAGAAAACGTAAGCGGGGAAAACTCACACTGGCAGAAAGCAGCGTTCTTGATACGAGTGATGGGATAAACGCTGTCGTAGTGATTCCCGTTCAGGAAACACAGCCGCACCTGAGAAACAGAACAAAAGACTTTAAATCAGCAGTTTGATGAAGTTTCTGTTCATTTCTTGGGTGTTTATTACATCTGGTGTGTTTCACGGTGGACCGATAATAAACTGTCAACTTGTAACTTTATTGTCTTAAACAGGGAAATTTAACCATTTTGGGCTCCAATAATTAGACAGTAAAACTGTATTCTACATTTGTTGTGTTTCTGGAATCAAACTCGACAAAGTTCAACCGTTTTAGTTTGAAGCGGCCGACGTCTCCGGCTCACCTTGTCCTTGAAGTTCTTGTCAGTGATGTTGACAGCCGGTCGGCCGGCTTCCTGGAAGATCAGAAAGTCCCTCCTGCAGGAAGAGACGGAGACAGCGGTGAAACGAGGGGACGGCCCGATGACGAAGACTCGACATCATCATCATCATCATCATCAAACGACTCGTAAAAGAAGGACACGGATTCAGAGAAAGGTTCAGGAACCAAACGTGAAGTGAGGTCGTTTTAAAAAAACAAAAGAAAAAGAAGAAACGTGAGAAGAGTTTTAATTTACAAATAAATTCATTCAAATTGCAGTAAACACAAAAATAATAAAACTTCTTGAACGTTTGAGCGCTCAAAGCGCGCGAGAGAAATAAACCGAACTCCGACCGCTGCTTACGATGGTTGATGATGATTTTCCGCATCATTTTCTCTTGCTGACTTTTTCAAGAAGAATGATGTCATCGTTAACTCACTTGTACATGACAGCCAGCGCGTTGATCTCCACCTCCCCGACCCACTGCTGAGGAACGGAGACCAGCGTTAAAATCACACCTCGGTTCTACCGAGAACCAAACAGGAAGTGAGGTGAGGAGTACCTGCGGGTCCTGCAGCTTCGACAGGTAGTCCTCGAAGTTCCCTTCGATGAACTGCAACACAGGAGGGAGCTCAGACCACAACGACAACAACATCAACATCAACATCAACAACAACAACATCCTCCTTGTTCACTTTAAACCGAGAATAAAACTCCTCCTCAGTCCAAAACAAGAACGACCTACCGCCTCGTAGCCGTCTCTGTTCTGCTTCAGGAACTCCACACACTTGGCCCGGACCTCCGTGTGGAGGCTCTGGCAGTGCAGCACCTAGACGGGGTCAAAGGTCAACAGGTAGAGTTGATATGGCAACACAAATAAACACAAATCTGTGACAGGCCGATAATAATCTAATGACGTCATAGATAATAATACATCCATGAGAGCGACTTTTAATTTAATACTTTAACTACATACTTCTGTACTCCTAATCACATGAAGTACTTTTACTTGTAACGGAGTAACGAGGAAGTTTTAAAACAGCGGTCCGTTTAGAAAAGTTCCATTTTAAAGAGTTTCGGGTGTAAAGTTTTAAAAATGTTTACTTTTAGCTTCTTGACCAAACTGACACTAATGTCGGATCCCTTAACTTTCATCCGGCTGACATTAGACTCTCTACTGTCTCTCCACTGTCTCTTTACTGTCTCTTTACTGTCTCTTTACTGTCTCTACTGTCTCTAATGTCTCTCTACTGTCTCTCCACTGTCTCTTTACTGTCTCTTTACTGTCTCTACTGTCTCTAATGTCTCTCTACTGTCTCTCTACTGTTTCTACTGTCTCTAATGTCTCTCTACTGTCTCTCTACTGTCTCTGTCTCTTTACTGTCTCTTTACTGTCTCTTTACTGTCTCTCTACTGTTTCTACTGTCTCTAATGTCTCTCAACTGTCTCTTTACTGTCTCTCTACTGTTTCTTTACTGTCTCTCGACTGTCTCTTTACTGTCTCTCGACTGTCTCTTTACTGTCTCTCTACTGTCTCTTTACTATCTCTACTGTCTCTCTACTGTCTCTACCGTCTCTCTACTGTCTCTACTCTCTCTCTACTGTCTCTACTCTCTCTCTACTGTCTCTACCGTCTCTCTACTGTTTCTACTGTCTCTCTACTGTCTCTACCGTCTCTCTACTGTCTCTACCGTCTCTACTGTCTCTACTATCTCTACTGTCTCTACTGTCTCTACTGTCTCTCTACTCTCTCTCTACTGTCTCTTTACTGTCTCTATACTCTCTCTCTACTGTCTCTCTACTGTCTCTACCGTCTCTCTACTTTCTCTACTGTCTCTCTACCGTCTCTCTACTGTCTCTCTATTGTCTCTACTGTCTCTACTGTCTCTCTATTGTCTCTACCGTCTCTCTACTGTCTCTACCGTCTCTCTACTGTCTCTCTATTGTCTCTACTGTCACTCTACTCTCTCTCCACTGTCTCTCTATTGTCTCTACTGTCTCTCTACTGTCTCTACCGTCTCTCTACTGTCTCTATTGTCTCTACTGTCTCTCTATTGTCTCTACTGTCTCTCTACTGTCTCTACCGTCTCTCTACTGTCTCTACCGTCTCTCTATTGTCTCTACTGTCTCTATTGTCTCTACTGTCTCTCTACTGTCTCTACCGTCTCTCTACTTTCTCTACTGTCTCTCTACCGTCTCTCTACTGTCTCTACGTCTCTCTACTGTCTCTCTATTGTCTCTACTGTCGCTCTACTCTCTCTCTACTGTCTCTCTATTGTCTCTACCGTCTCTCTACTGTCTCTACCGTCTCTCTACTGTCTCTCTATTGTCTCTACTGTCGCTCTACTCTCTCTCTACTGTCTCTCTATTGTCTCTACTGTCTCTCTACTGTCTCTACCGTCTCTCTATTGTCTCTACTGTCTCTATTGTCTCTACCGTCTCTCTACTGTCTCTACCGTCTCTCTACTTTCTCTACTGTCTCTACTGTCTCTCTATTGTCTCTACTGTCTCTACGTCTCTCTACTGTCTCTCCTGTCGCTCTACTCTCTCTCTACTGTCTCTCTATTGTCTCTACCGTCTCTCTACTGTCTCTACCGTCTCTCTACTGTCTCTCTATTGTCTCTACTGTCTCTCTACTGTCTCTACCGTCTCTCTACTGTCTCTACCGTCTCTCTATTGTCTCTACTGTCTCTATTGTCTCTACGTCTCTCTACTGTCTCTACCGTCTCTCTACTTTCTCTACTGTCTCTCTACCGTCTCTCTACTGTCTCTCTATTGTCTCTACTGTCTCTACGTCTCTCTACTGTCTCTCTATTGTCTCTACTGTCGCTCTACTCTCTCTCTACTGTCTCTCTATTGTCTCTACCGTCTCTCTACTGTCTCTACTGTCTCTCTACCGTCTCTCTACCGTCTCTACTGTCTCTCTATTGTCTCTACTGTCTCTACGTCTCTCTACTGTCTCTCTATTGTCTCTACTGTCGCTCTACTCTCTCTCTACTGTCTCTCTATTGTCTCTACCGTCTCTCTACTGTCTCTACCGTCTCTCTACTGTCTCTCTATTGTCTCTACTGTCTCTCTATTGTCTCTACCGTCTCTCTACTGTCTCTACCGTCTCTCTACTGTCTCTCTACTGTCTCTCTATTGTCTCTACTGTCTCTCTATTGTCTCTACTGTCTCTCTACTGTCTCTACCGTCTCTCTACTGTCTCTACCGTCTCTCTATTGTCTCTACTGTCTCTATTGTCTCTATTGTCTCTACCGTCTCTCTACTGTCTCTCTATTGTCTCTATTGTCTCAGACAGACCGATCCAGCTCTCGGCTGTTTTCTTTACCTGCTCGGCGACGGCCCGGAACAAGCACGACCCGTCTTTGGCGATCTTCTTCCGATGCAGACCGATCGACCTCAAGTACTCGTCCATTGATCTCTCCTCGCTCCTTTCCTCGCTCCTTTCCTCGCTCCTCTCCTCGTTTCCCTGCTTGCCTGCGCCGCTGGCCATGCTAGCAGGGGGCTAGCCGCTGAAGCTACCTGCGTCTGGACTCAAACTTTCAAGACTTCAATTTGTTCTGTTTTTTGCCACCGAGTCGGTTTTATACAACGAGACCCGCGAGCCGGACAGCGTCAGCGACGACGACGACGACGACAGCGGCCGGTTTCGTTTCCCAGGAAGCTCCGGCTCGTCCCACACAAGCTGCTGCTGCTTGTCAGAAAGTGAAAGTAGTTCAGTCAACTTCAGCTCGCCGTTAGCACGCCAGCTAACGGCTGGCGACACGCCCCCTTCTTCCTCGACGGTGTCAAATTCGACTCAAGGTAACCCGGCACTTCCTGTTACCCTCCAAAGTAAAAGCCGAAGCATGTAAATACGGCGGTGGTTTGTTAATTTCAAAATAAAGTTTTCAGACGTTTTAGTGTAAAAGTGTATTATTTCCAGGACGGAATTAAAATGACTTGTTCGCCCATAATTTGTTAAAGAAATTTTCTTACAGCTGTTTTTTGTAAAAAAAAAAAAAAACACAAAAAAAAAACCCTCCCTAACCACACAAGACTTCTGCCATTTTCCGATCAAAATAAAAGCTTTACATTCGAGTTAAAAACGTCACAAACAAACATTCGTCAAATCCTTCAGATTTACAACGAAAATCAAATGAAACCCTGAAATTCTGCAAAACATTTTTTTTTTTTTTTTTTTTTTTTTTTTTTTTTTTTTTTTTAAACACTTCAAACCAGCAGATTTCTCCCCTTTTCTTTTAAAGACATTCAAGATTCAGTGAAGGAACAAGCAGAGTTTGTGCACTGAATTCTGCATCAAACTGTTCCCACAGCTTCAGTGCAAAATCTTTAATGCAAAATTAGTATAAAACAGAATATTTCCCTTTGTACTTCTGTGAAGTAGTCGCATAACAAAACAGAAATTGTCCCTCAGTACTCTACTTAACCTATCTGACTCTTTCTTCCCATCTTCATGACTTCCTCTCTCCTCCACCCGTCATCTCTCTGCGGTTCCTCCATCTCCTCCTATCACTCGCAGCAGTATTGATTTCCAGGCCTTGCAGAGTGCTGAGAGGCCGAGAGCAGCTGGGTGTTGGTCGGACCGTGTGCATGAGTGTTTTGTAATGTGACCCTGCTTTCCAGTCTTCATGCTAAGCTAACGAGCTTTTACCTTATGATAAAGTTTATGTAACATAATATTTTGTTTATATTTTGTAATAAAAGCAATTTATTGTATTTTGTACGCCATATGTAAAGCTTTTTAACCTGAATTTAATGTAAATAGACATAAAATGTGTTTTTTAAACCATTTCTTTTCAATTAAATTCAAAACTTTGCTGTAAAATGTTTTAAAGTTGTCTGAATTTGAGGGGTTTTATTTTATGCGTTTTTACAAAGAATTCAATGTAATTTAGCTTTAAAGGAAATTAAACAATTAAAAAATCTTGTTCCAAAACTATAATTACCAATTGTACCTATTTACATATTAAAAAGTTATTATACGGTTCATTTTTTGTATTAAAATCAATTTACTGTATTTTTATGGCATTTACACTTAAGAGTAGAAAAATCCCTGCAAAATAATGCAGTGATTTATTTGAAATAATTATATTCTTTTGTGTAGCTTAATTGTTTTGATCACTTTTTTATTTTTTTATGGTTGAACTATTCTTTTAAGCCTGAAGCAGTAATGCAGTAAAGTTGTTCGAGTAAATTCTTTTGACCTTTTCTGTCTGTGAACACATGAAACGTCCTCGACATTCGTCTGCACCTTTAACTGCCACACTTCCTCCTCCTCTTCCTCCTCCCTCCTCCCTCCTTTTCCTCCTCCCTCCTTTTCCTCCTCCCTCCTCTTCCTACCTCCCCATTAATGCCATTTACTGAAATCTAATAATGCCCTCCGTGTGCCACGGTGGAGAGAGGCGCTCCCTGATTGGCCGAGCCCTCGGCCCGCTCGCCGGCCAATGCGCGGGCCTCCTGCTCGCCGCCATGGAGACCTACAACATGCCAGGTAACCATAGCAACCGGTGAGGAGGGGACAGGACCCATGGCGATTGACACTTATCCTCCCACTCGCTCGGTGAGCGTGGTGTGTGACCTTCATCCCTGATTTCTCTCTGAAATCCTCGTCTCCGGTTCCCGATTAGAAATCGGAGAGATTCTGTTTCCAGCTGATCGATATCTTTGGACTCTCGCGGTGTTCGGCATCAGCAGGGAGCGCCGTTTGTGATCCATCTGTTCACAAGTTACACCCACCCTTTGCACTGTAACACGATCTTCCTCCATGTGCACGTGAGCACATTTGAGCACAGCGGAGTCGAAGCAGATGGAATTAAAACTTCATTGATCATCAGCAGCAAACCGTAACCGGATACAGCAAAGAAACCCAACAGAAAAACAGGCTGCGGGACGAACAGGGTTTATTTTATTTTATTTTTAATTCCCGACCTCATCTTTGCCTCTACTACACGTGCTCAGGTGCTAAGCTGCGCAGCTAAAACGTGAATTAAACTTTAAAAAGTCAGGTTACATTTTTTTAATCTGCGACACCAGCAACGAACCACCAGAACAAAATGATTTTATTTCATCTTGATCTGTGTTCTGCTTCTTTAAATGTTTTTATTTACAAAAATAAGAGAATACGGAGGCCTCTTTTGGCCAACTCTCATTTTGATTTGATATTGACAGCGCTCATTCATGACATCTTTTCAATCGTTTTGTTCTGTTGCTGTTCACTTTACTTTGTAAGTGGGAAATTTAAATTCCGACTTAAATTTTAAAAAAATACTGATATGTGAGGAAGCGTTACTGTTAGCTGCGTTTTCTCTGCAGCAGACGTAACGCAGCGCTCACTGAAACAAGACGTTCCGTTCTCGCTGCAGTGACCCACAGGTGGGCTGCTGTGACATCACTGTTGGGCGTGGCTACATCACTGTTGGGCGTGGCCACATCACTGTTGGGCGTGGCTACATCACGTGAGACGACAGGTAAAGATGGGAAATATGCTGCCTTTCAAATGGAACTCGTGGGCTCTTGGTTACAACGCGATGTAAAAAAATAAATAAAAAGATTATCGAGGGTCGATAGCTTTGATGCAACAATTACAAAACAGGTTTTTATTGTCTTAAAACTGAAGGTGTTTGCTGCCCTCTACAGGATGGGAGGAATTAAAAGTGTTGATAATATCCAGAGCCTGAATTGTTCATTTGAGTGCACGTTTGTTTTCTTTTCTTCGTGACAGCTCTCAGGCTTCACAATTTAATTTAAAAAAAAAAAAAAAAAAAAAAACACGTTAAAATCAATATTTTTGACACTTTATTGAACAGTTAACTGCCCACCGCCAGCCGCGAGACGTGCGTGATCCGCTGGTCGTACCGGATGAAATGATAAATCCTGGATCCCTGGACTGAAGCTGCAGAGACAAAGTTTGGCTGTGGGTTTTAAACTTTTCCTTCAAGGATCATCAACAAAATCAACATTTGTGTTTTTTGTGTCATGTGCTAAAAAAAAAGAACAAAAAAAGAAGAAGAAACAAAAAAGGCTTCTTAACTGATTTTTTTTTTTTGTCTCGGCAAAACTACATATAGTGCAACTTTAAATTAAGACATTTCAGACTTCTAGGAGCCCCATGTTGTTATGTAAACACAAATACATTATCAATATACAACACAAATATTAGAAATATCATCACTGACCTCCAGAAACCCTGAACCCTGAAACAAATCCTCAAAACTGGACCGATACTTGTTCAGGATGTGAAAACAATAAAAAATAATCCAACTCGACTAAACTTCATAAAATCATGAAAACTAATTGATCGTTAAATCTTTTCTGAAGCAAAAGTGCAAAAAACTTTGAGCGATTTGTGACGATAAACACAAAAGTCGGACGAACATGTAATCTGAAAATGTGCCTTTAGATTAAGTGATCAAATAAATAACCAGCTGATAATTAAAGTAAACGTCAGCTGCATCATTAAAACTTGTTTAAAAACGATCTTGTAAAATTTCCTCGGATGAGAAATAAATCTGGTCGTGGGTTTGAAGATGAAGCTTGACGGACATCCATCCAGGTTTTTCAGAGAACTTTGATCCGATCCGTCTCTTGAAAACACTTCGTTCCCTCCGGTGTTATTTGTACTGTTGGTTTGGTGCTAACACGCTAAGCTGTACTTCAGCGGTCCTTTTGCGTGTAGCGCTGATTCGTAAGTTAGAATGCTAACGCGCTAAAAGTAAAGACCTTCCCATGAGCCTCAGCTGCACTTCCTGTTTAGTGCTCGTGAACAAACTGAACAAACGTCCAACGTGAGCAAGTTCATCTCCACGATGTGAGCGTGTCGCCGTTAGCAGCTAGCACGACCGTCAACTCTGTTTTTCTTCCTTGAAATGATGAATTTAAAAAAAACGTAAAATGTCGCTCGACTTGATGGCGATAATGAAAACTGTCTGACTTTCCTTTTTAACATCTTCTCGGAAGATTTTTAGCAGTCAAACAAAGTCAATTCATGATCTTTACTTTAAAGCATTTTGTGGTGAAAAGAGTTTAAAAAGTTGCAAATGGGATTTTTAAAGTTCAGGGTTCCCGAAGGACGAGAGAGACGAGCAATAAATATGTCACACGGTTAAATAGCTCAGAGTTCAGTGATTATATGAAGCAGGCAGGAAGTCACAAGCAGCGATGCAAAAGTGGAATAAATTCAAAAAACACTCCTCATCGTGTTTTCAGTTCGCTGAGAAGAACAGCTGTTTGACATTCTCATAGTTACAGAGATTTACATCCATCAACAGGAGTCCAGATGGATAGGAGGAGGAGAGGAGGAGGAGGGGGGGAGGAGGAGGGGAGGAGAGGAGGAGGAGGAGAGGAGGAGGAGGAGGGGAGGAGGAGGGGGGGAGGAGGAGGAGGGGAGGAGAGGAGGAGGAGAAGGAGAGGAGGAGGGGAGGAAAGGAGGAGAGGAGAAGGAGAGGAGAAGGAGGAGGAGGGGGGAGGAGGAGAGGAGGAGGAGGAGGGGGGGAGGAGGAGGAGGAGGAGAGGAGGAGGAGGGGGGGAGGAGGAGGGGAGGAGAGGAGGAGGAGAGGAGGAGGAGGGGAGGAGGAGGAGGGGAGGAGAGGAGGAGGAGAGGAGGAGGAGGAGGGGAGGAAAAGAAAGGAGAGGAGAGGAGGAAACAAGGAGAAGATACAAGGAGAGGAAACAAGCAGACAAAAGAAGAAGAGGTGAAGATAGGAGAGGAAATAAGGAAAGGAGAAGAGAGGAGAGAAGAATAGAGGAGACGAGGAGAACAAAGGAAGTCAGGAGAGGAAACGAGGTGAGGAGGAGAGAGGAAGGAAGGAGGAGGAAAAAAAAGGAAGCATCTACAAAGAAGTCTTCAGACCAAGGTAACTGAGAAAAGAGTGTTTGGTGGAGAAAGACGAGGAGGAAGAGGAGGAGGAGGAGGAAGAGGAGGAGGAGGAGGAGGAGGAGGATAAAGGAGAGCGTGGTTTCAGAGAGATGAGCGTCGTGATGGGGAGGAGAGGAGACAAATCCCTCCACCCGGCCCGGTCGGAGAGCGAAGGGTGAAGAGGAGGAAGAGGAGGAAGAGAGGAGGAAGAGGAGGAAGGGGGAGGTGCAGCGGTGTGCGTGCCGGGCGGAGTGTGCAGCCGCTGGACGTGCTTGTTCGAACGCTGATTGTCTCCGTGCACGTACGAGCGGTGCGTGTGCACGTCACCGGGCGCGTCCGCCGCGCTGCCGCCGGCGTGCGCGGCGTGCTTGACCTTGCAGTGCAGCCGCAGACTGTCCCTCCGCTTGGCGCTGTAGGGGCAAAGGTCGCAGGTGAACGGCCGCTCGCCCGTGTGCACGCGCACGTGCTCCACCAGCTTGTTGGCTGTCCGCGTCAGGTGGCCGCACCGGTCGCACCGGTACTGGTTGCCCTGGCGATGACCCTGGAAGTGAACCAGCAGCTCCTGTTGCCCGGGAAACGACCTCTGGCAGATGCGGCAGCGATGCTCGGAGGTGCTCTGCTCCGGCTGAGTTGCCATGGCAACTGCCGGAGCGCTGCTGGAGGCGGCGGGAAGGGCGACGGGGAACCTGGGAGTCAGCGGGGGTTAATGGCACGCACACGCACACGCACACGCACACACACACACACACACACACACACACACACACACACACACACACACACACCGTCAATAAAATACTGCTTAAATGACACGAAGTAAATGTTTTCATCAACAAAAGAAAGAAAAGTTATGACATTGCTAATATTCGCAAGACAAACACTTTTGCTTAAAAAAGTCATAAAACCAATCAGTTAAGTGAAGTATTTTCCGTTGGCGTTTGAAGTGAACCCACCTGATGTGTGCGGTGTCGCCTTGTATGTGCGTGTCGACGTGAGCCCTCATCTCTGCCTCCTGATTGGTCGAGTGGTCGCACACGCAGCAGTGCAGCGAGAAGGAGCCGTGTTCCCATTGGCGGTGCTCTGTCATGTGACTCTGGAAAAGGGCGTGGCCCTCGGTCTCGAAGCCGCACACGTGACACCTGAAAGGGGGGGGGGGACACAAGAAGCAGAAGGTTTGTACGAAGATTAATAAACACAACAAAGTAAAATACTGAGTGTTGAATGTCTTTGCAGCACAGAACAGGTAGAGGGCGCTGTCCTCAACACAGCTGAAAGAACGACATGGAGAAGCGTTTTAAAATTCGTTTTAAGGCTGCTGCCATAAAAAAGTGAGTCAAAAAGTTCAGAGACTGTTCCTGTTGTGCGTGAACAGTGACGCACATGGAGAAGCAGGAAGCAACGACCTCCATCAGGAAGTATTCAGAGTTCAACATCATCACCGCTGGTACGTGAACATTCGTGACGTCACCATGGAAACCTGAAACTGGAGCAAAGAAACATCAGATTTTGGGTCAAATTTTTGGGGAGCAGAAAAAGTGTTCCTGAGCCCATGCAGTGATTTCCACCACAGAACCTTTGCTGTTTTTAAAGCAGTGGTTCCTGAGTCTCCAAAGATCACAGACGACATCTGACTTTGGGTCAAAATCTGTAAATGTTCAACAGAGACCCTTGAAATGTTTCAGAAAGTCTACGACGATGAAGCAACGAACCGGGCGAGGTGTTCTGATGACATCACGTTTCAAGAGGGGCGGAGCTTCACTGTTCGAGAACCGAAAAAGGCGCATCAGGTCAGGAGACACCAGCTGGGTTTTTCTTTGATGTCGGTGGTTGTTGTGTCACCGTGAATTCGTCCCCCAGAGTCAGACTGTTAACACCGAGTTCCACTGGGACCTTCTGAGGTTCTGGTTTTGGTTCTGGTTCAGACTTCTTTTCTGCTTCGTAGTCTTCAGGTCAGTCTGGGTTTTGTGCTTCCTGTTTGATTTTGAAATCACTTACCTCTTGTTTTCACTTCCTGTCTTTGTATGATTGTTGGCCCCGCCCCCTGAGTAGTTTCCCTCGTTGTCCTTCCCTCCCTGCTGTATTTCAGTCTGTGTGCTCTTCTTCTTCCTTCTTTGTCAGTTTGTTTCAGTGTCCCGTCTGTTGCTGCGTCTTTTTGAAACCCAGAGAACAACAAACCACCTGAACTGTGGCGCCATGGCAACGGGGTCCTCCAACATGACAACACGCCCAACACGAGCTAACCACAACCCTCAAATCTGATGTTTCTCTGCTCCAGTTTCAGTTCATGCTTGTCTTCACAGGTAAAGAAGTCCAAATGTGCACGTTACCTGAAGAAATAAGAGCAAGCGGTGGTTTGATCTCTGCTGAGGTTGGTTTGGGTTTCTGTGAGGAAAAAACAAAACAAAAAGAAAAATGGTGTTTATTATTCTGCTGAGAGATTCGCAAGATAAATCTCTTTTGTTTTCTTATGCGCTGATGAGCCCCTCTGGAAGTTATTATTGTTAAACTTCTCCGTGACTGTCGACTGCATCAGCTCACATCGGTACCACCTTTATTATAAACCCAAAGGCCAAACTGGTGGCAGCATGAATCTATAACGCACCGGAAGACAATCATTAAAAAAAAGAATTAAAAAAACTCTGCAGGAAATCTAAATGCACAAATTCCCTGAGTGTTTATTTAGTTGTGTTAGTGCGGAGAGGATGGAAACTCAAAGCAGACGGGAACTGGAGTCAGAGGACGATAATCGTCTGCAAATAACGTCGTGAGCTCAGACGAGTTCACGTGTTTGTGTTTATCAAAGAAAGATCGTGTCCAGTAATTTACCATGAGGAGGTTCCTGGGCGATCAAGAGTGGGGAGGAGCGGAGTTGGTCCATGTTCACCTTCAAAACAGGACTAGAGGTAGCGTAACACACACACACACACACACACACACACACACACACACACACACACACACAGGAAAACAGGCCAAGGTCAGAGGTCAAAGGTTCCACATGAGATTACTGATGGATGATAGGTTGTGTAAGGTCACGGTTTATCTGAGCTGAAAGGCAACTGGACTTGTTTGAGGGTTCCTTGAAAACATTTCACTCCTGGTTCGGGAGTTCCAGGCTTGTAACCTCCGACGGGCTTCAGAGTCATCAGGATCACACAGGTCGTGGTGTGAAGGGATCGCGACCCACCGGACTGTCATGCGAGTCCGAATGGGTGTTAAGGTTGCTGGGTCCAGTTGAGATCCCTCCCCAAGAAGATTACCTCAGATCTGTCACCCACAGGCTTATCTCAGGTCCGGTTCTTAGATCCTTTTATCTCAGGTCCGGTTCTTAGATCCCTCTATCTCAGGTCCGGTTCATAGATCCCTTTACCTCTGGTCCGGTTCTTAGATCCTTTTACCTCAGGTCCGGTTCTTAGATCCCTTTACCTCTGGTCCGGTTCTTAGATCCTTTTATCTCAGGTCCGGTTCTTAGATCCCTTTACCTCAGTCCGGTTCTTAGATCCCTCTATCTCAGGTCCGGTTCTTAGATCCCTCTATCTCAGGTCCGGTTCTTAGATCCCTTTATCTCAGGTCCGGTTCTTAGATCCCTCTATCTCAGGTCCGGTTCTTAGATCCCTCTATCTCAGGTCCGGTTCTTAGATCCCTTTACCTCAGGTCCGGTTCTTAGATCCCTCTATCTCAGGTCCGGTTCTTAGATCCTTTTACCTCAGGTCCGGTTCTTAGATCCCTTTACCTCTGGTCCGGTTCTTAGATCCCTCTATCTCAGGTCCGGCTCTTAGATCCCTTTACCTCTGGTCCGGTTCTTAGATCCTTTTACCTCAGGTCCGGTTCTTAGATCCCTTTACCTCAGGTCCGGTTCTTAGATCCCTCTATCTCAGGTCCGGTTCTTAGTTCCTTTTACCTCAGGTCCGGTTCTTAGATCCCTTTACCTCAGGTCCGGTTCTTAGATCCCTCTATCTCAGGTCCGGTTCTTAGATCCCTCTATCTCAGGTCCGGTTCTTAGATCCCTTTACCTCTGGTCCGGTTCTTAGATCCTTTTACCTCAGGTCCGGTTCTTAGATCCCTTTACCTCTGGTCCGGTTCTTAGATCCTTTTACCTCAGGTCCGGTTCTTAGATCCCTTTACCTCAGGTCCGGTTCTTAGATCCTTTTACCTCAGGTCCAGTTCTTAGATCCCTCTATCTCAGGTCCGGTTCTTCGATGGAGTGAGTTAGAACTGAAGAATGTTGATGAAAGGTGAAACGTCTTCAACAACCTCTAATGAGTCCAGTTACCTTCAACAAACACTTTGATGAACAGGAAGTGGACCGTTACCTTCTGATGGGCGGAGTTGACCTCTCCACCAGCTGATTGTTGGATTTACTGACCCTCTCTGCAGACACACAAAGACAGTTAATGTTGAGCTGACAACATGAGGACTGAAAATCCATCTGAGAATTAAGACCAGACAGTAATTATAATCTGTATAATCTCACAGTAATTTAAACTAATGAAATGTGTCTTTAATTAACAACCGTCTTGCCTCTTTGAATGTTTCTTGTTTTGATCTGGAGTGAGAAAGTGTGTGTTTGGTTACCTGAGAGCTGGTGCAGCAGCGTGGACGCCAGGTTCACGGACATGTCCTGCCACAGCACCGCTCGGAGGCACTGGTCGGCCATCTTGGCTCCAGAGGTGAACTGGTCCTCCATCTTGGCTCCAAAGAAAAGCTGCTCCTCCGTCTTTGCTCCGGAAAAAATTTCGGCCGCCATCTTGGCTCCAGAGACGAGCTGGTTCTCCATCTTGGCCCCTGAAGGAAGCTGGTCCTCTAGTTTGACTCCGGACAGAAACCTGTTGCTCATCTTGGCGCCGCAAAAAGGCTGCTCTGCAATTTTTGCTTTAAAGAGAAACTGCTCTTCCATCTTGGCTCCATTCAGAAGGTGGTCCGCCATCTTGGCTCCAGAGACACCGTGACCCTCCATTTTCACTCGGAACTGAAACTTGTTGGCTCCGGAGACCACGCTGTCTGCCATCTGAGCGCCAGGCTGGCAGCCTCCAGCGCTGACTCGGTCTTCTGTTTTAAGGCCGAGAAGACACCGGTCCGCCATTTGGGGTCGGAACGGCTCAGCCATCTTGTTCCCACTATGGACCCGGTCTTCTGTTTTCACGGTGAAGAGATGGTGGTTCGCCATCGTCAGGGTAGATGCAGTCATGTCTTCTCTGATTGGTTGATTCTGGGCCATTGTGTCGACTTCCATTGGCTCTTCTTCCTCTTTGAGCCTCACCCCGAGGCCGTTCACTTCCTGACGCTCTGTGATTGGTGGGAAATACGTCATATTGTGAGGTCACTTGGTACCAGACATGTCAGAAATAATAGTTCCTGAGGACGTATTTAAATAAGAAGTGGACAGAAGTAAGGCTGAAACCATTAGAAACCTTAAACAAATGGCTGTTTTGACCTTCATTTAAAGAATTTATGGGTCATTATACCAAATATTATTGCTGCTTTCTGCGTTGTAAGTCACTGTAAATGAAATGTTTTTGATTCTCGGCTGGTTAGTTGGACAAATCAAGCAGTTCAATGACATCATCAGGGACGATGATGCGCTTGTGAGTCACGTATGTGTCTTTTACAGACTAGAGAAGGTCACACAATGCTGGCGCCTAATTTCTAAATTTAGTAGTAGGCCTGACCACATCCAGCAGTGATGTCACAGTGATGTCACAGTGATGTCACACACGGGCGTCACCGATCAACGGGCGTGTCTTTTCAGTCCGAACACGGCGGAGGAATGAAAACGGTACCTGCTAGTTTCCTGAGCAGGTCCGATGCCAGCGTGTCCGTGGCGGCGTTGCCGTCCGGTGTGTGCGTGAGGGACGGCGGCTCAGGGCTCGCCCCGGGACCGTCCGGCGACAGAGCGAGGCCGGGCTCTTCCTGCTGCTCCGCCTCCTCTCGGCTCCCAGGATGCATCTGGACCTTCTGGGTGGCCTCTGAAGAGAGAAAGATCGAGAGGCGAAGAGAGAAACTGAGTGGGATGTTCGATCTGACACTCTGACTCACTGTGACCGGCACAAGAACCAACGACCAACCGGTTATTATTTACTCTGTTGGTGATAAAAACACGTTCAAGTCCAAATTCCTTTGAGTTAAATCTCTTTAATATGAAAATCGATTCCAGAAGAGGATCGATTGAGATCCGAAGTATCGATATTGCAGTATTGATCCGAACCGATCCTTCGCTCCCATTCGGTCTGAACGCCCACATTAGTGACGGCCATCAGTGGTGTTGTGTGTAAAAATAGCATTCAGAGGGAGAGAGCATCCCCCCTCATCTAAAGTCCTTTGACTGGTCAGCGTCCAAACTGATGTTAAAATTCTACTTTTTAAAGCACTTCATGGTCTTTCAGCAGCCTCACATCCTCCGGTTGTTTTATTTCATAATTTATTTATATTGTGTTCATGTTGTAAATCATTCTATTCCCTCTTCTTGATTTTATTTGACTTCATTATTGTCAATACCATTATTCATTTTCCACCATTTTCATCCCTCAGTGAGTGCACAGGTTGTGTTTTTGGGTTGTCTGACTCTCATTATTTCCAGAATGCCTTCAGGTGAATTTCTTCCAATTTGGCACAAACGTTCACTTGGACCGAATGATAAACTGCTTTGAATCTAAGGGTCAAGGGTCAAAGGTTAAGGTGACCCAGGCCTCACGTTGTCCCATACTTCTGGACTCAATATCTCCGGAACGCCACGGGGGAATTTCTTCCAATTTGGCACAAACGTTCACTTGGACCGAAGGATGAACTGAGTAGATTTTGGTGGCCAAAGGTCGCGCTGACCGGGGGGTCAAACTGCTGCCATATAGACGGAGGATAATGGGGCCAAGCCTTGACCATCGACACGGGTGTCCACATACTTTTGGACGTATTGTGTGCGTGTCCAGAGGCCAATTAGTGTCCATAACAATTACAATAACAGACAATAATTTTCATTGTCAGTTAATCAACAGATGAGTTATTGATCTACTCGGCACGATCGTCTGTAGTACAGCAGATACAGTGTGTGCGTGTGCTACCTGACAGCCTGATGAGGAGGTCAGACGCCATCTTGGTGCTGACATCAGGGCTGAACAGAGAGGTGGCGGCAGGGAAGGGACTCGAACCCGCGGCGTGTGCGTCCGGTGTGTGTTCGGCGTGCGCGTCGGGAACACTCAGTGAGCGAGCGTCATCGCCGGTGTGCGTCTTTGAGTGTGCGTTTGCAGGGAGTGTGTGTTGTTTCGCTGCATCAGAGGGAGGCTGCAACACACTCGACCCACGCTTCATTTTCCGGCGTGTGTGTGTGTGTGTGTGTGTGTGTGTGAGTGTGTGTGTGTGTGTGTGTGTGTGTGTGTGTGTGTGTGTGTTATGTTGAGTGAGTGTGTTTGAAAAAAAAAAAAAAGAGAGGGAGTCAAAACTCAGAGCAGAGGAGGGCAAGAGAGAAGGAAGAGGAGGAAGAAGAGGAGGAGGAAGGCAGCGCTGCTAAAATAAGACGGCTGTGTTTTTTAACATATGGAAGTGAGGAGAGCATCGTCGAGAAGAAACACGAGGAGATCGAGGTAGAGGAGAAAACGAAGAGCGGAAACGAGGGAGGATTTGCTCTTCAGACCGAGCTGTTGCTGGCTCTCATTGACCTGAAACAGAGAGAACGAGATGGATGGAGGGAAACGAGGTGAAAGAGGGGAGAGGGAGGACGGATGGAGAGGAGGAGGAGGAGGAGGAGGAGGAGGAGGAGAGAACAGCGAGGATGAAGGACGAGGGAGGACGGGGAGGAGGAGAAGAAAAAGGAACATGAACAAAGTGAATCTGTGAATGAATAAATTATTGAATGGATGAGGCCCAATAATAAGGGGATAAATCATTCCCGTTATCGCCATGGTAACGGACCCCGCTGTGTCTTCTCCTGCCCTGACCTTCCTGCTGACAAACAATCATCAATTATGATCAATAATCGTCAATAGCCACTTCCACCTGCCACCAGCTGTTAGTCCTGATCACTTCTTGCTCCTGCAGCGACAATTGTTTTTTTCACACTCCAGCCTGTCTCTGTTTGAAAATTTATATAATTTAAAAACACATACTAATTTAATACATAAATAAAATTATTGTTATTTAATTTTGTAGTTGAGAGCAGGTTGTGTGAGAATACATAAAACAATATAAATTTGAATATACGGTTAATAGATACATATAATCCCATTTTAAAAAAAATCAACTAAATTGAGATGAAATCCCATTCACATATTCACTTTAAGATTTGATCTTAATATTGGTCTTAAAATATTTAAATCAGACAAAAAATAAATAAAATGAGACAATACAAAATTTGACAAAATTTAAATATTAAAGTCAAATTAAATCAAATCTGTTCAAATTCACCCCCAAAATTTTTTTTTAAATAAAAATTGTGTAAAAACAAATCATAAAAAAATCTATTTCTTTCAAATGGAGTTGAAAAATGGAGTTAAATTAAATGATTTAAATGTAATAAATGAATGTAACCGGCCGTCCCCGCCTCGGTTCACTCACTACCCCCTCGCCAACTCCGCTTCCTTCAGCCTCCTGCCTCCGTCTCTAGGCGACACCGCGCGGGCTGCCGCTGCCGCCGCATCCGGCAGGGGAGCGAAAACCACCGGGCACCAGCTCCTCCGCGACCCCCCCTCCCGCCCCCCCTTCCTGCCGTCCCCTCGGTGTCGGTCGGTCGGTCGGTCGGTGTCAGAGCCCCCGGAGCCCCGCTGTTAGCTGGTTACCTCTGCCCCCCCTCCTCCCCTGCAACATGGCTGAACGACTCCCCGCCACACCGAGTCACTAACTCCTCTCCCGCGGTGGGATGTCAGTGTTTGGTACCGCTTAAGTGGCAATTTCTTTCAACGGATTTCCCTCCGCCTTTCTCCGGTTACCGGGAACAAGGGCAGGTGTCAACAGCCCAGCCGTTACCCCCGCCGCCACCGCCACCTCCTCCTCCTCCACCTCCTCCTCCTCCTCGCCCCCTCCCTCCCTCCGATCCTGCAACATGGCTGAACGGCTCCCCGACCTCACAGGACCTCAAAAGTCATTTTCACGGGTCAATTAGCATCGATAACCGGCCACGGCTACCGCCGAGCCGCCCCGGGACAAGGCGGTTCTCTCCCCGGCTCATCTTCCCTCCGTGACTTACCGGTACCAGGAGGGCAGGTGGCGGCGGCGGCGGCGGCGCTGCTGGTGGTGGTGCAGTCCGGGGCATAGCCTATATATAGACTATAGATCCGTTCCATGTTAAATCCCCTCCCGGTCTCCGGTCACACCGTCCCCGGTGACTCCCCCGGTCCTCCCGTCCGCGGCGGGAAAGTGAAACAAAGATGACAGCGGCGAGGAGATCCGTCTCTTCCCGGAGCCCGAGGATGACGGGTCGGTCACCGAGCAGGGCAGATGGAGGTTTCCGCCTCCTCCGTGTGTGTGTGCGTGCGTGCGCGCATGTGTGTGTGTGTGTGTGTGTGTGTGTGTGTGTGTGTGTGTGTGTGTGTGTGTGTGTGTGTGCTGCAGTGTGTCTCTACACGTCTGTCCTCACAGCAGTCTGCACCAGTAGAAACCATGAATAGAAACCAGTAGCTTCTACCTGTGCACATGTACTCTTGTAGTACTAGTACCAGTACCCGCTGTAGAACACGTACTACAACAAGTAGCAGAAGTACACTGCCCGCTGTAGTACAGTCAGGGTCGTTGCAGTACACTTGTAACATGCAGTAGAGCCGTGGAAGGTAGTAAAAGTACTACAATACCAAGGCATGTACTGAGAGGCTTAAAATGAACAGGAGTAGTGGAGGTACTGAAGTAGTACAAGTACTACAACTTAGTGTCAGCAGGAGTTGTAGTAGAGGGAGCCAAGTAGTAGTACTATGAAGCAACAGTAGTGTAAGGTGAGTATTTCTTGTAATGTAGTACAGGGTAAGCTAAAGGAAGTGGTAGTTGTAGTAGATGTAGTAGTTGTAGTAATAGATATACTAGTCGTATTAGAAGCAGTAGTAGTCGTAGGAGTAGATATATTAGTTGTAGTAGTAGATATAGTAGTAGATATAGTAGTTGTAGTAGTAGATATAGTAGTTGTAGTAGTAGATATAGTAGTAGATATAGTAGTTGTAGTAGTAGATATAGTAGTTGTAGTAGTAGATATAGTAGTTGTAGTAGTAGATATAGTAGTTGTAGTAGTAGATATATTAGTTGTAGTAGTAGATATAGTAGTAGATATAGTAGTTGTAGTAGTAGATATATTAGTTGTAGTAGTAGATATAGTAGTTGTAGTAGTAGATATAGTAGTTGTAGTAGTAGATATAGTAGTTGTAGTAGTAGATATAGTAGTTGTAGTAGTAGATATATTAGTTGTAGTAGTAGATATAGTAGTTGTAGTAGTAGATATAGTAGTCGTAGTAGTAGATATATTAGTTGTAGTAGTAGATATAGTAGTCGTAGTAGTAGATATATTAGTCGTAGTAGTAGTAGATATAGTAGTCGTAGATATAGTAGTCGTAGTAGTATAGTAGTAGATATAGTAGTCGTAGATATAGTAGTCGTAGTAGTAGATATAGTAGTCGTAGATATATTAGTTGTAGTAGTAGATATAGTAGTTGTAGTAGTAGATATATTAGTTGTAGTAGTAGATATAGTAGTCGTAGTAGTAGATATAGTAGTTGTAGTAGTAGATATAGTAGTCGTAGTAGTAGATATAGTAGTTGTAGTAGTAGATATAGTAGTCGTAGTAGTAGATATATTAGTTGTAGTAGTAGATATAGTAGTTGTAGTAGTAGATATAGTAGTCGTAGTAGTATAGTAGTTGTAGTAGTAGATATAGTAGTCGTAGTAGTAGATATAGTAGTTGTAGTAGTAGATATAGTAGTTGTAGTAGTAGTAGATATAGTAGTCGTAGTAGTAGATATATTAGTTGTAGTAGTAGATATAGTAGTCGTAGTAGTATAGTAGTTGTAGTAGTAGATATATTAGTCGTAGTAGTATAGTAGTTGTAGTAGTAGATATAGTAGTTGTAGTAGTAGATATATTAGTTGTAGTAGTAGATATAGTAGTCGTAGTAGTAGATATAGTAGTCGTAGTAGTAGTAGATATAGTAGTCGTAGATATAGTAGTCGTAGTAGTAGATATAGTAGTCGTAGTAGTAGTAGATATAGTAGTCGTAGATATAGTAGTCGTAGTAGTAGATATAGTAGTCGTAGATATATTAGTTGTAGTAGTAGACATAGTAGTTGTAGTAGTAGATATATTAGTTGTAGTAGTAGATATAGTAGTCGTAGTAGTAGATATAGTAGTTGTAGTAGTAGATATAGTAGTCGTAGTAGTATAGTAGTTGTAGTAGTAGATATAGTAGTCGTAGTAGTAGACATAGTAGTTGTAGTAGTAGATATATTAGTCGTAGTAGTAGATATAGTAGTTGTAGTAGTAGATATATTAGTCGTAGTAGTAGATATAGTAGTTGTAGTAGTAGATATAGTAGTCGTAGTAGTAGATATAGTAGTCGTAGTAGTAGATATATTAGTTGTAGTAGTAGATATATTAGTTGTCGTAGTAGATATACTATTCATAGTTGTAGTGGAAGCAGCGGAAGTCATTGTGTAGTAATACTACAACTTATAGTAGTAGTAGAGCCAAGTAGTAGTAGTAGTAGTAGTACTAGTACTAGTAAAAGTAGTAGAAGGCCAGTACTTTTGTACAGGCTAGACGAGAAGGAAGTGTTGGTTGTAGTAAATAGTTATAGAAGTCGTACTGGTAGCAGTACAGTAGTTGGTAGTGGAGGTGGTAATTTAGGTACAAGTACTAGTAGTACTTTTAGTGGTAGTAGTGTAACAGAATTAGCATGAGTATTGATAGTAGTGGTAGTTTTAGAAGTAGAACTACCGCAACACTATAGTTTTTGCTTCCTAATTTTAGAGGTAGTGAAAGGATTGGTAGTAGTAGTACTAGTAGTAGTAGTAGTAGTAGTAGTAGTATTAGTAGTAATGATAGTTGTAGTGATAGATTGAAGTAAAAAGTATGACAGCAATCTTTGGATACTTATGATTAAGACCATTATTATTATTACAAGTAATACATGTATAAATGGTAATACTACTTGTAGAAGCAGTGTATGAGTACAGTTTTAGTAAAGGTAATAGTAGTAGTAACAGTAGGAATATTAGGAGTATTGGTAGCAGTAGTAGAAGTACAGGCAGTAATATTAAAGTATGATGGTAGTGTGAGCAGTAGCAGGGTAAATACTGCAGTAGTACTTAGCTGCTGTGTACAGGTGTGCACCTGACAGAGTGCAGTGACATGTTTCCGCCTGCAGGGGGAGACACAGGGCAGCAGTTTGAAACCAATTCATTATTATGCAAACAAATTGTTTATCTTTATCAGTCAGTCATTAAATGAAGACATAAACAAACACAAACATTTCAATTTAAATAGATGTGACTGAAGAAGAAGAAGAAGAAGAAGAAGAAGAAGAAGAAGAAGAGAGAAGAAGAAGAAGAAGAAGAAGAAGAAGAAGAATCAATAGAAATATTTGGGAGATCCTGGAGGGAGACGGCTACAGCTGGTGTGCATCCTGTTGTGTGTGTGTGTGTGTGTGTGTGTGTGGGGGGGGGGGGGGGGGGGGGGGGGGGGGGGGGGACTAATCCCATAGAGATACTCCGACTAGAAAAGACTCACCTCACCCTCTGCAGTGTAAATATCAGCTGAAATACCAGTGAAATAATGGAGGACAGAACTGCACACCAGATTCATTATTAAATCCTACATGAATGAATTTACTTACCTTCTTGATAACACTTGAAAAAAATAACTGGACTTAATTTTGGATGAAATAAAAAAAAATAATAATAATCATTTAATCAACTAATTGTTTCAACTCGGCGTATAAACACGCCCTCCGAGATAGACTCAAGGAATATATTTTTCATACTCACCGACGCATTAAAAGCACTTTTTCCTCTATTTAGTTGTCAAAAACTGCCTGTAATTTACTCAGGATACGACCTACAGGTCTACATGTTCTGGTTCTATGTCCCCCCCCCCCCTCCCCACACCACCCCCCTTTAGATCCTGGACCCCAGGATCCCTCTGAATTTCAAGCTCATCAGACTTTTTAGGAAATCTTGAAACTCACACTCACAGCTCTGTTGGGATTCAAGTGATTCTCTGCAAACTAAAGAAGAAGAAGAAGAAATAATATCCAGGTAGGGATGCTCAAGCGTAAAAATCATTCCTGCAACATTCACTCCTTAATTTGTAAATATTTTAAATTGGAGAGTTGTTGAATGTGTAGTAACTTTCCAAAAAGTCCCGTTTAAGGCAACAAAAAAGTTTAGGAATTTGATTATTTCAGCGTTTACTGGTTGAACTTCAGTATTTTCGCACAAATAATTAGTCCTGTCTCGTAATCTTAATTTTGTATTTGATTTAAATGAATTAGTATTATTGGTGTTTACAGGAGTAGGCCAGGATAATAAAAAATAAAAAAACATCTAGTGATATTCTATGTTTTTCTGAATGTAAGCAAATCTAATAAAAAAGATCCAATGATTTATGTCTTAATAACACAACCTTGTCAAAGCTGAATACAGACTGTTTTAAGTTCTGGATTTCAAAACCAGTAGAATCGCCACAAAAATGTAATTCACTCAAAGGAGACGAAGAAAATGTTCACAATTGAACTCATTTATTTAAATGAAACAAAAAAAGTGCGTCTGTGTGTTTAGAAATGCCGTCCACCATCCTCTGTTTCCGAGTGGGTGTGGTCTTAATCTCGCTGGCTCCGCCCACCATGTCGTTCTCCCGTGGTGCCAGCCACGCCTCCTGTCGGGGAATGATTCCCGGCCACATCCACGCTCAGCCCCAAGACCCCAAACACAGCTACGTCACCGTACGCACCTCCGCCTCTTCCTACCTCCCCGGACAGTTCGTAACAGGTACTAATGAACTCCGATTAATTCATGCACCAATTAACGACCAAATATCATTTCTACCGTTACATCTACTTGCTTTTGTCAGAAAGGGCCGCAGATGTAAAAGAAGCATCCCAAACATTTATTCTAACAACTTGTCTCTGCATCCACATCATACCTGCCGTCAGTCACCGTCCGAAGCTCTCGGGACTTCATGGGTTTCCTGCTGCAGGCTCGGAGAGTGGAGGAAGCCCGGGGCGAAGCGGCGGGAGGTGCCGGGGTCGGGACCGGGGTCGGGACCGGGGTCGGGACCGGAGGCGGGTCTATGAGAGCGGGCCCGGCGCAGGTGGGCGGCTCCTGGACGCTCACGCCGCCCGGCACCAACACCCTGCGCTGCCTCTCGGAGGGCGACACCGTCACACACTCCGACAAACAGCTGAAGAGAAACCTCTCGTTTGTGTGGCGAGCTCCCGACGCACCGATGGGGAACGTACGCTTCTAGTGAGCCGAGCAATACTTAAAAGATCAAAACATGGAGCTACGTGTCATTAACAATATGAGTATTTGGTTTATTATGAAGACTTGCATATTAAATAACCAATCAACAGTTTCCTCCGTGTCCTCTGCGTTCCAGTATCACAGTTGTGAAGTCCTACTTTGTGTACTGGGCCGGTATCGAGTCCGCCGTGGTGCATGATGGGAGTCGTAGTCCTCGGAGAGGGGAGTAACAGCACAGAGGAGCATGAAGCGAGGGAAATCTTTGCGCTACAGAAAGATAAAGTTACAGCTTCGCCAGGTAGGTAAACGTCAACAATGCTTACCCAGAAACCAATGCAACTCTCTCGGTAGATAACTTACATCTCTTCTCTCACCTTGTTGCCTCGCAGCTCTCGAAGCCCAAAGAACATCCAACCAACAACCAAACGAGACGGCCACTTCTGCGACTACTGTAGGAAACTCTACGAGAACCAGCAGCGGAACGAAACTCTACCAATCTCTGAAAACACCAAAGGAAGTCACTCGTCCGACCTTGGAGACGAACACCTCCGAGGCTTCGGCATCCCTTGGAGTCCATCACCTGAAGAATCAGCCGGTCGGCAAAAGGAGCACTTTGAGTTGGAGGTTTCTTCAAAATGACACACATTCAACTCCGGGATCCGTTTCAGGTGCGACTATAGAGGCAGGCACTAAAATATTCACTCATGCCGAGGACCTGAAGAGTTCTCCTCCTCTCACAACCTCTTTCTCCACAGTTGAGGTTGAAGGGATGGATGCACCCACCAGTGTTTTACCAAACATCTCCAGCAGTTCCCCGTCCCGGCCTCCTGCTTCCTTCTTTCCTTTGGACGATGTAGATACGGAAAGTAAAGATCCAAAGATAAACCTCCAGGATCCAAAACCTAAAACCACAACTACAGCGATACCTTCAACCAATCATAGTTTCCATAACACAACACCCACGTCCCAAAATCCAGGAGAACCAATCCAATCCGAGAGTTCAGGAAAGTTGGAGACCCAAAGTGGTTCTGCACAATCCCAGAGGACCGACCTCACCGAGCCTCAAACCAGCACGATTAAAGCTGGAATACATGGCCGCTCTCAAAATCCTCATTCTGAAACTTCTTCACCGAAGCCTCTTGTTCAGTTTCAAACATCCGGACTTTACCTCCGGTCCCAAACTGGTACAAGTCGGACTCATCAATTCCCGAACCCCCAGTCACCGAGCAGCTTCCACCAAACCCGACCAGAAACTGCCCCGACTCCACCTCAGGCCCGAGCTAGCTTCCCCCAGACAGACCGGTATCAATCCCAGAGACCGCCCGACGCTTCGGCGACCTCTGCTGACCCGCGGTACCAGGACCGAAAGTTAACTCCCTCCTCAGTAACTCCTCGACCTTTCACACTTCTACTCAAAACCACAAGTCCAATCTTTGCTTTCGTTCCTTCGGCCACTCCTCCTCTTCCTCCTCCTCCTTTTTCAACGTCCACCTCTTCATCCCCTCCTGATACTTCGCCCAGCTCTTCTTCTGTCCACCGTCCTGCGACCACTCCTCTTCATCCCTCTGTGGGTTCAAACCCAGCATCCACTCATCCATCCGTCAGGTCAACATTGTTGATGCGTTTCTCTTCCTCCTCCAAAACAAACCAACCTCAAACAGCTCCGTCTCTTTCTGCTCTTCCGTCTCCTTCCCCGATCTCCACTCCTCCTCGTTCACTGCCGACCTCCTTCGACTCTTCCACCACGCCGTCCTTGAGCTTCTCCAACTCCCCAACACCAGCTCCTCGGTTTACTCCCATCCCTTCATCTACTTCCTCACAGTGTCTCACAAATTCCACCACCTCCCCACCGCTCTCCTCCTCTACATCAGCTTCTTCCACATCCATTTCTATCCCATCGTCTTCCTCCTTTGCGGGTTTCTCATCTTCTTCGCCCGTCACCTCTTCGTCTTCCTCCCAGTCGACCTCCGCTCTCCGGGGACCTTCGCCAGCACCCCGTCGCTCTCTGCTCGACCCGCTGGCGTCCTCTTCGTCCCCGGTGCTGTCCCAGAAACTCACCGTGGGTCAGAGGTTGCTCGTCCAGAACCGCGTTGCGTCGTCAAACCGCAACCCGCCGACACCGAGAACGGTCGTTCATCCAAACCTAAATCTCGGTCATGAATTGAAACCAAACCTTCCCAATAGTAATCCCGTACGTCCCTCCGATCCTTCTGGACCTCCAGACAAGGAAGGGAAGCGTCCAGATCTCATCCCCAGACACAGTTCCTGGGAGCTCGGCATGCTGCTGGGCTGCTCGGCCGGGTTGGGCATGGTGCTGGTGGTCGGGGTGAGGTACGTGTACCGCCAGGCCTGCGGCAGACAGACGGGGGTGACGCTGAACGACAGGGAGAGAGAGTACGGGAGAGGAGAGAGAGGCCTGATCCACGTTCAGGAGTGTGGTGATTTGGTCAGAGTCCGAAAAATCAGAGAGAACAGTTTTGTACTTCTGGCAGAGTACGATATTCTGACTTCACCTGGAGAATGAAACATAAGCTGCCAAGAAAAGATGATGCTGTAGATAACAAAACATTTCTTGAAGTCAAAGCTTGTTTGAGGGCAGTAATAATCATATAGGTTGAGAGATTCATGTTTTAAATCAACAACCCTGGGCTCCGTGGATGAAACACCTTTTGTATTACAGTAAGTTTCCTTGTCTCCATCACCAGGTCAGAGTGACACTTAAAAAAATAAATAAATAAAAACTCTAGCAAAAAGCATCCAGAAAATGAATCCTTGTAAAGTTGGATTTCAACCAATTTTAAGCAAAAACACTGAAAAAAAAGAGAAATATTTTGAGCACCGTGTTTCCTCCATCTACTTTTGTACTGCTGTTAGTGCTGTTTGTGAATTCTGGAGTGCGCTGGCTTGACCAAAGTTTTCTTATTTCCCTCTACGATTTTCCAAAGAAATAACTTGTGAAGAAAATGTTCTTGGCAAAAATATATTTCTGCCTCTAGAGATTTCTGCAGCCAAAATGTTTAGAGAACTAAAAGTAAGTCTGCCTTTGGATAAAAATAAGGAAATTCATCAACAGGGCTGGAATGACACCATTTGGTGGACACTTTGGTTTTTTTTTAAGCATGCATCAGAAAGGTAGATTAGAAACTGAGTAAAAACATCACAGCGCGAGTATGAAGTCCAAATCTACAACTGAATATTTAGAGAACATGTTTGATAAATTCAGGGTGTTGATTTTATGTGAACGGTGAACCGAACTAACATTTAGATGAGCACGCTGTAATTGTGATTTTGTCCGACTGAGATTCTCGCACATATAAAAACTGTCATTTTAAGTCACGTGAATGCATTTAACAATAAAGTATATTTTCAGAATTATAAACTATTTTTTCTTTTCTTTAGCTCTTGAAGGTTTTTATGGATGGCAGGCCTGTTTTTTTTTTTTTAAATCAGTTTGTTTGTGTGTTAAAAGCAGCACGAGGCCTCCGTGGTCTGCTGGCAGCGTCGTTCTCAGGCGTGTTTTATTATTCCTTCTTCCAAACGATGAAGAGCCATCTGTCTAGAAAGAAGTTGGGTCATCGAAATTAATGAGCTGCTAATACGTCCCACTTGGTCAGACAACAAAAACAAGGATTTATTCCAAAGTGTGTCCGGTCCTGAGGACAAAGCGCTCATTAGGGGTGTTCAGACTTGAAGAGAGAAGAAAGAAAAACACATTCCTGGCACTGTAGCATCGAGTCCTGCAGAGACATATAAGTGATAAAAGCAACAAATTGCAAACAGCACATCATTACTGGAAACATCTCCATCCAAAAAAAATCCACTCCTACCAGCTGTCAGTCTTGTGCTTGCAGGTTTTGTGTCCCGTTATCTTTACCTGTTAGAAAGGTGGCAGAGTGCTACAAAATAAAAAGAAGAGTTTTTCCTTATATTTTTTAATAGACCTGTAGAAGAACAGACATATTCCACTCACTACTTTGCTTCCCAAAATAGACCAACAGGCAAAACAATCACACTGTAAACAGACAGAGACCGACTGTAAACCTGACGGTTACCGAACGACCCGTGAAAATTGGCATTTGTGCTGTAAAGGCTTCGATATTCTTCACGGTAACAGCGACCGACTCCATCGTGATTTCAGGAACATTCTCAGTCGAGCTGAACAATCTGACGAGGTTTGTTTCCGTGAAGTTAAGAGAAAGGTTTTTGCTTCCCGTGTGGGCCGACTTAAAAAGAAAAGAAACAAAAGAATATAATTCCAAAAGTCCCAGTACAGTGAAATTTCAATCTACCGTTAACTTCCATCTGAATCTGCAGTTCCTCGCGGAGATCTATAGTTGGTTTCAGCTTGAAGGTTTTGGCTCTAAAAACCCTGTAAAACTCCTCCTGAACACGCTGGTGAACTTCCAGAAGCGTTCAGCAGCTAAAGTACCAAATATTTCACTCAGGAGGCCAAAAACGCAGCTGGATGGCTGAATGTTTAAATAAGCAACTGTTTTGCCAACAAGTTCACGTCACATAAAGTATAACTGTTGACGAATTGTTTCCACTGGCTCCAAAATTTTTATTCCATGATGGCTTAAAAAAAAAAAAGAAGTCCATCACTTGAACTCTGAACAGCTCTTCGATTGACTCGCCTTCATCAGGAGAGCTCGTGTTGGCCTGATGAAGGTCTGACGAGGGAAACAAACACTAGTTTCTCCTATTAAAATCCGTACTCCATCACTTTACCATCTTTCGACTGCTTCCTGCGTCGGCAGCGGAGGAAAAGCTTCCAGTCCAACATGATCACAAACACAAGGGCCGACCAATCAGCAAGCAGTGGGCGTGGCTAAGAGCAAACGACGTGAAAGACGTTCCAACAATGTGACGGTGCGGTTAAAGGCCGCTCCAACAGATTTCAAAGTCTCCGCCCGGATGACTGGAAGTCACACAGTGAGTTTGGGTCCGCTAACACGAATGCGGCCCGTTGCTGCAAAGGTTGGAGAGATATGGCAACGACACGACAACCAAACTCCCAAAGTGCCGCTAGCCGTTAGACTGATTCAGGGAAGACGGTGATGCTAACGCTGTCGCCCGTGACAACGGAAACACAAACAAGCTGTCCATAAAAGGACACGAAGGGTCGGGGGGAAGCGTACGTCTCGGAGCCCTCTGAAGGCCGTAGTCTGGTTCCACACCATAAATCTTTGTTGTTTTTTTTAGCAAAATCCACTTTGATTATGAAGCCATGAAGAGGCTCCGACAGATGGAAACAACCAGCGCTTCAAATGTGCTTTTGGTTGGAAGAATATTGTAACAGCAAACTACAAAACATACGTAGCTCTAGAATAGAGTGTCATCTGCATACAGATGTGTATTTGGTTTTTCAAAATGTATTTTGTGCAGGTTTTTTTTTTACAAATTTCAGACTTTTCTGTGTGCTTTGTTTCTGCTCAAGAGGAGCTCTGCTCTAGTGTCCTTATTGGTCCACGTTAAACAACAAATACAAAAAGACCTTCTTGACGACATACTTAAGTTTGAATTCGAGGCGAACGGGAAATGACGCAGACAGGAAGCTGAATAAAAGCATTAAAATAAAGAAGGAAGTTGCAGGATCATAAATTACCTGTTGAATTCGACTCCCGACCTCAAAGTTCACTCGTCAAGCAAACACAAGCGTTATTTTAGAAAGTGTCCAAAATCCAAACATCTGCAACTTTTCTGTAAAACAAAAGTCTGATAATCCAACATATATTAAATAATATATGTATAATGTAACAAACGTCCAAATTTTCTGGCAGTGATGAGTAGCAGAAAGATAGAGTAGAAAATGTAGAAAAAAAGAAAAGAAAAGGTCCCAGTAACTGCACCCTTCTGGTTCCTGCTGGCAGGAGCTCAGCGCTCCCTTTTCTTTAAAAATAAACTGCTGTCTTTTTGTTTTGTTTTTGCAGGAATCTTCAGGGTATTTCATATAAAAATAAAACTTGTACTTTCAATACAAAACAATAGATATGATGGAAGAAAGAGTTTTCCGTAGAAACGGAGAATGGTCAAGGCAAAGCGGTGAGCCTGGTTCCCTCCGCCGCGCTGAGGTCGTTGTTGATTGGTTGTAAATAAGGCACACGTGTGACGACTGCATCCCGCCGTGGTCTCCGACGTCAAGACTTTGATTTCATCCTCGTCAGACGGGCTGGAGGGCCGAAAGTTTCCCCGCCTGGACAGAGAAACCAA
>NW_027185405.1:2119416-2124416 GCF_022577435.1 Embiotoca jacksoni | reverse complement strand
TAAATTTCATAAAGATCAGCTGTTGCAGAATAAAACCGACTCACTTCATATGATTCATGATCAGGAATTAAATGTTTTATCTATAAACGTGTAGTTTTATCTAGTTAACTACGACATGGTGAATTTTACTCCCCACCTTTATTTTATTTTCAATATAAACCGTCTAAAATCTTTGACGAGTTTCCGAGCAGCACCTGAAGGCAGCACGGGAGCTTATCTGATCAGCTGTTGACAGTGCAGGTGTGTTGAGCTGACCTCCGGGGTCAGAGGTCAACGACCGTTTTATCTCCGTCGCTACTTTTCTGCGCGTGATCACAAAGCAGGTGAGGGTCACGTGACAAAACCCACCGCCAAGTTTTTATTAACAATAAATAAATAAATACAAAAAATTAAATAAAAGATGGTGTACTCGTGACCGCGCACTCGGGAGCGCGCAGTTGGTGTTGACATGACTGCTCAATGCGACGTGTCACTGTGGTGCCAGGTGTGCAAAACACACGCGCACACGCACTCAGGCAGAGCCCGCGTTGCTCTGAATGACATTTACAGCTTCTTGACTTTCCCACAAACACTCATTCATCACGTCATCAATCGATTCATAATCAATAACATTCACGGACGTCACGTGCGCGGAATAACGCGCGCTGTCAGAAACACCACAGTTTAAACGAAGTCTGAAAGTTGGCAGGTTTAATAAAAAGAAACGTTCAGTCTCGTGACACGGACCCACGCCGATCGATTAACCGACTCCGGTCGGTGAATGTAAGGTGTCCCGTTTTCCTCTGGTCGGTTTCTGTGCGGCCGCAAAGAGCAGCAGAAAGTAAAAAGAGGGGAAAGTCTGTGGGAGTCTGGCACCGACCGACAAAAGTGTGTCCGCTCGTGTTGGTCAATAAAACACAGATTGTTGTTGCTTATTAAACAGCTGACACGTGCACGTGTTGTCCGGGTCCCGCGTGGTGACCCGCCCCGCTCACCTCCTCGGACACCGACGCTGGGCTGCAGTTTGGCGGATAAGATGACCAGCACGATCCCGAGGAGGAACCACTCTTTCCGGATCCTCGCCAGGAGGCCCATGTTTCAGCTCGCGGGCTCCACCGGGTTTGCCCTCCGGCCGGTTGACCGCCTCCCCTCCCCGCCCCCCCCGCTGTCACCGCAGCCGGTACCGAAGTTTCTACAACTCTGCCGCTGCTTCTTCTCCGGACGGTTTTCTGTCAGGAGAAACACAAGCGGGCAGGAAAAACTGGAGCTGCTTCCGGTCACGTGGGGGCAACACAGCGCAGCCGTAAAGAGTGCAGGAGAGGCGCAGCGGGTTTCAGAGTACCGGACACGTTAACACGGTCAACAGATCAATAAACACGGAACAGAAGGTTCATCAAGACACAAAATGTGCACAAAAATTAGGTCTACATTAAAAATAATAATAATAATAAAAAAAGGTGTAATTCAATCTTTTTTCAACATGTAATTAAATACTTAAATATTTTGTAAGTGACAAATACAATAAATCTATATGATCTAGTTTGTCATCACAACTCAATAAACAGCCGTAACATGAATGTTCTAACATGCTTTCATAATCAGACACTAATGAAATAGTGTCAGTTTCCTTTCAAATCACTGTTTTAAATGTGTCACAGGAGACAACATACAAAATGTTTTTAGAAATATAACGTCAACAAAAAGATTAAAATAGAACAGAAGCACAAGACAACAAACAGAAGACAAACATGATCAACAAAACAAAACGAGAAAAATAAAATATAACCTTTCAAATGATCCTTTTTAAAGAACATAATAAAAGTAGTTCGGTGACTTCTGTTGATTTAACTCAGTGGCGTTTTGGACGTCAAACGTCGACCTGATGGTGGCGCTACATTCAGAGTCGGGGAAGGATTCGTCCTCTGGGGACCGCGAATGAGTTTGTTTGAGCTGAAATGAATCAAATACACTTTGTTTGTTTTGTGATTTTATTCTGTCGGATCAGTTTCACAAAAGCTGGATGAGAGCTGAAGCTGCGATTTTTTAATGAGTCGTTACTTTGACAAGAACATGAAATGATGTTAAATTAATTTAATGAGTGATTGATGAGAAAATCTGAGTTTTAAAAAGATTTGATTCAGGTTTTTATCGTCGGACTTTTATTTCTGTTGCAGTCACAGAAGTGTGTAATTTGCTGTTTTATTTTGGCGGGGTCCACGGTGGCGTCTAACAGCCAATCAAAGAAGACGGGAGAGAGCTGGTTGATCTGATGAGTTTTTTGTGAGTCCTGGAGGTGTTTCCTCGGTTTGTCTCAGTTCATACTTCAATCAGATGCTGAGTCGACAGTCTCCAACAGGTGCTGCAGGTCGGCGGGCGGCGCCGACTCCACGTCGCCATACTTCTCGATCAGGCCGCGAGCGCGAGCGCTGGCCGCCATCACCTGACGGAGACAACGGAACAGCTGTGATCACAACATCTGGAGGGACGGTGGAGACTAAGTGATCTTCTGTCTGTTCTTCACTTCATCTGCAAGCGTGGAGGGGGCGGGGCTTATGGCGTACCTGAGCTCTCTCCAGCAGAGCAACTTCTCTCACTTCACAAGCCACGTGGTAACCCTGCAGGAAGTACTCACCGGCTCTGACATAGTCATTCTGGAGGGGGGGAGGGAGGGGGCGGGGCCTGATAAGTTCATGACTCAGCACTTTAACATAAATAAACACATCAAAATGTTTATGTACTTGAATGTTCAACAAAGAGACTAATAATTTAAAATAATCAGGTTTCATTTTTTCACAGGCAGCGTGTGTGTGTGTGTGTGTGTGTGTGTGTGTGTGTGTGTGTGTGTGTTACCATAGTGTAGTACACACTGCCCAGACACAGGTAGGTGTCGGCCACTTTGTGCTCCAGTCCGCTGCTGCGAGAGATGTCGACCAACGTCTGCAAACATCTGACGGTCTCATCCACGTTTCCCTGACTGACACACACACACACACACACACACACACACACACACACACACACACACACACACACATTCATGTACATTGAAGAACATGAAGCTCCAGTGTCGACCTATGTGTGTGTGTGTGTGTGTGTGTGTGTGTGTGTGTGTGTGTGTGTGTGTGTGTGTGTGTGTGTGTGTACCTCTCTAAAGACTTGGCCGTAGCCTTGTAGGCCTTCAACAGTCCGTCTGTGTCCTCCAGTGTCCTGCAGATGTCCATGCAGATGTTGAAGAACTGGACACACACGGTTTCATTAGTAAATCAATAATCAGGGTTTCATTCGTAAACACAGAATATAATCACGGTTTTCTTCTTCTTCTGTAGTTTAATTCAGCATTATATTGATCATTTGATTGATCACGTGAGGGAATAAAGCTGGAATCTTCACAGGAGGTCTAAGGTGTCCGGTACCTGTTTGGCTGAGTCGTGGTCTCCTGCGCTCTGATAGGCCAGTCCCAGCTGAAAGGCCGCCTCCTCTTCCATCTCCTTGTCTCCGGCTGAAACAAACAGGAAGCACTGTTTTATCTCTGACACTCACTGGAACGACGAGCCAATCAGAGAGCAGCTTTATTCTGTATTTTCATGCTCTGTGATTGATCAGGAAGATGTTCCACTCCGTCACCCCACTTCCTGCCTCCACCTACAGTCTGTGGTCAGTTTGTAGCCGCTGTGGAGCAGCGTCAGGGCCTGGCTGTGGTCCCCCGCGGCCAGCAGAGGGTCCGCCAGCCGGCTGTAGATCTTCCACAGCAGCCCGGATGCCCGGAGGTTCAGGGGCCGCCCGGCCGAGTCCTTCCAGCCGCTCTCCTCCGCCTGCTGGACACACATCTCGGCCTGCTGCCGGGCCAGCTGGAGGTCGTCTGGAGGAGGAGACCGCAGCGTTATGAGTGAGTGTGTGTGTGTGTGTGTGTGTGAGTGTGTGTGTGTGTGTGTGTGTGTGTGTGTGCGGTCCACCTTGCTGCAGGTACATCTCAGCCAGGCAGGCCCGGGCCTCGGTGGCCGCCCTCGATTGCCCCCCTCTCTCTCTGTCTGCACAGCTGTGGTAGAAATACAAACTGATCCAGAGATCCTCCGGCATCGAGAAGAACCGGGCCAAGAGGAGAAACTGGTCACACACCACGGACCAGGAACCTGGACACACACACACACACACACACACACACACACACACACACACACACACACACACACACACACACACACCATCATGACTCTGATCACTTCTTTTCTCCTCAGCACGACAAACAGGGTCTCACCTTTGATTCGGCACGTATAGTCTACAGTGTGTGTGTGTGTGTGTGTGTGTGTGTGTGTGTGTGTGTGTGTGTGTGTGTGTGTGTGTGTGTGTGTGTGTGTACCGGTCCTCTCCGCATGCTCGGCCCGGCCCAGGTGCAGCCTCATGGCCTCCAGTTTGTCCGGCTGCTCCCCCAGTGAGGACCCTCTGAGGCTGAGAGGGGAACCGGGTTCGGCCGCCGCCCTCCGGTCCTGATCGGATCGCAGCAGGGTGAAGAGCTCGGAGAACGACCTGAGGCGGGAACACGCAGAACCTTTAACGGGTTCTTACAGAGGACACGTGGCAGCAGGAAGATCCGACGAAGCTTAACTTAATAACTGCTCCACTGAAGTCTAACGTCAGCTATAATGGATCCTCCGGGAGGACACACAGAAAAGGAGGATTATTTCCTTGATAATCTGTTTTTAGTCATGAAGTCAACATGTTTCTGCTGTCAGTCAGAAAGAAGTCGACTGAAATATTCAAATAATCAGTTATGAATACTGCAGCCAGTTTATTGTCCGAGATTATCAAACATCTAATTAAACATGTCCTGTGTGAAGATCGGCGCCGACGGACAAACGTGTGCTGAGATGTTGACAGAAAAGATTTACGATAATCTTTGGTTTTATTTTTACGTATTAAACCGACGTGATATTTGTATCTGTAAAGAAACAACCTCAGAATGAATCAGTGATGAGAGATGGAGGAGATACCTGTGGAAACCTGCCTGCAGCAGCTCCACACAC
>NW_027185405.1:2066916-2106916 GCF_022577435.1 Embiotoca jacksoni | reverse complement strand
TTATCTCATATTTTTAGCTGATATCATAATTTTTAATCTTAAGATTTTTTTTCTTACGTCTCCTAATTCTTATTATGAATATATGTATATATATAATTTAGTGTTTATTGTTCGTTTCTGTGGCGGAAGTAGCGCCGTGTTGTTTGTGCCTCTATTGTCCGCCAACCACGTGACTGATGGGGGAGGAGGAGGAGGAGAGGAGGAGGAGGAGGAGGAGGGAGGGGACGTAAGGGGGAGGGGGCGTCTGAGATTCTTCCCGGTGACGTTTAAGGCGTAAACACGGGGAACGGAGAGGAGAAACGCGGAGAGCTGCGGCAGCCCGGAGCGGACCGGTGTGAACGGGCCTCCGGCGGCCGGATTGATCGATCGGTGATCGGTGATCGGGGGCTCCATCGATCCGCGCAGCGTCAGTTTTCGGGCGGAGGAGGGATGCGTTGCCTGGTAACAGAAACAGGAGCGAGGATGAAAACAGGCCAGTGAACCTCTTCGGCTTCATCTCTCCGTCATTCAGGGTTTGTTTTGACATTATTTTAAACGTTTTATTAAACGTAATTAAAAGTAAATGAAAATGAATTCAATGAACTGCACTTCGAGCTAATCATGAATCAATAAATATTTGATGTCTGAAAGGCAGGAAACGGGCTCCACGTCCATGTTCACGTCAGTTTAAAGGAGTATTTGACTGCATTTAATGTGTATTTTAGTGGCTGTGAGGATCCAACAGCTGAAATGTGTTTTTTTTTTTAAACATATAAGGACTGTTTGGACTTGATGCTTGAGCCCACCAGCACTTTTGACAGCAATATTTACCACAAAATTCAGTTTATTTCAAGTTTTGTGCTGCAAATCAGCAGATTTTTCTTTATTTTAGATGCATTGAATTTTTCATTCAATTAATTTGAATTCTTTAAACATGAATCAAACTTTCCAGGTCACATCACATGCAAGGTGTTTTTTTTGTTTTTTCCAGATTCATACGCTTTTATTTTGAAAGAATAAATCAGTGCCTGGTTTTTGTAAAATCTCCCCACAGGTCTTCCACACTCACCTGTGTCACCTGCCTGTGGTCTGCGGTTCGGGATGCGCCTGTAGTCGGCGCTCAGGGTGAAGCCGCCGTCATGCCTTGTTCCTGTGCAGAGTGGAGGAGGTGGATCCGCCCGCTGGTTCTGGTTCTGTACGCCCTGCTGCTGGTGGCCGTGCTGCCGCTCTGCATCTGGGAGCTGCAGAAAGACAAGGTACACCTTCGACCAAATTTGGTCGTTCCGGCTCCATAGACTCCCATTCAACTTCTCTCATCAAATCCAAAGTGAATAAAATGTGTCCATCAGTTATCTCGGTGTTGTTAGCTAAAGTCACTCCTTCTTATTAGTTTTCTGGAGGTCCATCTGAAAATAATCCCTCATTCGTTAGAAAAGAAGATTCAAGAAGACCTGTTTTTGGGGGCGTGTCTGTTTGATTGACAGGCCTGTGGTGCAGTCAGGTTACAGCTATCGGTGGGCGGGACGTAGTATCGTCGGGTTTCCAATCAGATCGGTCAGATCCACCGCTGGCTCCTCCCCCCTAAACTCGTCCAAATATGGTCACTTCCTGCTGCTGGTCGCCACTTGTTTTTGTCTCTGTCTCCCCCTGCAGGTCGGGACTCACAATAAAGCCTGGTTCATCGCAGGCATCTTCGTCTTTCTGACCATCCCCATCTCTCTGTGGGGGATCCTGCAGCACATGGTGCACTACACCCAGCCCGAGCTGCAGAAACCCATCATCAGGTCCAAAACACATATCACACACATGTCGACTGTCCCTTTAAGAAGAATTATTGCCGTTGTCATGACGCTCCTCTGTCTCTGGCTTCCTCCACCAGAATCCTGTGGATGGTGCCGATCTACAGTTTGGACAGTGTGAGTCATTATGACACAAACACAAACACACACAGAGACATCCAGTGTGTGCCACTACGTTGCCGTGGCGACGGGAGCTAATTGGAATCGATGGGGCAGCGTCGCTCAGACAGTTACAGCCTCGTATCAGAGGCGCTGACATCCTGTCTGTTTCACGTGAACTGAATCTTTTAGTTTTGCTCCATCATGTTGGTTTGTTAGAAATAATCCTCTGCTTCTTCTCCATCTCCTCCTCCTCCTCCTCCTCTTCCTCCTCCTCCCGTGCAGTGGCTGGCTCTGCGGTACCCCGGCCTGGCCATCTACGTGGACACGTGCAGGGAGTGCTACGAGGCCTACGTCATCTACAACTTCCTGGTGTTCCTGCTGAACTTCCTCAGCAACCAGTACCCGAGCCTGGTGCTGATGCTGGAGGTGCAGCAGCAGCAGCCGCACCTTCCACCGCTGTGCTGCTGCCCGCCGTGGGCCATGGGAGAGTAAGAGGGGGGCTGGTGGTGGTGGTGGTGGATGGGTGGGTGGAGGGGGGGGGGCAGTACATGATGACTGGATGAACGTTAAACTGTTTGTGTCTCTCTGCCAGGGTGCTGCTGTTCAGGTGTAAACTGGGAGTCCTCCAGTACACCGTGGTCAGGCCCGTAACCACGGTGATAGCACTGTAAGTTTCCCCTCCATCACCATGGTGATAGTGTGATAAGTTCCCGACTGTAAACACAGTAAAAGCGCGGGAAGATTAAAAACTGTAAGCCTGGTGGTAGTGCTTAAAAATGTCCTTCGGTCACCATGACGACAGGACTGTAAGTTTCCTACTGTAACCACACGTAAGCACTATTACACTGTAAAAACAGGCGTGAGCACTGTAACACTATAAAAACAGGCGTGAGCACTATTCACTGTAAAAAAATACATGAGCACTATTACACTGTAAAAAAAATAAATACATGAGCACTATTACACTAAACAAAAACAAAAAAAGAGCACTATTACACTGTAAAAAAAATAATACGAGCACTATTACACTGTAAAAAAAATACATGAGCACTATTACACTGTAAAAAAAAATACATGAGCACTATTACACTGTAAAACAAAAATACATGAGCACTATTACACTGTAAAAAAAATACATGAGCACTATTACACTGTAAACAAAAACAAAAAAAAGAGCACTATTACACTGTAAAAAAAATAATACATGAGCACTATTACACTGTAAAAAAATACATGAGCACTATTACACAAAAAAAAAATACATGAGCACTATTACACTGTAAAAAAAATACACGAGCACTATTACACTGTAAAAAAAATACGAGCACTATTACACTGTAAAAAAATACATGAGCACTATTACATTAAAAAAAAGACATGAGCACTATTACACTGTAAAAACTGTAAATCAGCGTTTCCCTCTGTCTGCAGCATCTGTCAGCTCTGTGGGGTTTATGACGAAGCAAACTTCAGCTTCAGAAATGCCTGGTCCTACCTGGTCATAATCAACAACATATCACAGCTGGTAAAGAACGCATCACACACAGCACGATGTCATAATGTAACATAGTCCCAAACCACATCTAAAATAAAAATACAAAATAACCTGCTGATGTTATTCTTGAAGCCGGGCTGAGAATCAGTCACGAGTTAAAACTACATTTATATGTTTAAATGCATTTTTTTTTTCTAGCACAATCAACATTGTCAACAAGAGTCAGGTATGTTCTTCTGTTAAGACACATGTCTCCTCGTTGCAGTTCGCCATGTACTGCCTGGTGTTGCTCTACCGGGCGCTCCGGGAGGAGCTGAATCCCATCCGGCCCGTCGGGAAGTTCCTCTGCGTCAAACTGGTCGTGTTCGTCTCCTTCTGGTAAGAATGACACGACGATCGGACGTCATCTTTGCCTCTTTTCTTTTCTTTTTTTTTAACCGCTCGATGACGGCGGACGTGCTGATGTGCGTTTGTCGTCTTCAGGCAGGCCGTTTTCATCGCCTTCCTGGTGAAAGTCGGCGTGATCTCCGACAAACACACCTGGGACTGGGACAGCGTGGAGGCCGTGGCCACCGGACTGCAGGTACGAACGGAGAGTAGCCGAGAAAAAAAACCAGAAAGACAACAGACGAAGACACGAATAACTGCACTCATTAAATCTGATCACTAAATGTGTGAGATGGAAAGAAACCAGGATGTCTGACGTAAACCGAGTCATCGTTTGGTGTTGCTACGTTAAATAAACGCTGAGTCATTAACCGACGACGGATTAACCCAAACAGGACTTCATCATCTGCATCGAGATGTTCCTGGCCGCCATCGCTCACCACTACACCTTCACCTACAAGCCCTACGTACAGGTAAGTGCTCCGTCCGTCCGTCCATCGACGACTCGGCGTATTACTTTAGTCCCGTTTATCCGTCTGTCCTGCGCCCGTCCAGGAAGCGGAGGAGGGCTCGTGTTTCGACAGCTTTTTGGCCATGTGGGATTTCTCTGACATCAGAGCTGATGTCACGGAGCAGGTCCGCCATGTCGGTGAGTGTCGGCGTCGGATTTGCACGTCACCAAATTTGGAAATTGCAAATAATTCATTTATTTTCAGTATTTCATTTTACTTTTGATGTCACTTTGACGTCATTTCAAGTCTTAATTTAACTCAGTTTTTAATAAAAACATTATAGATTGTAGTTTTTTATAATCTACTAGTGTAAGATTATTACCTCCCCCCTTCCTCCCCCCCAGGTCGTACGTTCCTGGGTCGTCCCAACAAGATGTACTTCGGCGCCGCAGCTCGACCCGAACACACCGAGCACACCGGCCTCCTCAACGCCACCTCGCAGGACCTCGTCGCCGCGGCAGCCGCGTCGATGCCCTCCTCCCCCTCGTCCAGCGGGCGGTACCAAGGGCTCGGACACACCCCCGCCCCTCACTCCATCTCCGCCCCCGCGGGCTTCACGTCCGCCTCCTGGGAGGACGACAGCGACGGCTCGCCTCCGGAGACGGCCGGCGGGAAATAACGACCGACGCGGCGACGAGGAGACAAAGAAAACTCTCCGATTCTGTATTTGAGTCGGAATAAAAACTCATCTGAACTTTCCGAACCATGTATGTAAGAAAAAAAAAAAGCACTCAGTGATGTCAAAGCCATGTTTGTTGCAAAACTTTAATATTATTTGAAAATAACTGCTCAGATTTAAATGTTCGAAATCCGTATTTTGATGTCAGATAATGTACTTTTGATAAATGTGTGTATGTTGGAGTTGTGGCCAGCAGGGGGAGCCGGTCGCTCCCGAAGTGTCCTCCAGCTCGCTTTAACTATTTGTTCGAAGTCAATAAACGCAACATGCCGAATTCAATCTCCACAAACTGCGGTTTTAATCCTCCGACAACTCACAGCAACGTCTCATGTTCCCCCTTGAAACAAACACAGTCGATCACTGGATCCCTGATTCAGGTAAGAAATATCAACTACTGGAGGCAGAAGATCTTTCAGGGTGGATCTCATGTTCATCCGCCGAACAAACTAGTTCCCAACAAACGCGTGATTGCAAAAAGCCGCAGCGTCCCGTTAGTTCATGAAACTTTGAAACCTTTGAGGTGTTTTTTTAAAAAAAAGTTTAAGATTGACATCTTCAGTTAGGAACCAAACGAAAGTCTTAAAGACTTCCGAGTTTTTTTTGTTTTTTTTTCCATGGGATTTGTTGACCAACAAAAATATCTAATACTCTTCATGAAAGAAGAGTTTAAAACTCTGTTTGGGGAGATGAACGTATGAGGACGTGTGTGTCCAACTCGTCACACGGATGGACGGTTCACAGGTTTGGCGGACAGTAAAGGGTGGGGTCGTCTGGCGGCCTCGTGTCCCAGCTGTCACCCCAGACACACCGGGAGGGGCGGGGCCTCTTCAGTCCACACAATGAAAAGGCCCTGAAGAAAAGAGGAGCCTGTCAAACTCAATATCACATATTCATATCACAATATCACCCAGTGCAGCGGAGACCCGACACCATAACGCCCTCTTTGGTTATTGAGTTGTTGTTGTTTTCTTTTACTTTATCGTCAACATAAATATCAGATAAAAACTTAAGAGTACATAGAAAGCCCAAAGCACATTCTCTAAGCCCCCTCCTAATAAAACAATACGCAGTACCCGTAATAAATACTGAGAGTTAATAATAATCTAACAACTCCTACGTGCAAAGAAAAGAAAACATGAAAAATAAAATCAAACTCATTGAAAAGAAAATGGATCAAAACTATGGCCTGAGATTGTGTTTAGAGACGCTCATTAGGGCGTCAAGACTGGTATCAAATGAGCATTTAAATAAATAAAAAATGCATTAAAATGGATGGTCAGCAGGGGGTGATATTACCAACTGACTGAACTTTTTCTGTCTATAGTTTGTGATTTTATGCTAAGCTAGGCTAACAACCTCCCGACTCAAAGACATTTCTGTAGAAACATGATATTAAAAAATTAAAAAAAAATAAAAAAAGCATCCAATTTTGTATTATTTTGATGTGAAATAGTCAGCAGGGGGAGATGTTACTTTTTTAACTGATCACATCCGGTCTGAAAACGTCTTTAAACCAAATGAAATAGAATTTCAGCTTTTCAGACAAAAGACAGAAAAGGCGAGAGACGGTCGAGCGAGATGGACAAAGACCGGGAGAGAGAGGGCGGGACGCTGTCATCACGTACAGCCGGTGTCTCCCTCCTCCTCCTCCTCCCTCCTCCTCCTCCCTCTCTCTCTCTGCAGCAGCGGCCATGCTGCTCTCCGCCGCCTGCATCGGTGCATCCCCGGTCCTCCGCCGGTGTTTCCTGCCGCCGCTGCATCCCTGTTTCGCGGGTTCCCGGACCGGCTCGGCTCGTTCGTAGCGGTGCAGCCCGTCTAAAAGGGGCCCGGCACCGGGGAGGGGGGTGGGGGGGGCCGAGGAGAAAGCCTCCATAGCAACAAACCGGTTTCACGGCATTATTGGTAGGTGCCTCCCTCTCCGTGTGTGCGGGCTGTCAGTGTTTGGGCGGATAGATGGATAAAGTCAATTCGTTTATGGGATGCAGAGGGAGACAAACAGCGCACAGGTTTTATTATTATCATTATTATTATTTTGGCTTCAAATGAATCTCATTTGACTGGAGATCCATACTAACGTCCCACGCTGCTCATTTCACTGAAGCCACTGGATTTCACCTACAACCTTTTTTTTTTTTTTTTGCATGCGAAGGCTGCAAGCAGAGGTCTGACTGGTTTTCAAAAGGAGGCTTATTGTCTGCTGATTATGGCCAAAACCTTTAATTAAACGCCGGTCAGCATCCTTTAAAAGACTGAATTCAATATAAAATGCTGTTTTTTTTCTGTACAAGGAGGAAGGTCTTGTAAACTATCTGGCTGTCTCGTCTCTTTTTTTTTCTGACACAGGAACTCCAAACCGAACCGGACCGGTTGGACCACGAACCGCCGTCATAAAGCTGGACTCCGTGGGGGGGCGGCTGTACTGGTCGGTCTACTCGGCTGAGTACAGAGTTTTGAAGCTCGGTTACTGACGCTGCAGGAAGGTTACCGAGAGGATGCGGACAAATATAATCAAGTGGAAGTAGTAGAGTTCACCGGGAGGACGGTGGGTTTCGAGACCCCTGAAAAAACGGTAACCGTATACGGTCGGGGAATGAAATTGAAAGTCCTCGTAGTGTCCACCGATAACTATCGAAGCATCGGAGGCAAAGAGCATCAATGAAATACCTGAATTTTAGGATTCTTCTAGTGGACAAAGGACGTGTTTGAGGTGTGAGCACATCACTTCCGTTGGTAGTATAAAGGATGAAGTTTGCGTAAGGTACCGTTGGATTCACAGCGAGGCGTCCTCGTCTCGAGACGGATCCCGGGACGACATCCGTCCTATTTATCGTTGGGATTGGACCTGAAGGGACTCAGACCAGTTTAAAGGTCACCCTGTTGGTTGATAGTGGGATTACAGCTGCATTTTGAGGACTAGACGCGACTCGACCTTCACTCACGATGTCTCTCAGTAAGACCCTCGAGTTGGAGCATTTCGACGAACGCGACAAGGTTCGTCGGGGACGCTCCGGCCGGGCCAAGAGGGACGACTCCACCGGCAGCGCTGGCGGCGGCGGGTCCGGTCCGAGCTCCAGGGGCAGCAGCCTGGTCCCCAGCCCCGCTCACAGCGCCAACTGCAGCTACTACCGGACCCGCACGCTGCAGGCGCTCACCTCGGAGAAACGGGCCAAAAAGGTGCGTTTCTACCGCAACGGAGACCGGTACTTCAAGGGCCTGGTGTACGCCGTCTCCGCCGACCGGTTCCGCTCCTACGACGCGCTGCTGATGGAGCTGACGCGCTCGCTGGCCGACAACCTGCATCTGCCGCAAGGAGTGCGAACGATCTACACCCTCGACGGCGGCAAGAGGATCACCAGCATGGACGAGCTGGTGGAAGGTAAGCCTTTGTTTCTCGGACTACGCCAGGCCAAACGTTTTCCACCCGTTCCCGGCGTTTTACGTTCAACCAAGCAAAGCAAAGCAAAGCGGCGGTTTTCCGACATTTGATCGGTATCGTTCATTTTATTTAAGTCTCAGTGAAAAAAAAAGGAATGATGTGCGCCACTTTCATTATAACTGTAATATCGCCCCCTGGTGTCCATTTCTGATAAGAACAGAAGGTGTAACGCTCGGTGTGGTTGAGTTGGATCTTCGATCTCTTTATTGAAACCAGCTGAGCTTCTGGCCGAGACAATTATCGCTCTCATACCTTCCAGTCAATCAACGCATCAGTCTCTCGGCTCTCTGTCTGTCTTTTTTTATGCAAACACACTTGCATTATTTATTTTCATGCACATCAACAGCAGAATTGATTAGATAATCAATACGGAGGCACTAAATGGAAATTAAACCAGGTACGGATAAAGAAAAGAAATAAAGGCAGATTTTCAGAATGTGGTAAAAACATTTCTGGAATTCATTTTTTGTCACTTTAAAGCCTGAAGGTTTGGAGAACTAAACATCCTCCACATCCAGATTCAAGACGCACGAGATCTTATTTCTGATAATTGAACAGAAGTGCAGTCGGTCTGCTCTCCGTCTCCTGCTCAAAGTCATTTAGTGAGAAACAGACCGGTGGCTGAGTAACATCACTTATCATCAATATTGATGTGTGACTGGTTGTAAATGTCCATTAATGAGCGTCAGCGGCTGGGAAGCCGCTCAGCCGGGAGGGAAGCACTAAAACACATGCAATCATCACTCTCCTGCACTTCAACAAACACGGCGGACCGAGATGAAGGAAATCTGAGAGTCCAAAGTGGGAAAGTCGTCGTTCACAACGTCTCCGAGCACTAAAGAAGGAAAAAAAAAACATGGAGGGCTGCAGGCACAACTAATGTCATCGGATTGGGCCGATCGATCGGCACATGTCCTGATGAATGCAAAACCTTTTTTTAAAAAGTAATATTTTATCCTGATACGCAAGTCACAAGGTTCAGTGCTGCACGCGGAGCAGCAGGAAGCAACGACCTCCATGAGGAAGTATTCAAAGTGTCGTCTCTTCATCATCATCATCATCATCATCATCACTGAGTTCCTCACGTTAACGTGATCGCTGCTACGTGAACGTTAGTGATTTTAACCGCTGACCTGAAACTGGAGCAGAGAAACATCAGATTGGAGGGTTGGGGTTAGCTCGCATTGTCGTGTTGGAGGACCCCGTTGCCATGGCGCCACAGTTCAGGCGGTTTGAGTTCTCTGGGTTCCAAAAAAACACAGCGACAGACAGGAAACTGAAAAAAAACCCTGACAAAGAGGGAAGAAGAAGAGCACACAGACTAAATACAGCAGGGAGGGAAGGACAACGAGGGACAGGTGAAACTTCCTCGTGAAGGTCGTTGCTTCTTGCTGCTCCGTGAGCGTCACTGTGATCTCTGAACTTAAAAGATTAAATGTTTCACCTGTTTTTTTTTTCAACCAGGCTGTGAAAATGTTGGCAGAAAACATTAAAACCCCGACGTGTCCAGATTCGCGTCCGTCCTGTCGTCACCTTCAGCAGGAAGTGAAGCGAGACTTTGATGCTCTCGACAGACGGAAGCTAGTTTTGTTTTTTCAGTTTTTAGTCCCGGAGTTATTTGACTAACAAACTGGAGCGGTTTGAATCTCAGCAAGTGGAGAGGCAAGGTCACACTTCACCTGGGGAGGGAGGGAGAGTGTGTGAACGTGTGATGAAGAGGAGGAAGAGGAGGAAGAGGAGGTGTGTGTGTGTTTTTGAGGGTTACAGGCTCAGACAGGCGACCATGTGATTTGAACGAGGGAGAAAGGTGTGCATGTGAGATATGGAGGTAGAGGAGAGAAGGGCGAACCGTCTTTTACCATATAAGGTAAAACAGGAAGCTGGCTGTCGGCTACTGTACAACGTGACGTGCTGCAGTTTTATTTTTTTAAACTCTATTTTCTGATAGAGGACCAACACAGATTCAAACATCGCTATCTACGCAAAAACCTACGAGGCCGATTTGTTTGGTGTCGGACTTTAATCAGAGCTGTAAAGCAGAACAATGCAGATCCTCTCATTTGCATATTTTTCTGCAGGGACGGCAAACGTCCCGATGAGAGACGGGCTTTCAGCGAGAGAGTGTGAAGCTTAGAGAGAGAGAGAGAGAGAGAGGGAGAGAGAGAGAGAGAGAGAGAGAGGGAGGGAGAAAGAGGGGAGAGAGAGAGAGAGAGAGAGAGAGAGAGAGAGACGGGGGTGAATGTGACATCTGCTGTCACCTTCACTCTTCACTTCATTCACCGTCACACACACCACACACACACACACACACGCACACACACACACACACACACACACACACACACACACACACACACACCACACACACACACACACACACACACACACACACACACACACACACAGTCTGATTACACTTTAATCAGACGACAGTCGGCCTCCGACCTCCAACATCACTCACTTCTTTAACCTTTCGACCGCATTTATAAAACAGAACAACAACCAGCAGCTGTGGATTTAAACGGCGTTCGTTCCCGATGTTCACGGCAGGTTTACTTTATGTCCGTGTTTCCTCTGAGAATGAAGGGATTTCAATTCTGCAGCCAAAGAAGTTTGCACGAACAACTTCAGTTGCTTTTACGTCGACCTTGTTTGGTCCGAACCCAAAAAATATCGGGCGTGAAAGGAGCCTCCGGCCCAACGGAGGTGGTCTCGGCGTTCGGGTTGGTTTGCTGGCCCGCTCGAGGTGGAAGCAGGAAGTAGAATGGGAGGCGGAGCTCTTCAACAGAACAATAGAAGAAGAAAAACAAGTAAAAATGAGTTGCAGAAGCAACGCGAGAGCAGAAGGAAGTATTGAACTTAATTTGGTCCAATCTTCTTAACGGCATCACAATTTATATACCGGCTGCTCCATTATTAAACCCATCGAACCGCCAACCTTTTGATTAGTGGCCAACCGGCTCCACCATCCTGTGAGTTTAGTCTGTCGTTGGTGTCCCTGAACACACCGTTTCTTAAAACCATATTAAACTATATGATTTACGAGGCGTGCTGCTGCGTTCGGGTGTTTTGGTGCTGCGTCTTCCTGCAGGATATTGTCCCCTCGTCAAACGTGTCCTCTTCCTCTTCCTGCTCAGGCGAGTGTTACGTCTGCGCCTCCAACGAGCCGTACCGGAAGGTCGACTACACCAAGATCTCCGTCCCGAGCTGGAAGCCCGGCGCCGGGACCGGCCCGTCCGGCTCGAGCCGGACGGTCACGGCGTCCGCTGGAGTGTTGACCAGCGCCGCCACCGCAGCCGCCGCCGCCGTCTCCAAAGATCGTCCCGACGGTCGGGAGGGCCGAGAGAGCAAAGACTTCATCAAGCCCAAGCTGGTGACGGTGATCCGGAGCGGCGTGAAGCCTCGCAAGGCGGTGAGGATCCTGCTGAACAAGAAGACGGCGCACTCCTTCGAACAAGTGCTGGCGGACATCACCGAGGCCATCAAGCTGGACTCCGGAGCTGTGAAGAGGCTCTACACCCTGGATGGCAAACAGGTGGGATCATATCTTTTCTTTTTTCCTGTTTTAATCTTTGACAGCAACAATGAAAAAAAAAGATGTTGCCAAAATATTTAAATTAAATTACAGATATGAAGATCTTCTTATTGAAAAGTGAGCAAACACTATCCTGCACCTGATTGACAGTCAGGTTTTGAGGGTAGGTGGGCGGGGCATAGCCTCCTTTGGCTCCCAGTCTGACCCGCCCCCTCGCTCCTCCCCCAGCATGCCCAAATATGGTCACTTCTGGCTGTTGGTTGCCCGTTAGTTTTCCCCCTTGAAGGTCGCTCCACGGTTTCCATCCCAAAAAGGACCTCGAAGGACGACGTGCTTCATGTGTTGAGTTTTCATGTAGAAAAGAGCATTTCTAAAGGTGTGATTTGGGGTTTTGAGCGGAGGCTCTTTGAAGGTTACACTTGCAGTCATTCAGTACTTTTAATGACACGTGTTTAAAGCCACGAAACCGCGACAGTCAGCTGAAGTTAATTCGTTGGACGGACTCTGATCCTCCCAGAAAACTCTTTTGTGAGCTCATGAGGGGTTTAAACTTATCACACGTTCACTGGCAGGGCTATTTTTTACCACACACACACACACACACACACACACACACACACACACACACACACACACACACTTTTTGAAGTTACAGATAAGTGTGCTCGCTTCGACAATGACAGCAGAGACCTGAAGAAAAGCAGAGACAGCGGCGTGACTGAAGGAAGGGTGTTCAGATTAATACACACACACACACACACACACACACACACACACACACACACACACAGACGTCTCCATTTTCTGCAGCATCGGCCTTCAGAAAATAAAAGCAATCTTAGCCCGCCTCTGCCTTCAAAATAAAAGCATCCATTACATCAGTCTCCGTTAGTGGTTCAGTTGTTCTATTTTTAAAACGACTCCAGCAAACACAGATTACATTCATTTAAAAGTTTTGACCTTTAAAATAAGAACAAACGTAAAAGGATTGAAAAACAAAAGAGATTAAAAGCAGCTTGCTGTTACAAAAACTAACAATACGGCAGCTTTAAATATTTTTAGGGGGTTTGTAGTTTTCTCAGATTCTGAACATCTGTGCCGTTTTGAACACGCGGCTCCATCCGTGTGCAAAAATCACCAGCAAGGTCACGAGTGAAATCCACACGCTAAGAACACGACATGCAAATACTCGGTGAGCGATGTAGATACAGCAAGATTTAAAAGTCTGCCACAACATCCGGGAAAAATGTCACTGAAAAGAGGACTCGGCATTAAACTGCTGTGTAATAAATAATAATAATAATAATAATAATAAGAGGTGGGATTTGAAGAATGATGTCGAAGCGTGCAAACTCAGAGCGACCAACGTCGGCAAAAATAGACCAGAAATATACTTTATAATCCACATGTTGCCGTCATTTTTGGCCTTAACGTGACAGGCAGGAAATGACGTTAAGTAAAAGTCTGAATTTTAGTCGTCTGGGAAAGCAAAGTAAATACTACTTGTTTTTGTTTTTTACAAACAAGCAGTTTGAAGGAAATGTGATGCATATTTTTCACTATTTTGTGACATATTGACTATAATACAAATAATTGTTTAACCGTGAGCTTTTTTTTTTTTTTTATTAAAGATTTTAATTTCTTTCTATATAAATGTTCTATATACGAGGACATTTTGCAGAACAAAATAGTGTAAAACAGAAACACTGATTGGTTACCTCCTCATGGAGGCTTTTATTTTGAAGGTATTTCGAAGGCTTTGACTCTCCGTCCGCCTCAGACGGCTTCAGTCTTTCACTCAGATGGTCTGAATGAAACGAGGCCGGTGTGTGTGTGTGTGTGTGTGTGTGTGTGTGTGTGTGTGTGTGTGTGTGTGTGCGTCCTCCCTCTGTCCTTTCAGTTTGTGCAGCCCCTTTAAGCAGCGGGACAGAAACCCTATCGCACACACACACATTCCCACTTTGACACTGCAGTGTGGTTGCCGTGGCAACCAGTCATCCAGTAACAACCTTTTGCCCCCCCCCCCCCCCCCCCCCCCCCCCACACACACACACACAAAACCTTCACTCCAGTTCCGGGTCTCCATGGCAACTGTACATCATTCAAATTCCTCGGTACCAGTACTGCGTTTCTCTCGGCAGCTCGAGGTTCTTCACCTTCGGCGCTGTGACGTCTTCAATTCTCCTTTTTTATCCTGACGTTTGTGTGAAACGTTAACTCACAACCAGTGTATTAAGTCCTGAGTTATGGCCACATGACCTTTGATAACCAAAATTGAAATGAAGAAATTGAAAGCCGGGTCGGTGACTTTCACACTTTCATCCCCAAAATCTAATGACATCATTCTTGGGACCAAGTGAACATTTGTGGCAAATTTGAAGACATTTCCTCCAGTCGTTCACGAGATATATCGCGTTCACGAGAAAAGGAGGGCGGATGCCCCGGACAAAATACTGCGTCCAGCTCCGGCAGGTTACCGTGGTTACCTTGCTCTGCTGCCGTTAGTGTAACAACCCTTCCCGTGAGTCGTCCTCAAATTTGTACGTTGTTTTGCGACGGCGCGTCGACGTGTTTTTTCCGTGCCGCTTTTCTCATGTGACCGGAGACTTCACGGTAAACATGTACTGGTTTAATCCGTCATCCCACATCTGGCCTCATCCCTCCCTTCTTCACCTCCCCCACCCCCACCTCTGCCTGAATCTGGGACATTTTTATGTGCAATTTGTAGTTAATCCTCAAGACAGTTCTTAGACAGCACATCCTGCTTGTTTCTGTGTGTGTGTGTGTGTGTGTGTGTGTGTGTGTGTGTGTGTGTGTGTGTCAGAGCCTGTTGAAGTATTACCAGCATCAAACGTGATTCAAATATTCCCATCTGCTGTCTGCTTAGTATCACTAAGTGTGTGTGTGTGTGTGTGTGTGTGTGTGTGTGTGTGTGTGTGTGTAGCTGACCTGTTTGCAGGATTTCTTCGGGGACGACGATGTGTTCATGGCCTGCGGTCCGGAGAAGTTCCGCTACGCTCAGGACGACTTTGTGCTCACACACATCTGCAAGACGCCGGCCTTTGTGAATGGTAACACACATTTCTAATAGTTGTTAATGTTTTTTTTGTTTTTGTTTTTTTTTGTTGGCACACAACCATTACAAAAAATATATCTAAAACAGGACACTTCAAATCCGAGTGTTTTCTACCACCCAGCTGATCGGTGATGAAGTGAATGAATCTAAAGTGTTGTTTTCTGACATCATCTTCGTCTCCAGAGTGCAAGGCCAAAGTGTCGCGCTCGCCCGCCCCCCAGAAAACTCCCAAGACTCCCAGCAGCTCCGGCTTCTCCTCCTCCAAGGCTCCGCCCAAAGGCCCGACCAGGACACGGTCACCCGGCCCAGGTGTGACGCACCGACAAACTCAAAGCTGCGACGAGTGAAGTCGTTGTCCGGTTACCTGTTGGTCTACAGGTATGATCACCGGGATCTTTTTGACCAATCAGATCGCTCCTCTCTCTCTCCTGTGCAGCCAACGAGGCCTCGGGATCGCAGTCGGCGGGGAAGTCGTCCAGGTCCAGCCCGTCTCCGACGAGTCCCGGGACACGACGCAGCCTCAAGGTCAGACCGACCGCCCCGTCGGTGGCTTTTAGTCGTGCTTTTACTTTCATCTGCTGTGAAGCAGTAACGGCTGGATTCAATGTTCAGGAAGAGAAACAGATAAATCCGGACGCGTTTCCTCGTGATCATCCCGTTCTGATTTTTCTCCGCAGGTCTCTCCTCACCGCTCTTCCTCCACCGATGTTAACGGAGACGCCGAGCAGCCGGACGACGCCGCGGTTGAAGGTGCGTGTTTCTGGTCGGAGGTCAGTGACCTTGAAGGTGTCGATGCAGAAGTTCAGGGCGTCCGACGGCCGGTCGAAAGATGGAGTTTGAGTTGTTTTTAGGCTGAATATCAAAGTGGTTGAAAGTCAACACAGCAAATAAAGATGAAGCAGGAAAAAAAAGGTCGAAGGCTCTCAGACCTTGAAACTTCCTGTTTGTAGACGTTGCGTGTTGAAACACGTGAAAGTCAACGTGTCGTCTTCTCCTCGCAGTGAACGGCAATCGATCGGTTTCCTCCTCCATCATCAACGACAAGTACAAAGTTGGAAAAGTGATCGGAGACGGAAACTTCGCCGTGGTGAAGGAGTGCGTGGAGAGGTAAAAGTTCAGCCGAACACACACTGACGCTTACTGATCCTTTTAGAGAACTCGGTGGCGCCCCCCGCAGGGCAGCAGCTGAACATCACGATTCCTGATTTTATGTTTGTTCTGATTGACAGGTCGACAGGACAGGAGTACGCTCTGAAGATTATTGATAAAGCTCGCTGCTGTGGGAAGGTAAAACCGATCTTCATACTCCTACGTAGTAATAATAATAATAATAATAATAATAATAATAACATTTACTGACTTCATGAGGACCGCTTGAGGTCCTGCAGAGATTTTTTGCTTTGTGCTCTGATGTTCACGCAGCTTTTGGAGAAATTCGACTTGAAAATTATAAGTCTCCAGGAAATGAATGGAAGTGAATGCATTGTCCTCTTGTGTGTGTGTGTGTGTGTGTGTGTATGTGTGTGTGTGTGTGTGTGTGTGAACAGGAGCACCTGATAGAAAACGAAGTGGCGGTCCTGCGGAGGGTCCGACATCCGAGCATCATCCAGCTGATCGAGGTGGACGAGACTCCGAGTCAGCTCTTCCTGGTCATGGAGCTCGTCAAGGTTCCTCGTCTTCTCCAAACATCGTTGTGACCATTTTTTGCCACCATAGGGTTGTCGTTCTGTTTCTGACCGTTTTCCCGCCTCTGCCTCCGTCAGGGCGGCGACCTGTTCGACGCCATCACCTCGTCCACAAAGTACAGCGAGCGCGACTCCAGCGCCATGGTGTTCAACCTGGCCGGAGCCGTCAAGTACCTGCACCGCATGAACATCGTGCACCGAGACATCAAGCCGGAGAACCTGCTGGTACGCCCACACCCGCAGACTGGATGTAAAAGTGGTCGTACCTTCTGCAATAGCATCAGATCAGTCAGATCCTCGTCCAAATATGGTCACTTCCTGCTCCAAACCGCTCCGAACTAGCAAAGATGGCGACGGCCAGAATCTGAACTGGAGGTTTCATAACGTTCAACAAATGCAGTGTTAACTAAACTTTGTGGACTCTACTTGATAAAGTCGATTTTACTTTGGTAATTACTGAGAAACATCTCCAACAAACTACAGCACAAAAACAACACAGGGTGGATTCGATATTCCACATTAACTCTCAAAAAACAAACTACAAGATAAAACACGATATAACTATCGTTTATATATGATATTATGAATAGTGCGGCGTCGTCTACCTTCTTTGTCCTCTTCTTCGGGAGGCTTTCAGGTGCTTGTCGTTGTGCTCTGCAGGTGTGCGAGTATCCCGACGGCACCAAGTCCCTGAAGCTCGGGGACTTCGGCCTGGCGACGGTGGTGGAGGGACCGCTGCACACTGTGTGTGGCACGCCGACGTACGTCGCCCCGGAGATCATCGCCGAGACCGGGTGAGAGCGAGGCAGAGAAAGTGTGTTTTAAAGTCTGAGCTTCACGTCAGTGGGAAGTTTTATTTGTATTAATAAGTAACAAGAAGTTAAAGTAATTGAAAGCCCAAAAAAATAAGGTGTACCTTTGAGTTTCTTGAACGCATCACAGCTCAGCTACAAATCTGAACAGTTTGTTTATCTGTGAAACGGATATAAAGCAGTTGGAGAGGAAATGACCACAAACTGGATATAAAAGTGTTCGTAGCTTCCAGGTCTGAAAAATGGTTCTGATCCAGAAGTGTCTTCAGCTGCAATACCAGCGAGTGCCACTAGAGGTCGGCTCCAAAAAGCCTCCGGCTCCATAGACTCCCATTCAACTTCTCTCATGAAAGTTTTCTGCATGTCATCCGCTAAATTTAATCTTCCAGATTCGTTTTCTGGAAGTCCATCTGAAAATAATCCCTCATTCATTAGAAAAGAAGATTCAAGAAGACCTGTTTTTGGGGGCGTGTCTGTTTGATTGACAGGCCTGTGGTGCAGTCAGGTTACAGCTATCGGTGGGCGGGACGTAGTATCGTCAGGTTTCCAATCAGATCAGTCAGATCCACCGCTGGCTCCTCCCTCAGCCCGTCCAAATATGGTCACTTCAGTTTGTTTATGACTTCTATTAAACTCCTGTGTTTGTGTGTAGTTATGGTCTGAAGGTGGACATCTGGGCGGCGGGAGTGATCACCTACATCCTGCTGTGCGGATTTCCTCCTTTCAGAAGGTCAGAGAACACCTGGAAGCTCTCCGATATTCAATCGGCTGCTCAGTTTGGTCTCACTTTTGGTCGAGTTAATTAAAATCATCTCCTGATTCTTCCTCAGTGAGAATAATGTCCAGGAGGAGCTGTTTGACCAGATCCTCAGAGGGAAGCTGGAGTTTCCGTCTCCAGACTGGGACACCATCAGCCTGCCGGCCAAGGTACCCACTCGCTCATGCCTGGCAGCTTGTATTTTATATAAGTTTAAACCATCCCCTAACGTTTTATGTCAGACTGTTAGTCTCACTTCCTCTTTCTTTCATTAAAAAAAATGCTCTGACTTGAATCATAATTTTGCTGATTTGCCCAAACTTGCCTGAGAATTATAAGATTTTTAAGTTTTCTTTGGGATAAAAGGAATTCCATAATAGATGCGTTTATAAATCAGCTTACGGATAATTCGGCACGTTTAATGGTGCCAATTTACCAAAATATAAACAAATACAGGCGACACTCTGTATCTAATCTAATCTAATAGTTGTATTTGTAGTAAACCCAGCCCTTCATCTTTAGAGTCTAATCCACCAAAAATGTTCTCTTGATATTTACAAGACTGACAACTTCAACATAAAGTGTATATAATATAAAGAGTAGCACCTGACCTCTGATAGTTTACCGCCGGCTGCTGACAGTCACGTGACTTGTTCCTCAGATGCTGATTAGTCAGATGCTGCAGGTGAACGTGGACGCTCGTTTCACGGCCGAGGAGGTCCTGTCTCACCCCTGGGTGACGGTAAGAACACGTAAACACACGGATGCTCGAGTCGTACTTACGTCTACGGTGCTGTCCGTCCTCACCCTCCACGTCTTTGTTCAGGATGAAGCTCCCGCGGACTCCAACAAGGAGAGCGGCACCGAGGACCAGACCGCCGGTGGAGACACACCGGAACCGGAGCAGGAGTCCCCATTACTGGAAACCAAACAAGTACCTTCACCTCTGGTCTAAACATCAATCCCCCCTTTTCATTTCTCCTCATTTGGTCTACCTCACATCATTTTCTGGAGACCAAACAAACCACATTTTATTCTGGAAGTCAACAAGTCCAGCGTGACCCGGTGTGGGACAGGACCAGTTTTCATCTACGAGTTTCTGGTTTCTTAGCGTCTACTGGAAATGAAAGAAGTCACCTCCCCCTTGTTGTTGGACGTGCTGGAAACAGAACAGAAACACCTTTCTGCTTCTTCTACTGGACACTAAATATGTTTCAAAGAAACCAAAACCAGTCCCCTCATTTTTGATCAAAAAACAGATAGCGTTAAATCTATTGGACACCAAACTAGGTCCATTAGTCCCTGAACACATCTCAATGAAACCAAGTGAATGCTCTCAGTTCTGGTCTAGAAACGATGGATGGAGACCCAGTCCCATCTCATGGTCTAGAATACGTCCTCCTTCATCTCCTGTAAACCAAACAAGTTCCCTCAAATCTGCTCTAAAACCCATCCTGTTGTATAACCCGGAAACCAAATAAATTCCCTCAAATCTGGTCTTGAATACATCCTCCTTCATCTCCTGGAGACCAAATAAATTCCTTCAAATCTAGTCTATAATATGATTCGTCCTTTTATCGTCTGGGAACCAGATAAGTCTTGAACCTCTGGTCTAGAATATCTCCCCTTGAAATGTAATGGAAAGCTGGAAAGCTTGTCTTGAACTTTTCTCCTACGTTACCATTTACTGGAAGGCAAACAGGTGACATTGCTTTCTTTTCTTGGTCTTTGAAGTTGTACCGTTTTAATTACTGGAAAATGAACAGGTCGCCTCACTTCTGATGTAAAAACCAGCTTCTCCAGCGTTGTTTGTAGTTTATCTCTCTGGTCTGGACTGTGTGCCATTTAATCAGCTGGAGACTTTGAGGAGGCCGGTCTCTGCTGCTGATGAGCCCCATTAAACCACCATCAAAAAGCCCACTTGGTTTTGCCAAGACACAAATGAAGTCACTTGCCGGCTACTTGAAGTACATAAACCATATCAACACTGGGACACCACGAAGGTGCTACTGGACTCACGGGACTGGACCGCCATTTCCTGAAAATGGCTTTTACCTCTGATCTGAATAACACTGAAAAACTGACAGAGTGGCTGTGACACAAAAAAAAAAAACCAGCCTCAATTCACTTCCGTAGTGAAATAAGTGATAAACAACTGATTCATTTACAAACGCTCCCTCTGGTCTGGGGACCTCAGTCGTTCCCACCGCCGGGCGACCAGGATGTCTTCCATTTATTCTGGGAAACGTCCCATTTCTTCTGCCTTTGCCCTCCAGCTCTCCTTCTGCTGGGCCGAAGGAGGTTTCTCATTTCTACTTGGCACCCACCAACCGGGGAGGTCATGGAGGACTGTGCCTGTTTACGCTGCTGATTAACTCCTCTTAATATCCTAAATCTCAGCCCTTTCTTCCACGAGTCTTAACTCCTGGAAACCTCGCATTCATTACTCACCGTACGAACTCGTGAGGCTCATTGTTTTTGACATATTTTTACAAAAAAAAATTAAACATTGCAGGAATACTCAGACTTCTTGGGAAATTTGCTTGCTTGCCAAGAGTTAGATGAGAAAATATAAACCATCGCCATTTCTGTCAACCAATTACGAGGCTTGAGCAAAGAAGTGATTAGCCTAGCTTAGCTTAAAGTCAGGAAGCAGGGAAACGGCTTTGCACCGTCCAACGTTCACTAATTAACATGCTATATTTCAATCGTTTCATCTGTACAAACTGAGAAGAGTAAAACAATTTTTTTTGGTGCAGATCCATATTAATACCACAAACCAGTTTTGCAACAATATTGTGGGCAAAATAAACAAACAGTGAACAGACGATTTTGATTCTACTTCCGATAGTCAGCCTCTGATTTTCCCAGTGTAACTTATTTAAACTTAAGTTCACACGCGGTCCCACAAAAATTATTGTTTATTAATTCAATTAGACGCTAAAAACTCCTTGTGATCACAAAAAAAATACACTCGGAAACATTTCAAACGAATACAAAATTGACCAGTTCAAGTTTTAAGCAAAATATTTTAAATAACAAAATTTGATTCCAAATTCAACTAAAAAACAAACAATGAGCCTTATCTGCACAGTGTCCTCCTCCCCTGCACTGAAAGACACGTCCTCCTGCCTCACCCGCCTCCCGTCCTTCACCTCTCCGCCTCCTCGTACTGTATCGCAAACTAACGGAGCGACATCCAAACCTCACGTTTTCAAAAAAGCGATTTCCTTCTTTGAGGTTTTTGACCTGCAGTGTTTTCTGAGTTTAAGAGGATGTTCTGATCCAAAAAAAACCTCTCCTCGTATTTACAGCGGTTTACGGAGGATACGATATGTTGTAAATACTGTAGATATAACTCTGTCTGTTGGTGTCTGTCTGTGTGAGTCCGTTGTGAAGTAGGGAAACAGTAGCAGTTTGAACAACAAAAAAAAACTAAAAAAGTACCATGAAAAGAAAGAAATCCCGTCACAGACATGTGGTGTCGGCACCCCGAAAAAAAACCTTGTTCTACCCAAAGAGACGGCGTTTCTTAAATTAAATGAATGATTTTTCCACATTGGTATTAAAACATTTTAAAACGTATTTTCAATCTTATTCAACAACAAAAGAGGGAGACATGTGAGATTTCAAGGTTTCTGAGGGGTGTTGGCGAAGTGTAATGAAAGAGTTCCTCATCTGGTAGCAAATGTGGCAGCGAAGGACTGGACGGTGACGGATCTCTTTCCTTATATGGTCATGTGTCTGAGATGTGACACCCACCAATCATATCGCTCCATCCACATATCCATCAGTCTGTCTGTTGATGTTACTGGTTATTAGAGTCACTGACAATGACGGAAAGGTGTGTGTGTGTGTGTGTGTGTGTAAATAAGTGTGTGTGTGTGTGTGTAGCTGATTGCCACAGTGTGATTTTTCTAAGTGTGGAAAAGAGGAACGTACGAGGTTTGTGTGAGTGTTGAGTCAATGTCTGCATCGAGGGGAAGTGGGTTACTTTCTTTAAGACTTGAAAAGACACGTCGAGTGTCATCTGGATAAATGCGTTGGCCTGATGCAGTGTGATGACCTTACCGCGACCTTTGAGCTTAGCACGACCTTTCCATGGCCTTGACCTTTGGCCTGAGCCGCCGATTAAGCGTTTGGCAGGACGCGCTGTTGAAAGACGAGTCGCAGACTTGGAGCGAAACTCAAAACTGTTTTTTTAAAAGCCACGAACAAAAAGAAATTCGGTGTCACAGCAGATGCTTTTGAATCCGAGATTAACAAATTAAAACAACAGCAGAATTTAGCGTAAAGTTTCAAAGAGACAATCGGTTACGAAACGGGCGGCTGGCGGCATTTGTGATCTCCACATAGGAAAAATTCACCTTTTGTGAGCAAGGTGCCAAATGTTTTATCTTATTGGGACGATCGTGATGTAAACAGTCACAATTCAGTGTACGCAGAAATCAAGTCGTCAGCCGTAGTGCGGTTAACGAACAGTATTTGGTGTGATAATAATAACGGTATTAACGTCACTAGCGAGCTAGACGGACTCGGTTTTTGCTGCGTTTAGTGATCGCTACTCTCCGGGAAAAACTTCCAACAGCAGCCAAACTCCTAATCGCTGACTCGGCCTTTGACCTTCTATGCCTGCTACGAACCCAGTAGTCTTAATTCTTTTCTCTTTGCTTTATACCAAACCGAGAGGAGCCTTCTGTTGATACGGTCAGAGCTGCAGCCACCCGGGTCAACAAGCAGCTGGACTCTGTTTAGTGTCAATGGCTTTTTCAAATGTATTGTTTTGTAGCACTAAGCAACTGACTCCTGGATTTCAGATGTCAGACGGTCCATGAACGCACCAACCAATTGTTCTTTTTATATTCAGCTGAGAATTTGATTTTGATGTTTGTTCTTTCAGATTTGTTCGACCTGTTATCAACTTTTTTGTGTGTTGGACCTGATAAGCGTGCAACAAACAGACCAACATACTTTTCAGTAATTTCACAGTTTTGTTGTAAATACTTTTGCAGGTTCTGTGTTTTGTTTTTTTTAGCTTCTTCTTCAACAACTTTTTGCTGCATTCACCTCCCAAAGACAACGAAGCCAACATAAGTGAGAGAAAACGGTCATTTCTGTTGGTTGGAAATTAAAAACTCGCCCTCCAAACCCAGATATTGGCTCGCTTGAAATCTTAAAGTTTTATCACCAAACCACGTCGTTAAGCTTAAGTTATTGCTCAACTTTGGACTTTGCTGAGCAGAGTTCAAAGACAGGAAGCAGCCGAATCAGATTCAGAGCAGTTTGACCCGGCTGGCTGTGCTGACTGGGCCCTTTGTGTGTGTTCTTATCAAATGCAGTGTGTGCGTGTGTTTGTGTGTGCGATCATTTCACATCATGCCTCATTATAGACAGGAACTAATTTCTTTTATCAAGTGCAGTAGAAAAATTAGGATTTTGAACCAAACTGGGCTGGTTTTCCGAAAAGTGATCTCTCGAGTTTGAGATAAATTTAGGTTCTCTTCAATCAGCTGAAACATACAAACAGCTTCATTATTAGTCATTTCGTATCAGGATTAATGACATGCAAATTATTGAATTAAAGATCAGACCCTTCAACCTTGAATCTGTCCGAATAAAACGATAAAAAGATCTTTTAACTTTTCTTTTTTTTAACTCAATCCTTCTCAAAGTTGTTCCTAGAAGATGAAACAAAGAAGATTTGTCTCTCTTTGAGATGCCAATCAAACACAACATAACACTACACCTGAATGACCGGGTTGGACTCTCTGCCACAGTTTTAAACTGGTTTAAACACGACTAACAGGACGGGAATGACTTTGTATCTGCAGGTGACACAATAATGACATACGGAGTTCCCTAAGGCTCTATTCTGGGTCCTCTTCTGTTCAGCATCGAATCAGATTACAACATGTCACCGTATATTATAAGAAAATGAAGCAAAGAGGATTTTAAAATCTAACTTTGTCTCTGTTTGAGATGCTTTTAGGAAAATCAGCCCTGGCTTGGAGGGGAAGGATGAGTGAGAAGAAGAGTGTTTTGAGGACATGTCGGAAGACATGTTTTAATGCTAACATTGATCTGTAACGTGATGTGTGTTTATATGAAACATGTATGTTTGCTGGGATCAGGGTGGAGGAGACACAAACCCTGATTTGTATCGAGAAAAAGACGCATTCAACTGTGAAAATAAAACTAATGCCGTGGCAACAAGGGCTGTGTCGGGAATATCTATTGAACTGTGACTATTGTATTGTCAGTTTCGTAATAGCTGAAGGAGCCGACTGGCAGCGCCACGCAAAACTTTACGCAGAAGAAAGACGTGTCCGTGAGGTTTCAGTGCTAATCACCGAATTTATGGTCCTACGAGTCGGCCGCCACGAGCTGATGATGTTAAATTGGTTCGGTAAGAGCTAATTAATATTACAAATATATCTTGAGCTGCGCAAATTGCAAACTTCTTACTTTGAGGAAGTTTTACAGGGTTCAAGCTCCTCAGTTGCTTTGAAGACATCTTGATGCTACGAGATCCGAAGACACTTTGGACAACAGTGTACGTCTGACTTTGCGGCAGCCATTTCTGTTGGTCCCTACCGGTTTCATTCATCAACCCCAACCAGCCGCCGTGCTCAAAGATAGCTCCAGAAAGAGATGATTTACCTGGTTTGGTGGGGAAGGACTTGAGCCCTGATCTCAGCCCCATCCTATGAACTATAATGCCCAGTTGACCCAACATCAGTCGACCTTTCTGATGCTCGTCTGGCTCAATGCCCACTAACAAACACAATGACTTTCATAGAGAAAGACAGTCCAGTCTGAAAGGAGAGGCAGCAGTGGGTTTCTACCATCTTTGAAGGTTTTAAAGGTCTAAGTTTTTAAAGGTTTAAGTGAGGAGCCAACATGGTGCCAAAGTTCACCGTCACTGTAAACGTGGAAATGACGGCCGTAAATACTGTCAAGGTTCAAGCTGCACCTTTTTTAATCTGCCTGTATGACTGGTGTATAAAGAGCTGAGAGGTCCAACCACCGAAAATCAGTGTGAACGCGAGGAAAGAAACGAGTGTTCGGTTTCCTTCGTCACTTTTGTAAAATTTAGAGTGAAACTCTGGAGACGTTTGCTGTCTTTGAGAGCTGAGATGGCGCAGCGAGGAAACCAGCTGGATTCGGATACAATTTCTTGTTCCATCTGTCTGGATCTGCTGAAGGATCCGGTGACTCTTTCCTGTGGTCACAGCTACTGTATGAAGTGTATTAAAGACCACTGGGATGAAGAGGACAGGAAGAGAGTCTACAGCTGTCCTCAGTGCAGGAAGACGTTCACACCGAGGCCTGTCCTGGAGAAAAACACCGTGTTGGCAGAGTTAGTGGAGGAGCTGAAGAAGACGGGACTCGGAGCTGCTCCTGCTGATCACTGCTATGCTGGACCTGAAGATGTGGCCTGTGATGTCTGCACTGGGAGGAAGCTGAAAGCCACCAAGTCCTGTTTAGTCTGTCGGGCTTCTTATTGTGAGAAACACCTCCAACCTCATTATGATGCTGCAACATTCAAGAAACACAAGCTGGTGAACCCCTCCAAGAAGCTCCAGGAGAACATCTGCTCTCGTCACGATGAGGTGATGAAGATCTTCTGCCGCACCGATCGGCAGATTATCTGTTATCTCTGTTTAATGGAGGAACATAAAGACCACGACACCGTCTCAGCTGCAGCAGAAAGGACGGAGAAGCAGAAGAAGCTCGAGGGGAGTCGAGGAAACCTCCAGCAGAGAATCAAGAAGCAAGAGAAAGAAGAGCTGCTGCTTCAGCAGGAGGTGGAGGCCATCAACGCCTCCACTGATGAAGCAGTGGAGCACAGCGAGGAGATCTTCACTCAGCTGATCCGCCTCCTCCAGGAAAGAAAAGGAGATGTGAAGCAGAAGGTCAGATCTCAGCAGGAAACCCAAGTGAGTCGAGTCAGAGAGCTTCAGGAGAAGCTGCAGCAGGAGGTCACTGAGCTGAAGAGGAAAGACGGCGAGCTGGAGAAGCTCTCACACACGGAGGATCACGAGTTCCTGCAGAGCTTCTTCTCACTGTCAGCACTCGGAGAGTCCACACACTCATCCAGCAGCAACACTCGGCCTCTCACCTACTTTAAGGAAGTGACAGCAGCTGTGTCACAGACCAGAGATTTACTACAGGACGCTCTGAGGGACGGACGGACAAACATCTCAGAGACTGTTAGTGAAGTGGACGTTTTACTGTCAGGACCAGAACCAAAGACCAGAGATTTACTACAGGACGCTCTGAGGGACGGACGGACAAACATCTCAAAGACTGTTAGTGAAGTGGACGTTTTACTGTCAGGACCAGAACCAAAGACCAGAGCTGAGTTCTTAAGATATTCACGAGAAATCACTCTGGATCCAAACACAGCAAACGAAAATCTGTTATTATCTGAATGGAACAGAAAAGTAATGTCAGTGAATCAAGAACATTCTTATTCTGATGATCCAGACAGATTCACTCGTTGGTGTTTTCAGGTCCTGAGTAGAGAGAGTCTGACTGGACGTTGTTACTGGGAGGTGGAGTGGAGAGGAAGAGGAGGAGGAGGAGGAGTTAGTGTAGCAGTCGCATACAAGAACACCAGCAGAGAAGAGTGGTTTGGATTAAATAACAAATCTTGGTCATTATGTTGTTACCCAGAAGGTTATATATTTTACTACAACAAAGTCCGTACTGAGGTCTCAGGTCCTCCGTCCTCCAGAGTCGGAGTGTACCTGGATCACCCAGCAGGTGTTCTGTCTTTCTACAGGGTCTCTGGAACCATGACTCTCCTCCACAGTGTCCAGACCTCCTTCACTCAGCCGCTCCACGCTGGACTTGGGACATTGAGTTATGGAGACAATGCTAAGTTCATTAAAGTCAAATAGACTGCAGTGATTTCAGTGATTTCAGGAACCACTGGTTAAAATGTGCATTTCAGTGTTTACTTCACTGCACAGAGATCAGCTGTCGGTCCGTCTTCATAGCTGCTGCTTGGACATCTTATCGCTTCTTGTTTTGTTGATGTGTCTCTTTGTTCGGGCGGCGCTCCTTCCTGGAAACTCTCGCTGCTTATGATATTTTTTTATTGACATTTCTCCTCGTGAACATGTGAACATCTGTAAATTGATGTTGAACATAGTTCAATTTCACTGTTATTATTAGCAGAGGCGGTGCTGGAGTCACTGCAGATCAACTTCTAACCAACTTCTGCAGCATTTTATTTAATCAAAAGAGGTTTAATCAACAGTTTGTATTTTTATATTTGTGAGTGAACGTGAAGGACTTTTACTTTTATTTAACTCTTCGGTGCAGATTTGTACTCCAACAGGTTCTTTCTTGTGGATGCAGCTTCATAGTTCTTTTTACAGTTCTTTATAGTTCCTGGAATCGATCTAATCATGTCTACATGTTGATGATCAACAGAGTCCTCTGCAATATGACGACCTTATTTGCTGTTATTAAAATATATGGATGGACTTTTGACTGTTGTGTTCTTTATTTCTTTCGTTTTTTGCTGTTGCTTGTACGGTTTTGTTGAAAAACCAATAAAGTTGACTCAGTTTAAACATCCTATGGCTTCAATGAGTTGTATATGGTACAGCGTGACAGTTTGGAATAAAATGATTTTATATTATAAATAATTCTGGTTTATTTAACCCTTTTGCAAACTTTGAAATATTTCTGTCTGTCTAATTTTTCAATCATTCTGACTGTGTTTATGAATACAGCTTGAATATATCAGACGGTGTGTGTGTGTGTGTATTTTTTAGTATTTCTCAGGTCCTATAAAATGGCTAAAATACATTGAGTACTTTGAGCACAAAAATGTTCCCATTGAAACCCATTAAAACTGCAGTTCTTAAACCCCATTGCCATTTCAGCATAAAATCCTGCATTTAAATCTTTTAGGCTTCATTCTGGAGTCCTGGCTTCAAAATTGTAGTTTTCACTATTTTCCACCAGAAGAAGCCATTTTTAGCTTTATAGTAAATACATGCTATTTTCCTGGTGTCCACTGGGGGCATTGCTGCTGTATGATGGAGCACTGTAGGCCAATGGAGTAAATACATCTAAATAAATTGGTGTGGGTGTATTGATAGGGGTATTAAGAGTATGTGGTGTTTAGGTTTGTATTGAGAAATTAGTGTGTGTGCGAGTGCATGTGTGCATTTAGAGAACTAGAAATTATACTTCACTATATATGCAAGTGTATGTAACTGTATGTACACAGGCGCCGAGAGATCAAGTGATTCTTGTCATTATTTTTCATTCGCTTTCGATGTAGACGTTCAAAGCCTCTGAAAGGAGATACACACCCACTCACGCAGTCCTTCGGGAAATGAACTTTTTTGCACCTTGCAAACGTTAAGTGATAAAAACACAGGGCATTGCGCAGCACCGCAAAGATACAGGTGCAGGAAATACCGAAGCAAAGTCCGACTGCTCTGTTGAGTAGATTTGAAAACATCAGTGGGTTTATGCAGCGGCTGTCACAGACCAAACTCAAACTAACCTATGCAGCTGAGAGGTCAGTTGTTTCCTACCCAGCAAGATGAAGAGAAATTATGCAGTAAAAACAGAGATAATCAAGCAGGACTTTGATGCCTCCAAAACTGAGGATAGCAACACAAAGGATGAGCTCTGTGCTAATGTCTTGTTCCTCTGAGGACTGAACTGAGAGTGGGAAGGACATAGAAGAGACAGTGGAAATCATCCATCGAGCTTTTTGTGGGCATTGCAGTGGAGACGTTAAATCACTGAGTGAAGAAATGTAGATACCACCGACCTGCAGGAAAACGTCGGGCTGCCGATCCCGGCCGGTGTGTGCAGGTCCTGAAGTGAGTCGACCAGCAGCAGGTGGGATGTGCAGAATGGACGAGCTGTTCATGTACACATCTCAAACCCTAAAAAGATTTATTGTGAAAAGTAAATTTGCATTCAAATTGATTTTGTGCTTTTAGCTTTATTTCAAGAGCAAAATAAGGGAAAACTTTGAAAGGTAACGGGAGTAATACAAAATCTAGTCTTCAGCCCCGACAGACTCTCTAGCCCCGGCAGCAACCACAAACTCTCTAGCTGCTAGGGACTCTCCACCCCCCGAGACCCACACCGCAGACGACCTCTCGGAGGCAAGGTACCTCCTGGACAAATTTTATCTGGACGTTCTGGAACCGGATGTTAATGGCCAGTTATTAGGTCTCAGACTAATGGAGTCTGTCGTCTCCTGCCTGTTGGCTATACCGTCTGTTTCAAAGATTTTAAATAACATGAGCAAACTTAGGGCGTGCCTGGAGGGTTTTTTGGGAGATCCCCGCAGTTCTCAAGGGTGGCCAGGTCTTAACCCCCCTACTCTACTCCAGTACCTGTGTCAAGCAGCATCGGACTTAATTGCATCATTGCCCAAGTCGGCTTCAGTAACTCCAGCCTGGGCAGGAGTTCCAGACGCCATTAGGGCCGGGGGGCTTGCCAATCAGATCCTACAAGACAAAGTTGAACCTGGAGAGGGTATTGAAGGAACCCGTCTGGCCTGCTGGGAACCCCCCAGGAGGGGGCAACGTCGTGCTCACCGGTCCAGCCGCTCTGTGGACTTCGTTCCTGTTCCTGTCTCCGGACGGGTCGCCGACGCCGGGCCACAAACGTCCGGCCGGGTCGACGACGCCACCCCTCCCGTTCCTGTCTCTGGGCAGGTCGCTGACACCGGGCCACCAGTTTCCGGCCAGGTCTCCTGCCTCTGGCTGGGTCGACACCACACCTCCACCTCAGCATCCGCAGGGATTCTGTCTTCGCTGTCGACGTCCTCCAGCTCAGCGTCCGGAAGGGTTCCGCATTCGCATTCAGTCCATACTTCCTCGAGGTCGTCCTCCACATAGGTTCCTCAAGTCTGTCCTGCTTCGTGGTCGTCCTCCGGAGAGGTCAATCAAGTCTGTCCTGGCTTTGTGGTTGTCCTGCCCAGAGGTCACTCAAGTCTGTCCTGGCTTTGTGGTTGTCCTCCAGAGAGGTCACTCAAGTCTGTCCTGCCCCGTGGCCATCCTCCGTCCACCTAAGATTCCTTTCTCGTTGTCCTCTGTTGTTGTGGTCCTCCGGACCCCCTCCATCCACCCGGTCCAGTCGGGTCGCCGAGAGGTTATTGTGGTGTGCCATGTGGTTTTTGTTTTGGTCTGTATTTCTCCACTTCCTGTCTCCAGTAACCTCCCATGGCCACGCCCCTGATCATTCTGAGCAGCTGCTGACAATCCAGCTGATCACCACCTGTAGGTTGACACACCGGTTCTTCATCCCACGAATCACCTCCCGACACTATATCAACCCTGGTCCTGCAGTCCTGAGGTGTCGGTCCATAATGTCTGCTACGTCCACTCACCCGCAACCTGTCGCCAGTGCTACCAGCCATCTGTCCTGTCCTGTCCTGTCCTGTAGTCTTGCCGTGGACTACCTCTATCCTGCATGCTACCCTGTGTCGGACCTCGGGAAACCACACACTCTATCCAGCCTGCTAGCCTGCTTCGGACTCATCCTCCACCAGTAAATAAAGACTGTTCTGTTCCTGAACTCGATTTTGGGTCCAATCCTGCTGCACCACATAACACTGTGGATCCCAACTTCGTCCTGCTGGGGCAGCAAGGGTGCATGACGGCGTTTAACTGAAGGAAAATCAACGGCGGATCTCAACTGCTGGCCTCAAAGTTCAACAGTAAACTGAGTTATATGACCCTGTCGAACAGAGTTAATTTTAAGTAGTTTAAAATTAGTTTCTTTCCTTTAATGAACTTAATGTTCATTCTTATGTAAGGTTTGGATCATTGACCTTCATGACTGCTTAGTATTATTCATGTTAAAACAACTATTCTTGAGAACACCGGATGTTTGAGAGCGTTTCGTCTTCATCGGAGGGACAACGTGGCTCTTTTTTATGTATTTACGTTGATGGAAGCTCACGCTGGTCGGCATCTCGACGTGTGTGAGTTCACAGAGTTAGAAAAGTTTTTGGAAAACAGTCTGCAGTGACATATAACACATGAAAACCTGCCTGATCGTTCTTTACCTAAAAATCACCCGGCTTAAAGGTGCGACGTACAATTTAAGTCTACTTGTAATACCACTTTGTACGTTAATCAAACACAACATAACACTACACCACCTGAATGACCGGGTCGGACTCTGCCAGTTTTAAACTGGTTTAAACCCGACTAACAGGACGGGAACGACTTTGTGTCTGCAGGTGACACAATAATGACATGCGGAGTTCCCCAAGGCTCTATTCTGGGTCCTCTTCTGTTCAGCATCGACTCAGATTACAACATGTCACCGTATATTATAAGAAAATGAAGCAAAGAGGATTTTAAAATCTAACTTTGTCTCTGTTTGAGATGCTTTTAGGAAAATCAGCCCTGGCTTGGAGGGGAAGGATGAGTGAGAAGAAGAGTGTTTTGAGGACATGTCGGAAGACATGTTTTAATGCTAGCATTGATCTGTAACGTGATGTTTGCTGGGATCAGGGTGGAGGAGACACAAACCCTGATTTGTATCGAGAAAAAGACGCATTCAACTGTGAAAATAAAACTAATGCTGTGGCAACAAGGGCTGTGTCGGGAATATCTATTGAACTGTGACTATTGTATTGTCAGTTTCGTAATAGCTGAAGGAGCCGACTGGCAGCGCCACGCAAAACCTTACGCAGAAGAAAGACGTGTCCGTGAGGTTTCAGTGCTAATCACCGAATTTATGGTCCTACGAGTCGGCTGCCACGAGCTGATGATGTTAAATTGGTTTGGTAAGAGCTAATTAATATTACAAATATATCTTGAGCCGCGCAAATTGCAAATTGGTATAAGCACGTAAAAAAAAGTCCTTTGCACTGCACCGAAATGCTAATGTCACTGAAAACATCAGAAACAAAGCTGGAGTGAGTGGTTACAGTCTAGATTCAGGTTTGTGACGTACTGAGAGTTTCAAGTATTGAGTTGATGTGAAAGCATGAAAAACAACAAAATATTGAGGTTTTAGCTCGACGGCAACAAAACTGTTCTTCACTATGAGGCTAAAAGTGTTTGGACGACCGCGACCACTTCTTACTTTGGGGAAGTTTTACAGGGTTTGAGCTCCTCAGTTGCTTTGAAGACATCTTGATGCTACGAGATCCGAAGACACTTTGGACAACAGTGTACGTCTGACTTTGCGGCAGCCATTTCTGTTGGTCCCTACCGGTTTCATTCATCAACCCCAACCAGCCGCCGTGCTCAAAGATAGCTCCAGAAAGAGATGATTTACCTGGTTTGGTGGGGAAGGACTTGAGCCCTGATCTCAGCCCCATCCTATGAACTATAATGCCCAGTTGACCCAACATCAGTCGATCTTTCTGATGCTCGTCTGGCTCAATGCCCACTAACAAACACAATGACTTTCATAGAGAAAGACAGTCCAGTCTGAAAGGAGAGGCAGCAGTGGGTTTCTACCATCTTTGAAGGTTTTAAAGGTCTAAGTTTTTAAAGGTTTTAGTGAGGAGCCAACATGGTGCCAAAGTTCACCGTCACTGTAAACGTGGAAATGACGGCCGTAAATACTGTCAAGGTTCAAGCTGCACCTTTTTTAATCTGCCTGTATGACTGGTGTATAAAGAGCTGAGAGGTCCAACCACCGAAAATCAGTGTGAACGCGAGGAAAGAAACGAGTGTTCGGTTTCCTTCGTCACTTTTGTAAAATTTAGAGTGAAACTCTGGAGACGTTTGCTGTCTTTGAGAGCTGAGATGGCGCAGCGAGGAAACCAGCTGGATTCAGATAAAATTTCTTGTTCCATCTGTCTGGATCTGCTGAAGGATCCGGTGACTCTTTCCTGTGGTCACAGCTACTGTATGAAGTGTATTAAAGACCACTGGGATGAAGAGGACAGGAAGAGAGTCTACAGCTGTCCTCAGTGCAGGAAGACGTTCACACCGAGGCCTGTCCTGGAGAAAAACACCGTGTTGGCAGAGTTAGTGGAGGAGCTGAAGAAGACGGGACTCGGAGCTGCTCCTGCTGATCACTGCTATGCTGGACCTGAAGATGTGGCCTGTGATGTCTGCACTGGGAGGAAGCTGAAAGCCACCAAGTCCTGTTTAGTCTGTCGGGCTTCTTATTGTGAGAAACACCTCCAACCTCATTATGATGCTGCAACATTCAAGAAACACAAGCTGGTGAACCCCTCCAAGAAGCTCCAGGAGAACATCTGCTCTCGTCACGATGAGGTGATGAAGATCTTCTGCCGCACCGATCGGCAGATTATCTGTTATCTCTGTTTAATGGAGGAACATAAAGACCACGACACCGTCTCAGCTGCAGCAGAAAGGACGGAGAAGCAGAAGGAGCTCGAGGGGAGTCGAGGAAACCTCCAGCAGAGAATCAAGAAGCAAGAGAAAGAAGAGCTGCTGCTTCAGCAGGAGGTGGAGGACATCAACGCCTCCGCTGATGAAGCAGTGGAGCACAGCGAGGAGATCTTCACCCAGCTGATGCGCGATGTGAAGCAGAAGGTCAGATCTCAGCAGGAAACCCAAGTGAGTCGAGTCAGAGAGCTTCAGGAGAAGCTGCAGCAGGAGGTCGCTGAGCTGAAGAGGAAAGACGGCGAGCTGGAGAAGCTCTCACACACGGAGGATCACGAGTTCCTGCAGAGCTTCTCCTCACTGTCAGCACTCGGAGAGTCCACACACTCATCCAGCAGCAACACTCGGCCTCTCACCTACTTTAAGGAAGTGACAGCAGCTGTGTCACAGACCAGAGATTTACTACAGGACGCTCTGAGGGACGGACGGACAAACATCTCAAAGACTGTTAGTGGAGTGGACGTTTTACTGTCAGAACCACAACCAAAGACCAGAGATTTACTACAGGACGCTCTGAGGGACGGACGGACAAACATCTCAGAGACTGTTAGTGAAGTGGACGTTTTACTGTCAGGACCAGAACCAAAGACCAGGGATGAGTTCTTAATATATTCACGAGAAATCATTTTGGATCCAAACACAGCACACAGAAAGCTGTTATTATCTGAAGGGAACAGAAAAGTAACATTTATGGATCAAGAACAATCTTATTCTGATGATCCAGACAGATTCACTCGTTGGTGGTTTCAGGTCCTGAGTAGAGAGAGTCTGACTGGACGTTGTTACTGGGAGGTGGAGAGGAGAGGAAGAGGAGTTAATGTAGCAGTCGCATACAAGAACACCAGCAGAGCAGAGTGGTTTGGATTAAATAACAAATCTTGGTCATTATGTTGTTACCCAGAAGGTTATATATTTTACTACAACAAAGTCTGTACTACCGTCTCAGGTCCTCCGTCCTCCAGAGTCGGAGTGTACCTGGATCACCCAGCAGGTATTCTGTCTTTCTACAGCGTCTCTAAAACCATGACTCTCCTCCACAGAGTCCAGACCTCCTTCACTCAGCGGCTCCACGCTGGACTTGGTTTATATGATTCTGGATCCACTGCAGAGTTCATTAAAGTCAAATAGACTGCAGTGATTTCAGTGATTTCAGGAACTGCTGGTTAAAATGTGTATTTGGCTTGTGGCTGCAGCTTTATAGTTCTTTTTACGGTTCTTCATAGTTCTTTATAGTTCCTGGAGTCTATTTAATCATGTCTACATGTTGATGATTGACAAGAGTCCTCTGCAATATGACGAGTTGCGTCTTCTGCGCCACATTCACGCTGAAATTGTATGAAGAGAAATAAAGTAAAACCTGGAAGAATTACTGAAATGTCTGAGTTTTATTTGGATTAAAAAGTTTGGAATGTTTGGTTATACATGAAAATATGTGACACACACACACACACACACACACACACACCATTGCCGTCATTAAACTGGTACAAAACCGCTCCAAAAGGTCCAAAACATCTCGCGGAACATTTTCTCGGATGATTTGCCTCCAAATTAGAAGTGATGACACATACAATTAGAAACTTACTGAAAAATCCAACCTCACTGATTTAAAGTGGGACAACTTAGAAAAACAAAATAAAAAGAGAGATTTCCTTCTGTGAATTGAAACCGACGGCTGCCTTCAAACTCATGGGTTCATTACTCGATGGTGATAAAAGGCCTGTTTACTTCAAATCAGCATTTTATGTCCTCCAGTTGTTTAGCATCCAAATACAAAGCACAAACTTTAACCCCAACTCCTTTCACAACTGTCTAATAACTGTATGATCTGCTTTGGTTTTTTTTGTTTTGTTATATTTACTTCCATAAAACAGCCTTTAAAAGCTGTAGGACACGTATGCACCATACACATGGAAAATAAACTTCTTTTAGTAGACGTAGATTATTTCTTTCTTTTCGTGACACTGAAGACACTTCTGCACCTGTTACAGTTTTTTAAGGCTCGACCGAGTAAACATATTATATCACCGTAATTTTTCAGACTTTAATTATCTCGCAGTGCAAAAAGCAGCAGCAAATAAAACTATAAAACTGAACATCATCACAGACGCTCAGAATTACATCAAAAAGTTCTGTTAAAAACTCACGTATTCAGTTTAAATCTGAACATGTTGGTCAGCTTTTTAATTAACGGTTCTTATCTTCCAATCACCGGCTTCATCGCTGCTAATTCGTTTTATGTATTTACGTTGATGGAAGCTCACGCTGGTCGGCATCTCGACGTGTGTGAGTTCACAGAGTTAGAAAAGCTTTTGGAAAACAGTCTGCAGTGACATATAACACATGAAAACCTGCTTGATCGTTCTTTACCTAAAAATCACCCGGTTTAAAGGTGCGACGTACAATTTAAGTCTACTTGTAATACCACTTTGTACGTTAGGTGGCGACAGTGAGTCACTGTAACGTCCGGTATGGCCTCAGTCCACAGTTAGTTAGCAGTTGGCTAAATTTAGATTGTGTGGAGTTGATGGACAGGTGTACAGTTCAGCCGATAGTTCACATTATAGTTCGCTTATCTCCTCTTTTAGCAAAACTGTAGTTATAATAAAACAGCCACACATATCGCCATCATTTGAAATGTTTTTTAGTACAGTTTATGCCGTCATCAGCGTCGCTAAAGATCCATATTGAATTTCCCAAGCGAGGTCAGTAAGCCGAGATGTCTTGAGACAGTTTCTCAGATTACGGAGCACTACGAGTGAAAAGCATCCAGGAACCTCAGACAGGAAACAAACTCTCCACATCGCTCAGGTTGGATTCAGTCTCGTCTTCTCTGACTTGGTAAACTGTTCAACATAAACTCTGTTACACACCTGCATCAGATACCTGATCTAAAAAGTGTCTCCTTGATGCAGATGTTCAACCCACATCAGATTTTTCCATCACTCCTCATTACTTGATGTGAACCAATTCCTTTGAACCGATTTAATGTATTTCCACGAGTGAAGAGCGAAAACAGTTAAGCTTTTTTCAAGAGTCCAAACAGAGTCAGTAAAAAAGGACAAAAGTCAGATCCAGTCCAGGTGGAGCGTAAAGACAAAAAAAACACAAAAAAATCACAACAGGTCGACGGCGAGAGGAAAATCAACCACACGAGATATCTGTCTTTATGGCAGCACATGTCCATCCAGTTGTCAGTCGTCGCGACAACAGATCCAGTTGTCAGTCGTCGCGACAACAGATCCAGTTGTCAGTCGTCACGACGACAGATTCTGTCCTTAGTCGTCATGACAACAGATCCCATCCTTGGTTGACATGAACACAGATCCAGTCCTCAGTCGTCACGACAACAGATCCGGTCATCAGTCGTCACGACAACAGATCCGGTCCTCAGTCGTCACGACAACAGATTCTGTCCTTAGTCGTCATGACAACAGATCCCATCCTTGGTTGTCATGAACACAGATCCAGTCCTCGGTCGTCATGACAACAGACCCGGTCCTCAGTCGTCATGGCAACAGATCCGGTCCTCAGTCGTCATGGCAACAGATCCGGTCCTCAGTCGTCATGACAACAGATCCGGTCCTCGGTCGCCATGACAACAGATCCGGTCCTCGGTCGCCATGACAACAGATCTGGTCCTCAGTCGCCATGACAACAGATCCGGTCCTCAGTCGTCACGGCAACAGATCCGGTCCTCAGTCGTCATGACAACAGTTCCGGTCCTCAGTTGTCACGACAACAGATCCGGTCCTCAGTCGTCATGGCAACAGATCCGGTCCTCAGTTGTCATGGCAACAGATCCGGTCCTCAGTTGTCATGACAACAGATCCGGTCCTCAGTCGCCATGACAACAGATCCGGTCCTCAGTCGCCATGACAACAGATCTGGTCCTCGGTCGTCATGACAACAGTCAGTCAGCAGACACCTCAGAGTTCCTGCTTCTCCAAATTAGTGACCAAACCACCGATAAAAACTGAAGGTTCATTGTTCTACAAACAACACTGAACCATATTCATGTGCGTCCACGTGCGCTCGACGAACACTCGACAGGTCGGGAAGTTTCCAGTTCAAACTCCCGTTTAACAGAGCAGAGGCAAACGTTTTTAGCTTTTTACTCCCAACGGCCGTTTGAGGATTTCCTGGTCAGGCTAATGAAATGTAGTTTTTAGGCACGATCCCACGCTTCCCGCTCACAACTCCCAAAATCCACCGCTCATCTACAGACTCCACCTGTGTGATGATGTCACCAACCTGCAGAGGAAGACGCAAAGAGAGGAGATCTGTCAGGAACCCAGACATGTTGTTTGGTTGTATTTTGATGAGAATGACACAAACTTTAATGTGAGAATCGACAGAATTGACTTTCTTTTGGCCTAAATTTATAAACTTCTTGTCTCTACTCGTCACACACCTTCAACGTGAGCTCGTCCCCGCTCTCCGCTGTGAAGTCGAACAGAGCCTTGGCCACTCCTTTAACCTCTGGCTGCTGGCCTGTGATTGGCTGAGCTGGAAGACAAGAACAGGAAGTCACGGTCACCGTGTAGGAAACGGGTCAAAGAGGCGCGTTTGTATATATTTTTTCTATTATTGGATTACACGTCTAAAAACGTTGAGTTGTACCTTGGCAGCGCTGTGTGAAGGCGGCGGGGTAAAGACCCTCCCTCCCGTCCACCCGTCCTCTCCGCCAATCGGCGTCAACGCGCTCCGTCACTCGGATCAGCTCCCCCTTGTGGAAGGACAGATCCTCTGCGGTCTGACCGGGGAAGTCAAACAGAGCCACGGCCCACTCCTCTGCCTGCTCTCACACACACACACACACACACACACAGTTCATCAGATAACTATTTAACAGACCAATCAGGGTAAAACAATAAGAAATCTGACCATAAATTAACTTTAAATAATTTACCGAATACACAGTAAATACCAATAATATATATTTATATTACATGATCTGATAGTTTTGGTTTGATTCAGGACAAGCCGTTAAAAACGGTCTCACCTCTGCGTCGGAGCTTTGTGAGGTCTTTGGTGCTGCTGAGGGAATAAATGAAAAACTAAATTAGCTTTTTATCTAAAGGTGAGAAAACGTTTCTGTTGTGACAAGTTTTAAATCGATGTGCGGATAAAAATGAGACGAGGACGAACTGGTTGAAGTTTAATCAGGCTGTTTGTGTCGCATAAATTTGTTATAGAAATGTGTTGAGATGTAAATTAACGCCACAGTAAAAGCCTGTCATGCTATTGGCTAAAATATGTTCCAGCAGGCTCGCACGTTAGTGGTTAGCTTCAGGAAGCTAATGAGCATCCAAATAAAAGAGTCAAATCTTTTTTCTTTAATCGTAGAAATGTTTAATGAGCAGCGGAAAAGGAGCTAACTTCACGTCGTCCTCTCGGCTCACCACAACTTTCCACCGCCGCCGCGTCACTCGACTCCGGTTCGACCGTTTCCCCCGGCGACGCGGCCATCAGCGGGAGGGGCTCCGCCACCTCTGCGAAGTTCAGGGGGAAGATTCCGATTCGCCCGTGGATCTGGCCCCGCCCCCACTCCTGCCCGATGAGCTCCAGGAGGGCGATGACGTCGCCCTGGGAGAAGGTGAGCTCGTCGTCCTCCTCGCCCTCGTAGTCGAACACGGCGACGCAGCGAGGGCCGCTGCAGAGACACGAACACGCGGTGAGTCGGACAAACAGCTGGAGGTCAGCGTTCGGTTGTAGTCGGTGTGTTTCGGCGCGTCTCACCTGACGGGAGGAGCGTCCGGCTGCTCCTTCTGCTCCGCCGGCTGAACGGGCAGAATCGACTGAAACACGAAGGAAACACGGAAATCGTGAACATGTATCCTGTAAAATCGAAGGTCACGTTGTTTTCGGGCGTCCTGGTAACGACACAACATCTCCACATTCATTTCTACAAAACCTAAACTACATTTTTAAAGACATACTTCAGGTCTGACTTCAGTTATGACGGACAGTCATCTAAAGACGCCGGGCAGATTCATCTGGCTGCAGCCGTACCTGAGACTCTGATAGGCCGAGGTCCTCCAAACCGGGTTTTGATTGGCCGTCCCGATCCAGGACGGGCTCTGGTTGGGTGTCCAGGTCCAGCAGACACTGAGACGGGTTGACGAGAGGCGTGACGGCGGTTTGACCCCTCCCTTCATCCGGGGGCTGCTCAGAGGGGGAGGGGCTTGGGTCGTCCAGGACGATCAGAACTTCCTGCTTCTGAGACAGGAAGTTAGAAAAAGTGAGGACTAAAATCTACAGCAGTTTCTGTTTGAATGTGTGTGTGTGTGTGTGTGTGTGTGTGTGTGTGTGTGTGTGTGTGTGTGTGCGCGTGCGCGTACCACGTAGCTGTCATAGAGAGGGTGTCCA
>NW_027185405.1:1914416-2061916 GCF_022577435.1 Embiotoca jacksoni | reverse complement strand
CACCAAATCGGTCATTTAATAGACTTATAACAAGCAAAAACAGCTCAATTATCCAGCAGTGTCTTACCTCCTGTCTCTGTCCCTGTCTCTGTCTCTGGACGTCTCAGACAGCGAGGTCGACCTGGTGGAGACTGACGAGACAGGAGGGAGACAAACGGCACTGAGGTGAATAAAGGGACTATTTTCTGTCATCGGAGCAGATTTGTTTACAACAAAAGATGATTACGAGGCTGATAAAAAGGAATCGACACACTTCCTGTGATTCACATCCACCAGGATGAGCAGCTGTCTCTTTATTAAACTGTTTCCAACATCCTGGTAAAAGAAAAAAAAAAAAAGAAAATATGCAGAGAAACTGTTTTTTTGTTTTTAATCTTTAAAAACAGTTTACAGGAATATTCAGACAAGGCCTTTAGGGGATTAAAACGAGAACATTTAAAACCCTCGTTAAGTTACTACGACTACACTTTTTTTTATATTGTTTTCCATGTGACGGTGCAGCTTTTTAAAGCCACAAAAAGAGGAATGCAAAAAGACGAACCAGGTGACTGCGGTTGAGTTTCTCTTTTTTTTTTTTGTTGCCCCGCTGGATTTTTATTACCCAACAAAAAAGCTCGACACGCATATTTCTCCTTGTAGAAAACCAAATCGTTTCCAGGCCACATTTCCAACGGAGACGGCAGATTTTTCTGGTTTCGACTCAGAAGCAGTTTATTTGAACTGAACCGTGAAGTCAAACAGGATTTGTATTTATCTACTCGGTTTCATGGTTGAAAAAACAAAACAAAACACCCGCGTGGGACGTTTCTGTGTCGTTGTTTTTGTTTACTTGCTAAGAAAAGCCAGTGATGTGTACCGTGATGACTCGATGAACACCCACTTCTCTTGATGGCCGCTCTGATGGATGACAGAGGACCTTGGCTGCAGAGACAGAAAAAACAGAGAGGAGGGAAGAAGGAAAGCATGAGTCACGTTATTTTCATCTCCCTCTGTAAAAAACCTCTCCCTGTTTTTCCAGGGAACGAAACGCAACTCGGGCCGAGTCCTCGGTGCCGTCGAAAGGACGCTAATGTTCACAGAGAAGGAGCGAGCAACAACTTTAGAGTAAATATTCTGAGCTCAGCGGAAAGGACTTGACTCCAGCAGCAGTCTCACCTGGTTGGACGCACAAACAGTGGCAAAAATAATGACGTAAATGTACACGATGTAGAGGACAGCTAGCCAGCAGCACAAACTACAACAAAATAATTCAAAAACTGTCTTTGAAAATGTTTCATAAAGAAGAAAAATCTGAAAGTTTAGGTTTTGTACTGATGTTAGAAGTTGGTCCGCTGTGCCTGTTTTTCAAAGTAACAAATGTAAAGACGGCAGATTGGTCGAACATCAAAGCTCCGACACGCAAATTAAAGTAAAACCTTGAAAACCGCGACGCGTCAACTGGAAAAAAAAAATAAAAGACAGAAAAGAACAAGACATGAAACTACAGCCTCCAAACTGATCTTGTGTGGGTTTCTCTAACTTTCTGCACGATCCTCCACATAAAAATGATCCAAAACCTTCTTACAAATCAGCTCAGATTCTCCAGTTTACGGCTTTTAAGTGACATAAACTCAACAAAAGGAAGGCTAACCCCCCACACACACACACAGTCTTTTTAAACCCTGTGACTTCTCCGGCTCGTTGCCATGCCAACCGGCCAACAGCCCAAATACTTTCAGAAGTGTGTCAGAAACCAAAAAGGGGAGAAAAAGTGCTCGACCCAGCAGCCACGTCTGATTCCTGCCGGTCGGCGGAAGGAGTTTCTGTTTTTGTGACCAAGTCACGGATCCGTTGTTCAGAGAGAAAACGAGGTGGGACCTTTCACCTGGACTCATCAGGCCACATGTGGGACAGATTAGAGCCACACTTCCTGGCAGCCGTTACTCATCTCTAGGAGAGCGATCGGAGTGAAACCTCCTACCTGTGACGATGCTCCGGCTTTCGTCTGTCGGGACGACCTGGACAGAAAAAAAACACAAAACAAGAAAGATTCTGATTCAATATCCTGCAAAAAACAAAACAACCTGAAACTCACTGTCCTGACGACGAAACGCATCGTGTGTGTGTGTGTGTGTGTGTGTGTGTGTGTGTGTGTGTGTGTGTGTGTGGCGTTCGGTATTTAACTTCTGTGACGTCACAATAAAAAACACAACGTCGACAAAAGAATTTAGTTCAGAATGCAAATAGATTTTTCCAGATAAAAACTTGACGCCGGGGTCACGTCGTCTCCAGGAAACCTCCAAAGGTTGTTAGTCCGTGAAAGTATCTCCGTTAGTCACGTAGCGGATTAAAAAAATAAGTTGTTTTTACGATCTGCTTCTATTGAAAAAAATTGTTTTTCCTCAGAAGAACAAATTAAACTCGCATATTATACGAAACGTACGTCAGCTTCAACTTCACGCAGAAAAACCAACATAAAAATGTCATAATTAATCTTGAAGTTGCCGTTTAAGTCGAGAAAAAAAACAAATAAAAAAATTTCGGCTGAATTTGGCAAAATAATGAAATCACTTTAGTTTTGTGACGTGAAGTTTTTCCAAGTCTCCGAGTTTGCGGAGCACGTAAAAGAAAACAGCGCCACCTACATGGACTCACATGAGACAACGAAAGGAAGAGGAGGCCACGATCCTCCTGTCACTGAGCAGGAATCATTCAGGGGAGCATTACAAATCAAAGAGCTGTCACATCTTAAAGTCGACAAAGAAAGGAGAAAGAAAATGAAGGAGATGGATTTTTCCTCTGGATATGAGCGGTTTTTTTTCCATTTCCTACCTCCTGTCCTCTTCTTCTCTTCACACCTCCAACTGATCAGCAGGTCGGCTCGGCCCGCTTCAGAGTCCAGAAAATAAAACACTAAATGTTGACCAATCTGTCAAATAGTCGTTATTTCTCTTCCGTCTTTCTTTTTCCTGCTTTTCCAAATCTCAGACTTTCTCTCTCTCCTGTCCTCCCTCTTCTTCTTCCACCTCTACTCTCTCTCGCTGACTCCGACCGGACCGCCCGTCTGCTCTCAGGCCGGCCTCCCGATTGGCAGAGGCCATCCAGGAAGCGGGGCTGTGATTGGCTGCCGCGAGATTCTGCTGGAGTCATGGGAGATTTAACACTTCCAGATGTTTAGTCCTGCAGCAGGCTGACCGAGCTGACTGAGCTGGAGCTGCGTTCAAAACAGCGCAGACGTCACGGGTTCGAGGCTGGAGATAAAAGGGAGTCTGTGTTTTGAAACCCGGACGGAGCCGAGCCAACGATCCCTCAGACGACACCTTGAAACTGCTGCCTTCTCTGTTTTAACATCAACAACAGATGGAGGAAAATGCACACGTGTGACATTTATCAGCTTCAAAGTTTGATTGAGTGGGAAAAAAACATGGGTCAAAAAAAACCACAGACTGTATTTTAAAGTGGAAGTAGTTTCAGGGTGCAATACCACCGGGTGCCACTAGAGGTCGGATCCAAAAAGCCTCCATAGACTCCCATTTAACTTCTGTCATCAAATACAAAGTCAATAAAGTTTTTCCACAAGTTTTTATAATGTCATGAGCTAAAGTCACTCCTTCTTTTAAGTTTTCTGGCGGTCCATCTAAAAAATGATTTCATCCCTGATCAGATATTAAGCCGACTGAAATGCCGAACCGACGGGTGATCTTTGCTGTTGGTCAAAACTTTTTGAGACAATCCGGATAAAAATCTGACGGTTCTAGAAAATATTTGATGACATTCACTTACAATATCTGCAAAAAAGTCAACAGCTTGTTCAAAATTGTTAAATATTGATGTTTATTTAGTTCTGTTCAAACTATAAAATGGAGCTAAAGCTCAGTTTCAGCTGTTGCATTAAAATGGTTTTGATTAAGCTGCATTTCCAAAGCTAAAACCAAACCTCGTGGAAAACAACTTGCTTCAGATGCCGGAAAAAATGAATAACAGATCGCTTTTAAATCCACAGAGCAGGAATGCTGCACACAAACATGCTCACATATTGTATTTGTTTTCAGGCTGTGAACTCACGTTGTCAGCAAATGTTTTCCAACTGACTTTCCTTTGTGTTGCGAAATATATTTTTTTTTGCAATTCAGATCCCTCCTTGTTAACTTGCAAAAAAATAAAAGCGTCCGCAGTGTAAAGCAGATATTAGAAACACATGAGATGAAACAGAGCGACCTGGAAATCATCACAATCACATGCTGCACTTTCACTGCACAACAACAGCTGACTTACACCGAGCAGCCCCAGCTGCCAGACGAGGTTAAACCGAGTCCCATAAACCTGAAGTGAAGTACTGATTTGAGAATTCGATGGATCGCTCAACAGTCCGAACTTGTTTTGACACTTTTTCACCTTAAAAACTGAGTTAACATTTTATTTTTGCGATGTTTTAAAAGTTTCCTTTAAGTCATTAAAGCTGTTTATGGTTATCAGGGTCGATTGTGCTAAAACTTGGAATTGTTTTAATTTTGTGAGGTAGGCGTGTTTAGAGTTGAAACAACTGGTTGATTAATCTATCAGCTGATCAAAAAGGTGTTTTTTTCAAAAAGCAAAATTTCACTCCAATTTCATTGAACTACATATTTCTGGACTCTTGGTTGAACAAGCTGGAAAATTAAAACTCAGCATTTTCAAACTTAAATAAATCCCAACATATTATTAACCAAAAGGTGTCTCTTATCTATCAATCAATCATAAAGAATATTTGCACTTAGCCACGCCCACTGGTCGCTGATTGGTCCGCCCCCTTCAGAGTTTCCAGACTTTAATCACAGCAAAGACTGAAGCTGTGAGCAACAAACAACAACCAGGACGGGACATTAAAAAAACAGCTGATACTCTGTCATGTAAACATTTCAAAAGGTGTTTTGAGTGTCATCATTTTCCTGAAGGTGTAGCCCCGCCCCTCCCCCCCCCGCCCCGCCCGCGGGCCGAGCAGAGCCAGGACATGTTGAAACTGTACAACCCTGACTGAGGCAAAGGGGAAAGCGTGGGTGTTAGAGTAATGACTGCCAGTCTTGGCACGGCACGGACCGGCACCGTTACGGTCTGAACTCTGAACCCCAGGCGGTGACACGTCACGGGTTGACGCGACGATTTACGGCTTCGAGCAGTAATACACAACATACACACTGCAATGACGTCACGCTTTCTTCAAGTTAGTGGTCTTTCTGATTCAGATTGTGTTGATTAAACAATAACAGGACCAGATATCAAATAAATGGCAGTAAAATAATAAAATAAAAAATAAAAAAAAGAGTAAAAAAATAATTCTGAAATATTTTGCTTGTGGGGCCGAAAGTAAAAGAATCAATGCAAATCTTCACATTTAAAAGGACACAACCTGTTTGTTTGTTGTTGTTTTTGCTCTAAAAGTGCCTGAAATGATTGAGAGCCGTTTTTAATGTCCGATGTGTTCAGGTCAGAGATGTAGGAGGTATTAGATGAGCCTCACCGCCACCTCCAGATCTAAAATGGAAACCGACCATCACACTCACTTTCAGCAGCCCGACATGTTGCGGCCTCTTAGTTCGTGTTTGCGGGCCAGACATGTGAAAGGACCGCTTTGATCAGAACTGAGAGGCTTTACAGGAACCCCACAAACATCCCAGGACCTGAAGGCCGTGGAGGAGTGCTTCGGTCCCGGTAACACACCTGAGGACATGTTCCTCCATAAATAACAGGGTTGTGTTGTTTGTTGTTGTTTGTTGTTTGTTGTTGTCCGTCTCCAGCTTCACCTCCAGGTTGAGTACTGAGTGGAAACGACCCGGCTGACTCGTGACAGCTTGTTTTTCCGACAGAACTCGTTAAACTGGATAAAAAACAGACGGACTCGGTTTCAAACAGTTTGGTTCGTGGGTTTCTACTTGTTTTGTTTTGTTTTTGTTTTTACCTCCGGAGCTGCTCGGCTGTCGTCGGACCACTTGTTCCCGGGTGTCCCGCATCATGTTCTCCTCCTCTTCCTCCGACCGTGCCTCGGCCATTTCTCCCTTCTTATGTCCTTCCTTCCTTCCTTCCTTCCTTCCTTCTTGTTTGTGTCCTCTCCTTGCCCCTCTGCTGTGTGTCCGGGGAAAATGGAGCTGGGTCACAACAGAGACAGCGGCGGCATTATTCCTCCTCCCGTCGCCGACATCCACCGCAGCAACTCGGGGACAAGTTCACCCAAACCCCGTCGACTGGCTCCGAAGGTCCGGGAGCCGCTTCGGTTCCGCGTCCAGCGGCTTCACGAGGCGTCAAACCGTTTAAAACCTCCGGTTCCTTTAAAACAGCGTCGCGTCGGGTTTTCCTGCTGAGGACTTTCTCCCCCCTCCACCCTCACCTCCCTCCTCCTCCTCCTCCTCCTCCACCCTCACCCCTCCTCCTCCTCCCTCCTCCTCCCTCACCCTCACCTCCCTCCTCCCCCCCCCCTCCTCGCCGGGTCGCGAGCTCACGATACGGAGCCGCACGCGCTCCGGCTGCGTGACGTCACCAACTGAAAACGAAAAGAAGCCGATAAGCAAATATATCGATACGGAGGTGAGAGAAGTACCGTGATCCTCAGAGACATCAAACCACATCAAACTACAACAAACTACATCAAACTACATCAAACTACAACAAACTACATCAAACTACATCAAACTACAACAAACTACATCAAACTACATCAAACTACAACAAACTACATCAAACTACAACAAACTACATCAAACTACATCAAACTACAACAAACTACATCAAACTGACTCCAAAAGAGATCAAACGTTTGCACTCAAAACGACAACAAACACGTTTAAAACAACAAAGACACCCAAAACGACAACAAACAGTGGAAAAGTGGAAGAAACCACTTCAAAAACACACCAGATTAACTTCAAACACACAAAACAAACAGCTGGCTGTCTTGGTCTTTATTTCACCATGAAATAAACCGACGTTCATCTCGACTGAGAATAAATGAAGAGTAAAAGGTGCAACCATTACAACAGGAAGTCCTCTGTTTGAGCACCAGTTGTCCCCACTGAGGGACTTCCTTCATAAGCAGTATTTTAGTATTGTTAGAAAAATGTTTGCTTATTTCCTCATTTGTTTGAAACAGTCCTTTAATATTAAATCAGTTGTAGTCCCAGGGTGTCGCCACCAGAGGGCGGTATTTATCTGTATTTATCGGTATTTATCTGTATTTATCTGTATTTATCGGTATTTATCTGTAAGGAAACAGGTCAAACGTGGTGACACTGTATTGTGATTTAAACCATCACCAAATCTGAAAACATCTATTTCCACACTTTGAGAATTTAAAAGTCTTGAAAAGATTGAACAGAGTGAAACAGAAACGAAAAATATCAACACAAACGCTGAAAATCAGGTTTCATACTCAGTCATGAAACAATGTTTGTAAAATTAATTTAAACGTCTGATGTATTAAAGTTTTTTTTTTTAAAGTGTCTTATTAACATCTATGTAAGCTGTTATAGCTATAAAAGGGGGCCTACATTATGTATGTTAAATATGCTGTTTACGTCAAATATTAGTGTGTTTATAAAGCAACACTGGTAAAATATGAGAACTATTATGACTAAAAACAGCCACATTTGAAAATTGTATTGTGTTTTTATCATAATATTATAATTCCAGATGCATCTCTCCTCCAACAAGGTCACTTTGTAAAGCGAGGATGCCCAGATCCAGATGACCTGCGTTTATTGTTCTAACATCAGATTAAAGCCTCCTGCTGGTCCCCTCACACCAGCTGGTAACCTGCGTTTCCACGGTGATTAACAGAGCTTCGTTAACTGAATCACACAGCGAGAGGGTGTGTGTGTGTGTGTGTGTGTGTGTGTGTGTGTGTGTGTGTGATGTGTGATTGTCCTTTTATTTGTTCACATTACAGCCACTCATTATCATTTTGGGAATAAAAAAAAAAGGTGAAATATTTACCTTTCAGACCCGGTTGCTGGGTTAGAAATAAATTCAGGATAATTATGATCTCACTTTAAGGATATATTCTCCCCTTTATTTGATCATTTTTATTAGGCTACAGTTTATTACTGTATTTGATATTTTACAATAAATGTATTTCAACAAAATATAATAGAAAAAAAACTTTTTACAGAAATTATATAATTGCTTATATTTTATTAATTAAATAAAGATTCCTGTTGAACATTACTGTGTTAATGTACTAATAACTCCCAATTAAAATCACATTTAGGTGATTTACTGCCTCATGTTTGATTCTTGTTTTTTTATTAGATGATTAAGTGAATATGAAGTAAAAACAGAAAAAAAATATATAAATAAGTGCTTGTACTTTACTTTTTAGTCCCCTATAAATATTATGAAGCTCTATATGATATAAGTTTTACATTTATCTTAAATAGGAAGTGCTGTAGAGTAAAAATTTCAAATATTATAGATTCATAACTGAAATAATTAGTTGATTTCACAGAAAATTAATTGAGAAACTGTCAATGAAAAATTTTTTTAATGTAAAAATTAAAACTTTTCATGGCTGTTTAGATTTTATGTTGTTAATTGTAGTTATTTTATATTATATCGTATTGATTTGTTTGTGCACTAATTGGACGAAACAAGTAACGTGAAGGTGTCACTTTGGGATCTGAATTTTTACAACTAACAAAACAATCGACCGCTTGATCCAGAAAATAATCCTCAGATTAGAACCTATAAAGAAAATAATCATTTGTTTTATAAATAATAATTATATAGTCTTATTTTTTGGAAGAATCTTCTTTTCATGACGATTGATTGTTAATAATGATGATATATGAAATAAATAAAATCTATTATGAAAAACTAAATCTAAAAAGCAGGTTTGTGGTCTGTTTGTAGAATTATTTCAGCAGTAATCTCCGTGCAGCTCTCCTGGCTGGGGGCGTGGCTTATCGTCTCGATGGGCGGGGCGAGCGTTTACCTAACGGCCAGCAGCGCCAGTGATTGACAGCTGAGCCGCTTAAAGCCTTTTAGAAACGGCGCAGCGCTGAGAAACAAACACAAACCGGCCGCTCAGGATTCTCACACGGACTCGAAACGGACTTTTAACCACTTTTATTTTGAACTTTTGGGAGTTTAAAAAACAGGAGCGACGTCCTGGAGACACGGAAGAGGTAAGAGACGTCCGTCAATCACTGTAATGTAAGTAGACGGAGCTTTGAGTGGGAGAGTGACAGCAGCACATAAACAACTTACACTGGTAAAAATGAACAATAATAACAAGTGAATAAACAACAGAGAGCAAAAGAGGTGAAGAAAAGCAGAATAAATCAGAATAAAGACATGAACGTGTGAGTGTAACAAGATAATAAAGAGTGGACAATAAAAGGAGGTTGAATAAAACTATAAAACTGAACGAAATTAACCTCGTTGAATAAAATCTTCTTTTTTTGGGGGGGGGAAATATTTTAGAAAAATATAAACACTTAAGACACAGAACAAACATTTTATGATGTAAAATGTTTTCTACTTTATTCTGTTGTGCATCCGGTGAGTGTGAGTTCTGCTGAGTAATACATCAGTGTGTGTGTGTGTGTGTGTGTGTGTACATGTGTGTGTGTGTGTGTACATGTGTGTGTACATGTGTGTGTGTGTGTGTGATGAACTATTAGGAGGGTGAACCACTGACCTGTGGACACACACACACACACACACACACACACACACACATACACACACACACACACACACACACACACACACACACACCATTTCCTGAGGCACCCTGAAACCAACCAGCACTCTACAGATGAAATAGTTAATTTATGAATTGATTGAAAGCCATTTTAATAACATATTAATTTAATATTTTAACTAAAAACTCTCCAGATTCCTCACGGCAGCTTCTTAAATGTGAATATTTGCTCTTTTGTTTTTTGGGGTTTTCTGTAACTATGAAATCAGACTTTTTTTTTAGTTTTTCGACGGCCGTTCGGACAAAATCAATTACAAATATTTTTTTTAATGTGTTTCGCCACCTCTCAGCTGTTTACTGCGTGAGTTCATTAAACTGACACGCAGCTGCACGTAAGAATGTATTTTACTCATCGATTCATGCGAGAAACAAACAGCTGCAGAGAAATTTCTGTTAAAGTAACGACTGTTCAGCTCCCGACATCGACAGTTTCCGAGCGGAGAAGAGGTCGAGGGTTCGAGTCCCACGCTGGCACAACGCCGACGTGCTTCGATCTCAGAATGAAATGAAATCACATCATCGTCTGAACTCATGAAAACAGATCGAACAAAAAAAAAAAGAAGCAGGTCAGAGAAGAACTCGGGTCAATCTGTGTGTAATCCGTGGTCTGTGTGTTGGCATGTGACTGTCTGACACACACACACACACACACACACACATGGGATTAAACATCACTGTCTCATCTCAGATTACTTCAGTTATTTTTCCTCTCTGTCACACACTCACACTTGTCCTCCTGTCTTTATGGGGACATTCACAGACACAACGGGGGGCACGGTGGTGCAGTGGTTAGCACCGTCACCTCACAGCAAAAAGGTTCCGGGTTCAAATCCGGTCCTGGGCCTTTCTGTGGGGAGTTTGCATGTTCTCCCTGTGCTTGTGTGGGTTCTCTCCGGGTTCTCCGGCTTCCTCCCATCATCCAAAAACATCCACCTCAGGTCAGGTTACCTGGCGCCGCGCTAGTGGCAGCCTGCTGCAGCAGCTCCCCCCTGAGAGCCCCCAGGCCCCCCCCCCCCACCCCTGTAGTGAAGAAACTTCCCCTCGGGGATTAATAAAGTGAAATAAAAATAATAATAAACGCATCCTTCATGGACCTTAAACCTGAACCCTCAAACACACCTTCGAATCCCAAAGACCCAAAACTCAAACTGGTCCACACACACACACACACACACACCTATAATGACAACTTGGTGATCCAAACAGGAAATTGGACCTCAATCACACACATAGATTAGAGGTCCAGATGTTAAAGGATGGATTTAGAAACTGTGTGTGTGTACATGTATTACTGACGTTGTGGGGACTCGCCTTCTTTATGGGGACAAAAAAAACAACTTACTGCAGTTTGATATGAAGACCCAGTTTAAGGTTAGTGTGTGTGTGTGTGTGTGTGTCCCTCATATCTCTCTCTCTCTCCCCTTCATGACAGCAGGCTCGTTCGTCCATGACGTCGTCGCAGCAGCAGCAGCAGCAGCAGCACAGAGGTATGAACGCCGTGGAAGGATTCCTTCGAGATCTCTCCGGGTATTCGTGGAATTTCCCGGAAACGCCCAGGGTGGGACTCGGGACGCGTTGTCAGTTTTCCTGTTTGCTTGTTGCCGCCGACGACCCTTACATCCTGTCTGTGTCCTGGTTTCTGGACACACAGAAAGAGAGAAACACGGACAAACAGTGTAAAGACAGAGAGAGAACAGATTTATCAGTCTTGCAATCGCAATTATCAACACAAATTCAACGCAAATCTTTACAATATTTTTGTGGGAGCTAAAACTAAAAAAATTTCGCAAACATTTTTGATCAACAGAAGCTCTGTCGAAAGTATTAAAGCGTGAAGTAGATTTTTACAAACAAACCTCACATGTCACCAGTTCAGTATCGGTATAATGGACAGAAACATTATGATGTCACAGTGAAGTTGACCTTTGACCTTTTGGATGTAACATGTCATCACTTCATCCGGTTTGAAATTGGTGCAAAATTTCATCATAATGAGCGAATTGACAAACAGGTTTTGTAGCTGAAGTCATATTTGACCTTCGGCAACCAAAATCGAACGTGAACGTTCGTGCCAATTTTTTAAGAAAATCCCTCGAGGCGTTCCTGAAATATCGCACGAGAACGAGATAGACGGACAAAATGAAAACATAAATATCAACTTTATGTCAGATTTTTTCCCCACCTCCATCTTCTGCAGGTCAGCAGCTGCCCACCGGGCCCGGAGCCGGAGCCTGATCCCGGGCCGACGGAGCCGGGCGATGCCCCCCGGTCCCGGCCTCTGCACGCCGAGCCGGAGCATGCTGTAGCCGCCCGGCGGCGCAGTCGAAATGATGGCCTCCGTGGTTGCCGGGGGCAACCAGAAGAAATCCCTCACATTGAGCGGAGTTGACCCGGAGACCTGCATGATCGTGTTCAAGAACCACTGGGCTCAGGTGATCCATCTCATTCTACATTTATCTGATCAGTTCAACCCACCAATCAATCAATCGATCAATCGATCAATCAATCAACCAATCAACCAATCAATCAATCAATCGATCAATCAACCAACCAACCAATCCTCCTCCTGTTATTTTTTTGTTGCTCTTTATCTCCTCTGCCTCTCCATCTGTCCTATTTTCCTCATAATGACTGTCCGACACAGTGTGTGTGTGTGTGTGTGTGTGTGTGTGTGTGTGTGTGTGTGTGTGTGTGTGTGTGTGTGTGTGTGTGTGTGTGTGTATTACTGACCCAGACTTTGGCCCTTAAACACAGGATCCATTTAGACCAAATCGCTCTCCACAGATGCCAAGAAAACCCACACACACTCTGGTCCCGTGTGTGTGTGTGTGTGTGTGTGTGTGTGTGTGTGTGTGTGTGTGTGTGTGTGTGTGTGTGTGTGTTCCTTGTCTGAAGCGGCAGAGGTCAAAGGTTAACACAAGTCCAGACAGTGAATTGCATTCTTCTCTCTCCTCTTCTTTTCATTCACGTATTCATCTCGTCCACAGCTCTCTCACACAATTTTTTTGTAATCCTAATTCAGTTTTTGTTGTTTTACAGACACTTTAAAGAGTAAAAAAAAAAATCAAGTAGATGAATTTGTTCAAAGCATGTTTGAAGTTTCACCACTTGCTTTTCTCTGTTTCAGTAATTGGAGCCAGAAAATTTAAATTTTGTCACGAAAAAAAAAAGAAGCCTGCGAGGATTAAAAAAACAAAAAAAAACATGTCAAACTTTCTGCTCATTAGACAGACTGAAATTAGCTTTCAATATTTTGATTTCTTTTTGGGAATATTTAATAAACTCTTTATTTTTTCGGTTTTCCTGCAACATTTCTTCGAATGCTTCACACCTAGTGGCCATTAGAGGAACTGCAGCGTCACGTCGCCACGCAGCCGTAGCGGCTGCTGCTCGGTGAGGTCGGGGGAGTCACGTTTTCCGTCTCAACGTGGGACAACATTTTCACAGAATTTCCAAAATGCTGGTTAAGGAAACTGTAAATTTAGGTGTTTTTCCATCCATCACCGATCGTACGTATATCAGGAGTTTGGGTGCATCGAGATGAACGGTTGTTGGTGCTAATTCTCAAGTCGGTTTCCCGTTAAACTTGCAGAAGAAGAAGAAGACAGCGCCGATTAAAACTCAGAATCCTGGAGGATTGTGGGAACCTGTAAAGTTGCGTTGTGACTTTCATCACGGTATTTCCAGAATGGCCTATGTTTTGTTGCTATTGAACTTGACTGCCATCTACTGGTATTGCATTTAGTCGGCCAAATAAAAACAATTGGTGGATCCGCTCCAGAACTTCACGGGTTCTCCTTCGGTCGTTTCAAGGAACTCGGGTGACCAGTTTTTCCGTCGTCCTGCTGACAAACAGAACAAAACCACACTGAAGACGAACTTTCCGATCACGATGTCCCTCTCTGTGCAGGTGGTGAAGATCCTAGAGAAACACGAGCCGGGTCGCGGCGGCGCCGGCACGCTGAGCTTCCTCTCGGGTCACGGCGGCGGCTCCGGAGCGCTGCGTCTCGGACCCATCCCGGCCGACGAGGCCAACGCCGTCCAGAACTACGTGGAACACATGCTCTTCCTGCTGATGGAGGAGGACTCGGGACAAGGTAAGAGCGACCAGAACCGGCCTCAGAACCGGCCTCGTCCCGCCACCCTGTCGTAGCAAAGTGGGTCTCACCAACTCTCCTGCACCAGGAGGAGCGATGGGTCCGATCCTGGAGTTCGTGGTCGTGGAGGGCGTGATGGAGAGGCTGTTCCTGTGGAGCCTGAGGAGGCAGTTCACCGAGGACATGAAGCTGGAGCAGCTCCGGATGTACCAGATGCTTCTGTCTCAGGCCAGACAGCCTCTGCTGCACCACAAACCCGTTCTCCGGCCGCTCATGATGCTGCTCGCCTCCTGCGCCGGAGCGGCAACGGGTCAGTCGCCGGTCCAACAGATGATTAGCTTAGCTTAGCTTAGCGCACTGAAAACAGGGCAAACAGCTCGTTTGTCAGATTGTCAGAAATATTTTGTATTTTGTTGTTTCTTTTGGCATTTTAGGTTGTTTAGTTTGCGGTTAACTTGAAATGGCTTAAAGAAATTTCCTTTCAAAATAAAATATAAGATAATAATAAAAGTGCTGTAAATAGGTCGAAATGTCGCTGGATGCATTGAGCAGACACAGTGGAGAAATAACAAGTACAAAAAGATGCTTTTTGAAATCCGGTAATGAAAACTGTTTTTAAAGACATTTTTACTGCACTTGAACTTCCATCGTTGGAGCGGATTTAACTGAAAGTAATCAGTTTAAAGATCGACTGCCCGACGGTTTTAAGTGGTTCATTAGGAGGCGGTTTCACATACCTGGTCGTTAACACCTGCGCCCCCTTCCCGTCCCCCCGCCCTGCAGATAATGGCGGCCTGGTGGAGGCGGAGCTTGTCCTCCTGCTGAACCAGCTCTGTGTGGCTCTGGTCAAAGATCCCTCAGTGCTGGAGCTGTTCTTCCACACCAGTGAGGACCAGGGAGCCGCCAACTTCCTGCTCTTCTCCCTGCTCATACCCTACACACACAGGTACACACACACACATACACAGGTACACACACAGGTACACACACACACAAACACACACACACAAGTATACACAACCCCCACAACTAGAGTATATTTTGGGTAAACGTGCATAAAGTACACATACACACGTTGGGACGGTATACACACGGTGGTGGGTGGAGTTAGGACGTACACACAATATACACAAACAGGTACACACATGCACACTGAGGGGAGGAGGTAACAACACATTCAGGGTGCATTCACATTTATTATTATAATATACTTCGATCTCATTTACATAAAAGTCGGAGGAGTTAGTGTAGAAACCAACAGGGGGCGCTGTGTGTCTCTCAGACAGGGTTCGGTGGGTCAACAGGCCCGAGACGCCCTCCTGCTCATCATGTCTCTGTCGGCCTCCGAGCCTCGAGTCGCTCAGCACATCGCAGAGAACACGTACTTCTGTCCCGTAAGTAAACCGGCGCCGTTTAAAAAACCCTCCAAACCTAGACGGCGTTTCACGGCCATCTCGCCGTCCGCCAGATGTCACGGCCAGATGTCAAGCATTTACCCAAAACCATCTGGACTCTCACTTCCCTCCGTTGCATGTTTCAAATATTCACTTGGTGATATTCATCTTTGAACAAGTGTGTTCACACTGCTTTGAATTTAAAGGTTTATTTCCGCCCCTTTGAGCTGAAGCTGAGCTCGGTGGACCTCCACGCTGCGTTTTCTCTGGAGGAAGAAAGCTTTGGGTTAACAGAATAAAAAGGCCATTTAAGAACCTGACCTTTGACCCTTTGAAAGGTTTTTATGAATAAGAAGGCTGTTTAAATGAATGGAATCAGTACCCCCCCCCCATTCATCTCCCCTCTGCATTGTAATCTCGTTATTGCAAGTTATGCAATGAACTAATGAGCTTCCTCTGGGACTGTGTGACACACGGAGAGAGAAGAAGAAGAAGAAGAAGAAGAAACCAGAAACTTTACAGGAGAAAAGGATGAAAGGAAAATTAAGAAAAATTAACTGATCTGAAGTTTGTTCTTTCAGGGAAGTGTAAACTGTAAAGATAATACAGAAGACTTAATATTTATAAAAAAAAATTACAAGCAAAAAAACAAATTGAAATGTCGATAAAAGACACAAGTATGTGTGTAAACTTTTTTTTTTTAAACCTTTAATGCAGCACGTCTTGTTCACTTTAGGTGTCTCGGTGTGCCGTGTTTCTGAGAGCGGGAGAGAGGTTTAATGTGAAAGGGCGAGCAAAGACACTTCAGCACATGCCACCTGTGTGTGTGTGTGTGTGTGTGTGTGTGTGTGTGTGTGTGTGTGTGTGTGTGTGTGTGTGTGTGTGTGTGTGTGTGTGTGCGCTTTAAGCCCATGTGACCAAACTCTGACCTCAATCTTTATGTCGGGAGCAGATTAGTAAATCAGCGTGAGATTGGCTGGAACACGGAGAGGGATTAGTAAGTCTGCACGTGATTGGACGACAGCCCGACCGCTAATGAGACTGCAGCTGTTTGTGCTGATGTTGATCAGGATGCTTTCTCCTCCTCTTTCCCGTCATCTCCTCTTCATCTTTCCTCTTGCTCTCATTCTCTGCTAATGTGATTAGGAGTTTAATTTCCTCTAAAGCCTTGTGTGTGTGTGTGTGTGTGTGTGTGTGTGTGTGTGTGTGTGTGTGTGTGTGTGTGTGTGTTTCCAGGTGCTGGCCACAGGTCTGTCTGGTCTCTACTCGTCTCTTCCTGCCCGGCTGCAGGTTTACAGTGAGGACTGGCACTGTCTGGACCAGGCCGACTGGCAGCAGGTAACCATGACGACAACTATGTAAACATGCCGATGTTCACCGGACAGTTGTCGCTGTCGTTATTTGTTGTTTGGTTCGACAGGTTCCCGCTCTCGTCCACTTCCTGCACTCCCTGGACTTCTGCAGTGCTGTTACCAAGGTAACGTACGGCAAGCACACGCAGTGCATTCAGGGAATAATAATCCAGCCCATTTAAATCCTGGACTCTTGTCTTCGTCTCCTTCAGGTCGCTCATCCCTCCATCCGGTCCCAGCTGCTCGGTTACATCTACAACGGCTTCCTCGTGCCCGTACTCGCTCCCGCTCTGCACAAGGTATCGCAGCTCGTCGCTACCGGCGACCAACCTCCCGTTGTCCCGCAACACTGACACTAGAAGAAAAAACAAATCTTCCATAGACTTTTGTTAGTGCCGGCAGGTAAAACACATCTCCTGCACGCACTCACCACTAGGGGGCTCACAGGAACGTTTTATCGTCACAGGCTAGGCAGGTTTATTTGTGCAGCACATTTCAACAACAAGGCAATTCAATGTGCTTCACATTAAAACCATTAAAAACATCAAAACATCAGGCAGAAGAAAAGGACATTTAAAAACAATTAAGAACAAGTGATTAAAACATTAAAAAAAAACCAGCCATTAAAACATTAAGCGAGCTAAAAATAGGATAAAAGTTACAGCGCAGTTTAAGATTATAAAATTGAGCCGATGAAAAATGTCAATCTGTACTGACGTAGGAATGTTGTCGTCACGGCAACATAGAAACACAGTTAGGAAAAAAAAAGGTGCACACAATAAGAAGAAAATTACAAATAAGACAATAGACACACACACACACACACACACACACACACACACACACACACGTATGAGTGAGCTTCCTTACCTGATGGCGTTCCTGCCTCCAGCTGACGGTGGAGGAGGTGATGACCACGACGGCGTACCTGGACCTGTTCCTGCGCTCCGTCTCCGAGCCCGTCCTCCTCCAGACCTTCCTGTCCTTCATCCTGCTGCACACGCACGACAACGTCCACATCCTGGACACGCTGGTCAGCAGGGTCAACACACCTTTCCAGGTACGACCTCCCCGTCTCTAATCCTGCCTCCCGGCCCTTTTCATGCTCTGTGCTACCTTTTTTTTTAACCTTGTGCGTGTCCCTCAGTTGGGTACGGTGTCGCTGGCTCTGTTCAGGACTCTGATCGGCCTCTTCTGTGAAGACGTAATGCTGCAGCTGGTGTTCAGGTCAGTCCAACTGGTGTCTCTAGTTTTTATTCAAACTAATAGATTCAACTCATACTTGATGCAAAATGGCTCATTTCCCGAATGATTAAGTGTTTTTGTTCAGTAAATTGTTGGTCAGAATTAGAGCTCGTGACGACTGATTGATGCATCTCACTGCAACGCTTGTGATGAACAGTTCACTGCTCTGAACTGAAGTTATCGAGGTTAACGTGCCCAATTCACCTCTCGGTCCGCCTTCTTGAAACATTTTCAGAAGTAGATTCAGAAGTGCCTTGAAGTGAATTATTATATTCAGCTGTTCTGATTAAATGTGAAGTCTTTAACCGATTGGAAGAAGCGTGTTGTTGTTTTTTTAGCCACATGGGGGCAGCACCGAGTCCGTTGTGAGTTGTATATCTATTTGTGCCTCCTCAGGTATCTGATTCCCTGCAGCCACCTGAGCTGGCGGCAGCGCTCCTCCTTAACACTGAGGGACTGTTACTCCTCCAGCGCCGCCTCCTTCCTGCTCCTCATGCCCTCCTGGTGCCCCGCGTACCTCCGCAACTCAAACTCGCGCTCGGAGCACATCCACTGGCCCAAAGGAGCAGGTCGGTAACACACACACACACACACACACACACACACACACACACACACACACACACACACACACAGTAACTTGAACTCTGTGTGTTTCAGACAGCGTCGGTTACTGTCGAGGTTCGGACTTCCTGATGGATGTGAACTACCTCCACTACCTCTGGGACGCCTGTCAGGCCATCACCACGTCCTCCAGGTGAGGGACTCCTTCCTCCACGAAGAAGAAGAGAGAGAGCGAGAGAATCTTCCGTTGCGATGAGTTGTGTTGTGTCTGCAGGGCCTGCCGGTTCTGGTCGGCTCCGTACGACGGGATCGACCCGCCGCCGCAAGAGTGCCGGTGTGACACGCCGGGCTTTGACGCGGAGGACGAGGAGGACGTCGTCCGAGTCGAGAGCGACTCCGTCGGCTCCTTGGTTTTTACTCCTCCCCCCTCGGCCCTCTCCCCCACGCCGTCCTCCTCAGACACCGTCTCCACGGGCAACCGGGCAGGAAGAGCCGGCTCCGCCCTGGAGCTGGAGTGGGACGACCTCTTCGCCGACGAAGATCCCTCTTCGTCGCCGGCGCCGCCGCTGGAAAACGGCGGCGTGACCGTGGACGCCGACAGGTGCCATTTCTCGCCCGCACCTCCTCGACACATTCAGGAGATGCGACGCAGCGCGACCAGACTGGTGCACGGCTCTTACGTGGAGGAATCCGAGTTTCAGGACGACGTTCTGGTCTACGACCTCGTCGCCCAGAAAGAAACGAAGGCGGCCATTTTGGAGCGGCTCATGGCAGCGAATCGCCGATCGCGCGGGAGCATCTCGAAAGGCCGAAGGGCGTCGATGACGACGATGCTGACGACAACCGGGAGGACGGTCCTGGAAACGGTGAACAGCATTATGTCGACGAGGAGGTGGAGCGAGGACGGAGGGGGAGGGGAGAGGCGGAGGAGCGAGGATTACGATAAGGAGGCGAGGAGGAGGAGTGATGACGGAGAGGACGAATTCAAGAAGATCTTCACCAACGGGTTCGACGCAGAAGATCACGTCATCGACGAATGCGACGACGCCGATGAAGACGACCAGCCGTTAGAGCAAAGCTGCAACGATCACGTGAACGCAACACGCGAGCATCGAACGCACCACGACACACAGAACACAACACGCGAGCATCGAACGCACCACGACACACAGAACACAACACGCGAGCATCGAACGCACCACGACACACAGAACACAACACGCGAGCATCGAACGCACCACGACACACAGCGACCCACGAACGCTTTACCCAACGGACATCACCGATCTGAGCCCGACGACCCGCCGGCTCCGAGTCTGCCCGGAAACAAAGTGGCCGATAACAACGACTTCCTGTCCCAGTACCACGAGCTCATGCTGTCTTTAGGGGCGGAGCCCGACTGCGACGACGTCACCGATGACATCGGCACGTTCAGGAGGCGCATTCGAGCGCTCTGGCAAAAGCTGGAAGAGGACGGGGAGGCGCTCGGCACAGAAACAGTTTTTGGCGCCGCGTGGGTCGACGCAGAGGAGGAGGGAGAGGAAGAGGTGATGAAAGAGGAAGAACAAGAGGAGGAAGAGGAGGAGAGGAGGAGCAGCAGTAAGAAAGGCAGCAGGAGTCACGGAGTTCCCTTCACAGGTTTGCGAACAACGTTGCCGTCCAACTTCCTGTTGCTCGTGTTTTCAGGTTATTAGGATTCAACGGGACACTTCACATTTTCCTCCGTTTCCCATCATGCACCAGGTCCGTTCATCAGCGTCCTGCTGTCCCGGCTGGAGAACCTTCTGGAAAACTCCATTGCCGTGAACCTGCTGGTGACGGGCATCCTGGCCCAGCTGGCGTCGTACCCTCAACCTCTGCTGAGGTCCTTCCTGCTCAGCACAGAAACACAGCAGCAGCCCAACGTTCGCACGCTGTACCAGGTAACGTCCGCTTTCTGTTATTCCACCGCACCGGTGAAAAAGATATCGCGTCCACTTTGACTCCGGCGTGCGTCCGCAGGTGTTGGTGTCGGTTCACGCTCACATAGAGCGCTACGTGTCGGCGAGGCCGGACTGCCCCGCCCTCGTCGCTCAGGCCTGGAGGTTCCTGTTGGCCAAAGACCAAAACGGCAAATTTAGAGGTGAATGAACACAAACACGACATGTTAATAAAACATGCAAAAAACAAAAAACATGCAGTTTTCACATCTCGGTTTTTATTTCCTCAGAGTGCCTCCGGTCTCAGAGCGGCGACGTCATCCTGGATCCGTCTCTTCCCAACGGCTCGGTGAAGAACGCCGTGGCTTCGCCTCCTCTCGCCGTGTTGCCGCCGTGCCCTCCCATCGCCCCGCAGGCCAAGAGCCGAGTGTTCGCCATCGTCATGTACGCCGAGTTCCTGAAAGAGCTGGCGGCCGTCGCCCAGGAGCACAGCATCGCGCCGGACCGTCCCGCCGAGGAATAACGCCGCCGCAGAATCCCGTAGATACGTTCAAAGACCTGCTGAAAAAAAACGAGACGGAGCGCAGATCCAACGACTCACGGAGGGTTAAAGCAACATGTGTGGAAATTACTGCGCAGCATTGTTTTAAATGTGCACATTTATATTCACGTGATGTTTATGTTCCTGGCAGCACTTGAAACTGTTGATGTGAATCTGGAGGATATTTATAAAACCACGTGAAGGGGATTATTTTGAAGACGAGTCAACGTTCGGTTTTCTATATATATTTGAGGGATCCGTTTTCTATCACGTTTGATCAAATCTTTGCACTAATTTGTAAATTGTGTGTAAAACAAGAAAGTGTGAAACTTTTTCAAATGTGGTTCGACATGCAGAAGTCGCTTTAAAATCAACCTCCAACGCACGATAGGAAACTAGTTTAAAAATAAACCTTAACTACACTGAAGTGACTTGGCACTAAAATAGATCTGTTTCCAATTAATCGATGATTTCTTCAACTTGACTTTAGGAAAGTTAGCTGCTCAACCTCGTGAAAAAAATTCTTTGAATTTTCCCATATTTTTGGATGAAATATTCCCGTCATCATTTCATGGAGTCCCAATATGTCAGTATTTAGTATCTTTTATGGCAACTGGCCTTCGAGTTTAATTTATTGAGGCTTTTACAGATGGAAGGTAGCGGCCGCAGAGCGTCGTGGAAATCAGCTGTTCATTTCTGCATCTTCTTCCGGTCCGTCCTGCTGGTTTAATGCCCGGTGTCTCCGGAGGACGACGTGTTCTGCCTTCTTCAAAGCAGTTCTGCAGGTCCGATTAGTTCTCTTTGCTTGTGCTTTTTGTGGTTGTTGGTTTTTTTTTTACCCGGATTGTGCGTTAATTTTAACGCAGAAAATGAAACATAGTGAGAAACACTGAATACGTGTCTTCCTATTTATATGCTTTCCTGTTGTCTTTACGTGCTCAAACAAACAGAGGAATGACAAAGCCTTACGTCACGTGACAGATTTTAGTGCAATAAACCGAAGATACAAATACGGTGCATTTTAAATTCTTGTGCAAAAATCGGATGTTTTTTGTTTTCTCCTTTAAACTTCTGTTAATGTAAGTTTCATTGAAATACTTTGAAGCCCGTTTATTTTATTTTTCTGTGCTGTGGTAAAGAACGAAGTTCCTGCTCAGCTTCAAGGTGTTAAAAACACTCTGTACATTTTACTTCTCGATCAGAACGAAACGACATCCTCAAGTCTGCAAACCAATCTGAACGGCGGCGCTTTTGCACATTTTCTGTGAACGCAGCGGTCGCACCGCCAACCTCTCCTCAAAAATGAAAATCTGTCTCCATGGTAACGTCACAGTGTGAAGGGGACCTCGCTGAACCCGCTGTGTTTCTGAGTGTTGAAATTGCCACCTGCTGGTGAACCAGAAGATTTGGAAACTATTAAACTTATTTTTGCCACATCAGATTATAAGTCATATTTTATGATTGTTCATTCTTTGCCTGTTTTTTTTCTTTTTTCTGTTTTGGTACAAATGTGGCAGGAAAACGTTGCAGTTAAGTTCAAATCGATGCAGCTCAATTTTGATCATAGTTTCTCAGGCTGTTTCCTCCCTACAAAAAGGTGCAGAACTGAAAAAGACAAGGTTTTGCAAAAGCTGCCTTGACAGGGTGTGGTCAGGTAGTTCCTTTTTTGGTAATGTATATAAAAAAACAGAGAGCAGAGTGATCTGATCCGTAGAAACGGTCTCAGAAGAGGAACAGGACAGCGGGGGATGATGGCAGCGATGAAGGTTTATCTGCTCATGTGGGCTCTCGGTGAGTGAACTGAAACACAGACTGCGATTTATATATATACATACACACACACACACGTATACACACATACATGGATATAGATATCCATATATATATAATATATTCAGTTTTACCTGAAGTTTAGTGCTTAGAAATGCTGCTCTGACGGTGTGCATCAGATTCGTCCACCTTCCTGCTGAATGTTAACCATATCCAGTTAAAGACGATTTATATACACATATATATATACGTATATACAAATATACATGTAAATAATATATTCAGTTTTACCTCGCAGTGAGCGACTTCCACGTTCTTTAGCTCTTGTTCTGAATAACTAATAGTTCATCTAACAGATGGTTAAAATAACAAGGCTCATATCTGTACGAGATCAGTATTAATAAGTTAGATAGATAGATACTTTATTGATCCCCAAGGGGAAATTATTTCGCTACAGTATCATTTATAGATACAGGAAATAAATAAAATAACAGTAAAAAATATTAAATATAAAAATGCACAGTATATACAATAAAATTGAATGAAATAAAATAGAATAATTAAATTAAAACTAACTAAACAATAGTGCAAAGTTTTTTTTTAATTTTTTTTAAATATTTAAATATTTTTATATTTAAAGTTAGCGTAGTTTAAAATAAACAGCGTCCAAAGGCAACTAAAGTTAAAAGTGTGAACATGGTGATTTGTGGTTTTCTTGGTGATATTTTGGACTGTTTTGGACCAGGAGAGGTGATTTTCTGGAGCAAAATATTCCCCCAAAAATCTAAAGTTTGTTGATTTTTCAGTTTTTGCCTTCATCTCGTGAAAGATTTTCCTTTCCGTGACAAAACCATGTTTAAATGAAACACTCCATCTTCCGTTATTTCCTTGTTATTTCCTTGTGACTCGAGGCTCATAAACTGACGCTGCTTTCTATTAGTTTCCAAAACACTGACTGTTGTAAAACATATTTTGAAGTTATAACAAACTTGAATTGCTCTTATTTACTTGTAGGTGCTATGGTCATTTTATCCATGGGTGGAGTCCCTGGACTTGATCCCCCGCCTCCTGTCAACGCCAACGCCACCGCCCCGCACTCCTCAGGTAACCTCTCGTCTGCGTTCGGGGTATTTTAGTCTGATAACGAGGACGTCCTGGTTCGGGCTTTGGTTCGTTGCCAGATGATGCACTTCATGTTTTATCTCTAAAGCTCACAAAACAATTGAGCATTAACAAACTGCAGCTAACTGCCTGAATAGTTGTGGCCCGGTTGTAGACGGTCACACAAACATTCAAGAGATGAGAGCGTGGAGTGTTTATGAAGTCAAATGTGAAATGTTCTGTCAATGAGTTTTAATAGCTTCCTCTTTCTCTCTTTACAGCTGCCTCACACATTTTGCTGAAGGAAACCGTCCTCGGCCGAGTCTGCCTGCTCGGTGCTCTCCTAGCTTCCTGCATCTCAGCGTACTAAAAAAAATAAATTACAATTTCATTTTGCTGAACTTGTAAAGTCACTGGAACCGTCCAGAACCTGAACTGGTGATTTCGGTGTGCTTGTTTGCAGACGACGCTTTCTAGCTTTCTATTTGTCAATTTGTGAAGTGTGAAACGAACCTCGGTAATAAGCTCATTGTTCATCGTTATCAATGTGCTAATCATCGATTCGTAACCATGTATTTTCATTTATCGCTCAAGCTGAGAAAACGTTTGTTTATGGTTATATAAACTAAAAGGTCAAAAGTTGTACATTTGAAACAAAGCTCGCTCTGGAAAGTTGCGTTGCTTCTGTACGATTTCTGTTTTTAGAGTAATTTGAACGTGGTGACGAAAATCATGAGACCGTTGAAGGATGTTTTCTGACCACTGGAAATGGAAATGGGACTTTTTCGTGATTGTATCTTAAATAAACAAAACTGCTCTGTCTGAAGGTTTGTGTTACTCTCCATGTTAAGCATATTAATATCATTTTGGACAACCACAGCAGCTGCTTTGTGTTTTTCTTGCGTATTAATGCAGTTTTTCCATGACAGAAGTAATTCGTTAAGCAGAGTGGACTTCCAAACTGTTCTGTCTTTCTATTAACTTATGTAAAAATTATAAATCGACTTTAACCTGATAGAATAATACATTTTTGACATCGTTAAAGAGGTTTAATACATTTTTACAGCATTAGCTCTTTTTTTTTTTTAGATGATCTGAAAGCAAAGAAACTAAATCCAATGACTACTGAACTGGGGGGAGGGGGAGGGGTACTATGGGAGGACACGATGCCCCGTCCACCTACCAGACACCCGACTGTCAATCAAACAGATACGCCCCCAAACATCGCTCGGTTTGAGGAACTATTTTCAGAAGGAAACCAGAAGCCTGGTCAGAAGGACGGAGTTCAGCTGATGATTCGTTTTAAAATAAACCTTTAAGGGACTTCCTGGTACCAGTAAAGATATTCTTTGCTGTACGCTGTGAGAGAACAATAAAGAGGTGCTACTGAAGTGTTGCCGAGGTTGGAGGCCGAACACTGAGCGAGCATCCTGTGTCGATCTGCGGTCGATGACTCAGTTCCTGAACAATACCGAGAGACGAAGGGTAGAGCGACACAGAGCGAGAGAGAGAGAGAGATGTTGAGAAAGTCGAGGGCAGATGAAGGAAAACCTCACGGTAACGAAAACAGAGGCTGCAGCAGCCAGAAATGAATGAAACGAGAGCGAAGGGAAAAGGCGGGTAACGAAGAGAAAGATGTACGTCAAAAATGACTAAAGTATGTGGACATGCAACATCGGCCAGTCTTTTGTTGATTTTGTTCCCATTCAGCCTCGAAAGCATCAGTAAAGTCTGAAGGTGGATAAAGTCGGGCTCATGGTCGCGATTCTACGCAGACAAATGGAGTTCTTCCTTCAAACAGGGTGAAGGTTGGATTCCCAACAGTGTCACCACAAAATTAAAATGGCGCACTGTTGTCTGACGTACGACTGTTTTTAGCATCGAATAAATACAAAGCCGACAGATGAGCGGGAGGGGTGGGGGGTGGGGGGGGGTGGGGGGAGAGGGGGAGAGAGAGAGAGAGAGAGGGGGAGAGAGAGAGAGAGAGAGAGAGAGAGAGAGAGAGAGAGAGAGAGAGAGAGAGAGAGAGAGAGAGAGCACCAAGCAGAAAGATTGTAGATAAGAAGTGAGAGCGGCAGCAGAGGAAGAAGCTCCTGGAAAAAAGGAACAAAATAAAAGAGAATTAACTGATGATCATACAAACACTGAGAAAGTAAATCTGAGGGAGAGAAAGCAAAATGAAGCCGTGGAGTCGCCTCTGCTTCCTCGGTGAGTCCAACTCGCTCGTGTTGTTTCTGAAGAACCTTTTGATTGACAGATAGGGAACCGTGACTTTCACAGCTTTTATGCTCACAACTTAAAGTTGAAAACTGTCCAGGCTCAAACTTCAGACTGATCTTCCAGGAGGTTGAATCAGAGGCGACAGATTGAGGCAAGCCGAGTTAAATAAAGTTGCTTTTCAAAGCCGGCGATTTATTCGCTAAAAAACATTGAAGGCCTGGATTCATGCCTTAAATCTTCACCGGCACGTATTTAAATAGATGTACGAGTCATTCAAAGCCTCGCCGGCTCCAGACGTAATGCAGGAAGTAATATGGAGCACATAAACACCACAATGTGCTGGTTTAAATCCGCCTTAAAACTGCCACACAATGCAGGTATTATGACCCAGAACAATAAATGTTCCTTTAAATAGCAATAATTACAGCCATTCATTTCTGAGGTTTTTTTGCTTGCTGTTATATTCAACTATTTTCCTTCCTTCTCTTCTTCTGTATCAGTTCTAGCAATTTGTTGGATTTCCCAGGGACGAAGTCAAACTACTGTTTCGCTGCACGAGGCCGACGCCAAGGAGCCTGAAGGTACGGCGACGACAGACCTGCTCAACAAGCCATTTATGTCGGGGGTGGTAACGGCGCCGAGGTTTCCCGAGGTCGGCCGGTCAGAACCGGATCTCCGTAGTTGTCGGTGTACCTCCGGATTCGGTCTGAGCTCAGTCAGGTCGGCTCGACTCGGAGACGCCGAGTCGGCGCTTCTACTTCCGATCGCTGCAAACCCAGAGCACGGACGTGCCAGAAAAGTCGTGTTACTATGACGACCTCCAGCTGTTGTTACCAGTTAAGGTGTCCAATATTAGCGGACCGAGGTTTTCAAGATGGGGGCTTTGATGTTTTTGACATAAATAGGTAAAAGGTTTAGAACTGACCGATGGTGGCGGAGCGGCCATGCAAAGGTGATCTCCGGAGACAGATACTGGACGTAGGGTTTCAATGTCGAGGATAGGAGGAGCCTCTACTGTCCCACAGTGACCTCTGCTGTGACCTCTACTGTCCCACAGTGACCTCTGCTGTGACCTCTACTGTCCCGCAGCGACCTCTACTGTCCCGCACTGACCTCTGCTGTGACCTCTACTGTCCCGCAGCGACCTCTACTGTCCCGCAGTGACCTCTGCTGTGACCTCTACTGTCCCGCAGTGACCCCTACTGTCCCACACTGACCTCTACTGTCCCGTAGCGACCTCTGCTGTGATCTCTACTGTCCCGCAGTGACCCCTACTGTCCCACACTGACCTCTACTGTCCCGCACTGACCTCTGCTGTGACCTTTACTATCCCGCAGTGACCTCTACTGTCTTGTACTTGGTCACATAGTCCGGCTGCACTGTCCTGACGTATAGTCTAGATTCCCGTCTTGTTGTGTCATATGTCTCTGATGTCCCGTCCTCTCTGTCAAGTTGTTTTGTGTGCAGTCCTGTCCCGCACTGACCTGAACTGTCAGCGGTCCCAGTCCCGGTATGCCGTGTGATGTCGGTGTTTCTGATGCGTCCTTATATTACCGTGCTGTCCGATTGCACCCTGCAGCACGTTACCACCAGAGGCCGCGGTCACTTCCTGCCTCCGTCCTGTATGTCGGCGGTCTGTGGTCTCAACGTGTTCAACGAACATCTCTGACTCTGAGCGTCTCTTTTTATGTGTGGTTCAGGTTCCACGAACACCATGACCGAAACTGAAAAGGAAGCGACCAGCCTCACGCCATCCGCCTGGTCTTCACAGAGTCCTGCATCAGCGACCTTTACAGTAACAGCTGCCACCGACGTGAGTCGATTATCAAGTTTTGATATTTGATGCATAATCTTAGCAATTAAATACAAACGGAGGGGAAACCCATCGTCTGTCTTCAAAGTTGGAGAGCCCAGGCTCACAGTGAACTCTGTATTGTATTTCCTGGCCAACAGCTGCCAGCACAGTGACTTCCTGCTGTCTGGTTGTCATGGCGAGGCTGACATGCATTGAGCAGAAACTCTGAAGAAACACCTTCAGACCCACAAACTGTTTTCACAAAGCAGCCTAAAAACAAACGAGCCCGAGAAGCTGGAACGTGTTATCGTGAAGTGCCGTTTCAATATTTCAGTTGATTGTCTCTTCAAATTAGCATATTTTAAGAGTTTTTTTTAATTTTTTTATATTTGGGGTAAAAAAAAAAGAAAAGACTTTGAGACATTCAGTGTTTTAATTCACTTGTTTGAAAAAGATTTGTTTTGAAATGCAACAGAGCGTCAACAATAAGATGATTCAATGTTCAGCTGACTCACATGAGATTAATCTGATGCAAAATTTATAATCAATAAATCGTTTAAGGAGACCATGAGCCAGCACCGAGTCCTCTGCTCCTTAAGAGGGAGGATTTGCCGTTTTTCTCCGTTCAACATCCTTTAATATTTTTAGAGATGCATTTTCACACCATCTAAAGATTTCATCTGGAGCATTGTGACATTAAGAGAATCTCTATTTTATTGACTAAACAATAATAGACGCGCAGATTAATGAACACTTTCAACCAAGTTTCTCGTCCTAGTGAGTGGATTACTTTTTGTGGTACGTATCAGGTATCTCCGCCTTTAAATGGCATTAAAACTGGACACGTGGGACATGAAGCGTGACACCTGGTCAACCACGGAGCAGCAACACTTTTTCAAGTAGAAAAGCTGCAACGTCAGCCAATCAGACGCCTTCAAACCCAGTCCGTGTGACGGAGCGGATCATAAAATGTTTTGAGCTAACTGAAGTTTTAAATCTCAAACTGTGACCGGACGTCTTTCACAGCCCGAAAAACAAACGCAGAAATGGAGCGAGGACGTCTCCCACGAAGGAGGAACGAGCAACGAAACAACACAACGGGCCGCGACTTCGGTCCCTGGAAACGGGAGGGAAGGTCACGTGACGTCGGTTTCTACGGCGACAATCATCACCTCATCAGGAGCAGGTGCAGAAAGTATATTGACGCGCTGCGTGTCAGTTTGTCTTCCTGTGCGTTAAACCACATCTCGTGCTCCTACTCTGTCGAAGTCGCTGGCTGCCACACAAACAACACATTCAAACGCACACACATCCCGTTCACCGTTGAAAGGAAACAGAGAGCTCTTCTGGAAATGAGCTTTCAAAGATCAACAACATAAATTCACAATGCATGTTTAACTAAATTACTGAACCTGCTGTTTTTTTTCTTCTTTCAGTCCAAACTAAAGACACGACATCGTGGGGTAAGGATCTTACAATTTATTACAGTTCAGCATATTTAGCCAAATTCTGTTTTGTCAGATCTATTCTGTTGTCTATTTCATGTATCTTTGTTCTGCATACTTCTGACTCAAATCTCAAAAAGACCAAATCCAAACAAATATTATTCTACGAGCACCGGATGTGTATTAATCCGCCACTGAAAATAGACCCAAACTAAAACCTGAGCTCCTTATGTCTGATTAACATACACTAAAAAACTTCAGTGCCTTCTTCAAAAAAGAAATAAACCCATGTTTGTGAAGGTGTTCTTAAAGTCCTGGAGCTGAGAGACGGGTTGGGAAGTCCACAGGATTTGGTTTTGGTCTTTTTGTGGAACGTATTGATAATCACAGAAATAGACTTGAAGGAATGTTGATGACCCCTAGTGGCCAGAGATGATAATTACATGATAAAAATGATCCAATAAAATGAATTTACCCCCGAAAACAGCATCTCCACCTCTTTAAATCAGTATTTCTTAGATAAATCAGCTGATGGTTTGATTATGCAGTTACCGTCGGCAACGAATCTGAAACAGCTCCCTCCATCTGTGTCTGTAGCTTATGTGTTCCTGGTGCTCATCCTCCTGGTCATCATCGTCCTGTGCGTCATCCTCTACTTCCTCAGGAGAGTCTCGCGGGTAAGAAAGAGAAAGAAAACGTTTATTTTTTTTTTATTATCGTGGTGCAGCAAAGAAATATTGTCGTCAGCGTGTTGTTTGTGTTTTTTGATTTGTGCGTGCAGACGTACTCGTTCGACCTCCAGCGTCCAACTCCCGTCGAGCGCCTCAACCAGGGTGGCACCTTCGAGCCGGTCTACCTGGACGACCTGGGTGCGTTTATACGCGTTATTACATTTAAACCAACGTGACCGTGTACACGGCGATCCTGACGTGTCATGTTTTTTTTTTAATTTTTTTCTGTGTTTGTTACATCTCAGAGCGACCGGCTACGACCATCGACGACCTTTCACCTTCTCCGGTAGCCAACGGCACGAGTCTCCCGTCGGAGGAAAAGGGCTCCGGTGGAGAGAACGGTACGAAATCCAATTCTCCGTTTGGTATTTTGAGTCGGTAACGCACAAGACTCTCGACAACAAACCAAATATCGAGGTGAAATTCTGCCATGTTGTCCCTTTCGGTAAAATCTGAATTTGGTCGACAGTTGAAGCGTAACTGTAATCCTTCGAGGGCTGGAAAGGCGGGTTGATAAACTCTACTTGGATCGTAGCATCGAGCTACACGGGGGGTTATTGACGTGTCATGGCACCTCCATCCAAACACCACCAATGTTTTCACACCTCTACAGGAACTAATACTGTAAAACCAGAAATGGTCCAAACTATGGAACTCTGAAATGGTTTCAGAAATGAAAGAATTCAACCATTAACCTCATAAACCTGAGTTTCCACTTCCTGTTCCCGCTGCCCTGAAATTCAGCTCTTTGTCATTTTATTTTTTATATTTCTGCGGTGTCCAATTTTCCCAAAGCTTGCATTCGATCAAGTTACGATGTTCTTGATTGATTTAGTTCTTAATAGTTTGCGACCTGATTAAAATATCTAAACCTCAAAGTAGAAGCCGAGTTCATGAAAATAGGAAAAAGGTTTTTCACGCTTTCCCTCCTACGAATGTTGATTTAAGTTCATTCCCGTCCGTGGAACTTGAACGCATCGTTAACCGAGCTGAACCTTCACACTTGACTCCTTTCGCTAACTCTTGAAGATCTTTTCTTCCTCTTCTGTCCAGCTGGTCCGGAGCAGCCCGATGAGAACGGCGTGGAGGCGTCGCCCGCCAGTCCGTCGCTGCTCGACGAGCTGTCCGACCCGCTGTCCGACCCGCTGAGCAGAACCGACCTGCTCTTCGACGCCATCGTGGAGCAGATGAATGAAAACAACAACAACAACCCGTGTAAGATTATTTACAGGAATGCAAACACAACATATGAAAAAAGAAAAGAGGTATTCCACTAATTTGGTGGCGTCGCCGTCTAATGGAGAACAGACTGGCAAAAATCTATTCTGTGTATTCATGACATTTTTTTCCCCAATTTGCTCGAGATTTAAGAAAGAAAATGAGCAGAACATGAATCTCAAATCTTTTCTTTTTCCACTTTCCTTCTCGTCACCCAGCGCTTCGCTCCACTGACCCGTTCGTTGAGATAAACTTGGACGAGCCGGCGTGGTGCGATCAACTCCTCACCTCTCCTTCTTCGGTCCTCCCCTTCTCTTTCTCCTCTTCCTCCTCCTCCTCCTCGTCTTCATCTTAGCTCCCTGAACGAGCTTCCAGGATCCACGCGGAGGCAGAGACTCTGTTTGAACAACCAGGACACGAGCACAAAATCTACATGTTGAATGTGTTGTTTTCTGTGTATGAACCTCAACAAGCTGGAAACAAATTAGTTTTTATAGTTTACAAAAAAAAAGTTTTCTGTGTAACCTTCTCCAGTCTTGTCATCGTAAAACAAGATTGAATATGAACTCTTAGCTCCTTAACAGACTGACGACCGTGTTCCTCACTTGTTTTTTGCAGACTTCAGTTCTTCATGTTACTGCTGTAGTTTATTTTAAAATAACGAGCAGCCTGTTTTTTTGATGAGCAGCCGTTTCTCAAACTATAAAAAAATATTAAAGCTGTTAAACATTTGTGTCATAGTTACTGTTAATGTTTTCTTTAATTTCATCCAAGTAAAAGTCCACATCTGAATGTGGTGTTGGAGTTGAAATGTTTTGCCTTTTCATTTTCATCTACATTTTTTTTTTCCAGGAATTGCAAAAACAACATTTGCAGCTTTTCTTTTGCTTTATTTAGGAACCAAACTGACAAATATGAATTTAACTCCGATCTCAAAGATTTTCTTTCGAGTGTAAAAAAGTGAGTGTGCCAAGTATTTTCTCTGTGGGTGTAATTTTGTATCATAATGAATATGTTACTAAAATTAAAACTTTCTTAAAAAAAAACAACTTCCAAGAACAAATTTTGATCTTGTTAACGTGCCCGAGCTGCCAGGAGGCCCAGGAGCAGATCAGGAGGCCAGAAGAGGTTTCAGATGAAGCTTCATTTATTTTCTCATTAAAACCACACCAGAGGTTAACCCTCCCCCCACCCTACACATTAAACTGAGCTCCTCATATAAACCTGTTCACTCTAATTAGTCCAAACATTTTGAACCAGAAATGAGTGAGAGGGACTGAACATGAGGAAGTTTGTCCCGTCTGGTTGCAGGTGATGTGTACCGAGTGTGACGGAGGGCATTTCACCGATAGCACCGTGTATCTGGCCTCGAACTGGAGAAAGGCTTTTTACTGGCATTGGGTTTGCTGGGAGAGAACCGCTTCCTACTGTACTGCTGCCGAACCAGAGCCTGACCACCACTTCCACTCCTATCGGACTTACTGCGTCCGGTGACGTGACGATCACGGCCGAAGGTGGTTCTTCTGTTCCCGGCTCTGGCTGACAGGAAACCGTCTGTGAGGCGGGAAGCCTCCTTTGCCGTCTCGAGGTCACGTTCATGGATCCAAACCTCCAGCTCGGGCTCCACCATCTTCAGAAACTGCTCTACAACTCAGAAACACCATACTTATCAATTCCTCCACTCCATCATGCTGCTGCAGCCAGTTTCTGGTCAGCTGAAGCCTCAGAGATCCTTATATACACCTGCTCACTCTAATTAGCCCAGACATACCATCTATAGGCAAGTATATATATCAACAGTATATGTACAATACATATTTACATGATTTCACCAACTCAAAGACATCCATAATAATTTACAAATATTTACAGTCCCTATAAATAGATTAAAATTATAAATACATGATTTCCCTAAATAAACAGAGCAACACATCTCTACTTCCCCCCTTCCTGTTTCCTGTGGTTGGTACTTCCCGGAACTATAAATGGGTGCTGAGCCACCGGGGAACTATTTTACCTGAACACCCTGGGAAGAGGAAACAGGCAGAGGTGAATCGGTGCAATATTTAAACCAACTTTTAATCTTCAGCTTGGCTATATATATATATAAAAGTGTATAAGACTCCAGACTTTGTGAACTGGAGTTAAAAACAGTCGTCATCTTTTTCCTTCTTTTCTCAACACTTTGCACCATCTAGTGGCCGCTGGAGGAACTGCACGGTTCAACTCTTCATTAGTTTCAACAATCACTTAGAAATAAATAAAACCCGTCTCAGACCGCAGGATTGTGGAGTTTATTCAGCAGTAGCAGATCACATCATCATGTGGACCGGTTGGATTTGACAATCACTCACGGCAGGATGATTTCACTGGAGAATTGTCACCATTTGTTTATTTATTAATCATCAGAACATCTGATTCATCCTTCTTCACGTCTAATTCAGCAGGAAACGGGAAGTTCAGAGGAGCTGATGCTCGGTTTGCTGTCGACAAATGTTTTGTAGAATTTGCTGGTGACTTTTGTGGCTGAGATTTTTACGATTTCTGAAAAAGTCAAAAAAGAGAAAAGAGGCATTTTAACAGCTTTTGATTCCTAAAGGAGAAATTCACTCCAAGTGGAATCAAACTGGAGACTTTGGATTTGATTTGTTTGAAGAAAAGATGCTCAGGAGGAAAAAATAATCCGGTCGGTGGAGTCCTGCTGACGCTGGAATAAAATCAGTGTCACGTCATCACGTCAACCTTTGACAGACACGTCGGCGTTCACTTCAATCTCATTAAACAGCTGATGTCACATGCTTCTGTTTGTCATCAAACTGATCGGAGTTCAGGGTTTATAAGTTGTTGCTGACGCGTTGATTAGTCGGTTCGTATTTAATAAATCTGCAGTAAAAACCATAAAAGACAAAGAAATCACATCTTTTCTTTCTATGAATTTAACATCTTTGATAATATTTCTGGAATTTTGTCAATTTTAATGACACGAAGAGACTTTCATATTCTAGTTAAAACTTGTGGTGAATGCAAAATGTGTTTGAAATACACTTGTATTGAAAATAAATAGTGAAAAATGAAGAAGAAATAGTCCACTTGTTTTACGATTTTCAAATAAATAAACAGTGGGGGTTGCCAGGTCGGGAGCCTAAACCGATAAAATGCAACTACAGTGAATATTAGATGAAAACTTATTTAAAATGATAAAGACAGCTTGCTGTGATTGGCTGTGACACCTGTCAATCAAAGCTCTTATAATAAACCTGTTTTTAAAGGATGAGTGGAGACAGATTCTGTCTCTTCGTTATCGTCACACATCCCATAATATTTTTTTTTTGGTCTCTTCCTGGGCTCCGTTGAAAGTAACAGAAATACACATCATATCTTTAATGTGGTGTTTGTTCTTCATTAATAAAGTGTTAGTTACAACTTATAAACCCTTAATTAGCTCATTTGATTGGAAATTGGCACCAAAAATGTTTTAGTAATCACCTTTTGGGCCCTAAAGAAACAGGAAGTGTGTTTACTTTTATTCAAAGTAACGTTTATCGTGTCGGATTTTTTTTTAGATTTTCTGTCGTGTTTTTTTTATTTAGCATTTCTCCTTCTCCGTGGACATCCTCCCATCATGCCACGCTTCCCGGGTGTTCCTCAGGGCTCTGGTCCTTTTGGGGTCCACCACCACGTAGTCCACACGTGTACGCTCGCCTCGTGCACGCTCCCCGCCGCCGGTCCCGCCTTCTACCACGCAGCAGTTCTGGTCACATAAAAATATACATATTTTATTGATTGACTCACTGCAGGAAGAGAAGAAATTAGTGAAAGATAATATTATTGTACACAAGCTCTTATAGGAGCAGACTTGGCGCCCTCTGGTGGCTGACCTTCAATAAACATGATCATTTCTCTTGATTATTAATAGAAAATGATGACAAAACCATCGAGACAGACTCACAGGACTGATAAAAAGTAGAAAATCATTTTGGTTTGATTTTGTAAGTTGTGTTTAGACAGAGAGAGAGAGACAGCGAGAGCAGTGTTACCTGTCTGGTCAGTGTCGCTCGTCCGGTGTGGAGGTCCAGGTCCAGGTACTCCACCTGCTTCTCACCTCTGAGTCGCCGTAGCAACGGGCTGCTGATTCCGCCCTCTGACGCCCGGTGCACCATGAGCCTCAGAGACTGCACACACACACACACACTCAGAGTTTAGTTAAACATACAAAAAGGAAACAACGGAGGCAAGAAACCGGTGGAGGAGGAAAGAGGAAGAAAGGATGGAGAGCAACGTAGATAATCAGAGACAGCAGGTTGAGAAATAAGAAGTCAGGATGGATGAAAGGAAAGAAAACAAGAGGAAGGAGGGCTGTTCAATAAAGAACGAGTTTTTTACCGGCTCCCCTGCACTGAAACTCAGGCTGGAGGTCGTCATGGCGACGTAGCTGTCATCCAGTTCGTCGGAATCGGAGGAGGGGGAGGAGCTCTGGGCGGAGCTCGGCCTGACGGACCGACGACTGACTGACGGACTGACACACACATCATTAATACACTGATGAATTTTAGAATCATTTAGTCGGTTTATTGACAGAAAACAAATTGGAAACTCTTTTGAAAATAAACTTTGAGTTATATAAATCAAGTTTTATGTCCAAATTTAGCCCCAACTTTCTTTGTTTTGGCACCTGATTATTTCTCTAAAATAATAAAGAAAAAGCATATGAGTGCTTTATGTTTTTGATTATGTCTACAAAATAATAAAATTGCTGCTTTGTAAGTTTTTTTCCACTCGTCACACTTTTATTTTGTAGTTTTTACACCTCTCTATTACAGCCCCTTTAGCGCTCAGGTAAGTTGTAGTACTCCTGCTGTACCACTGGGTGGCAGCAGAGCGCTCACATCCTGCTTCTCTCCCTGATCGTTCCAATATTCAGGTGGTATTTTTGCATTTTTCTGTTGATGCCGCAGTAAATCTTTGGACCCACCACACAAACAAACTTACTCTCGTGTAAAGGTGCGAGTGACAGGCGAGTGCACAGGGGGCGGGACTTCCTGCCAGTCCTCCGGCACCGTCGTGATGTCCAGAGGAGCTGGTTTCACTGGGAGACATACAGAAGATTCTTTAAACAGCGCGTTTGATCTGATATTTCCATCTGTGACTGTTTAGTGCTCACTTATGTTCACGCTGCTGCTGTGATCAGACCTGGGAGCTCTTTACAGGAAGTAAAATCAGCGGCGCTTACACAAAACAGCTCTCCGAACTGTGAACCTTTTATTAAATATTCAACGTGGAAGTTTCGATAAGCTTCCGCTGTGTCGCCGTGTGTTCGAGCGGCTGTCGGGCTCCCGTCCTGCAGCCCGGCTGAGCGAAGTGGAAGCAGGTAAATAATTAAAACTAAAAAGAAAAAAAGAGGCTGAAGGGAATTACTTTTGCGAGAAAACTTCACCAGTTTTGGCAGGAAATTATCTCTGTACCTTTTGGATCAGATGTACGATTTTGAATGCAGGACTGAAATAGTTTTTACAGAGTGTCTTTTTCCTGTTCTGCTGGACTGGTCGGTAAAAAGTGAAATAATTTAAGAGGTAAAGCTCATTTCAGCAGTTTTTACCTTTCATCTTGTGTTTCGGCCTTCCGGCCGTCTGGCCGTTGTTTCTTTCCGCAGGTTTGTTGACACGAGCTCCTGCAGCGACATAAGAAACATCAACCAGGCTGTAAATCAGTGCACACGTGAACCAGAGGCACGAACACCTTCTCGTAAACACGGGGTTGGCTCGAAGTTCCTGAACCGACCTCTCCGCTGTGGTTTCAGGTTGCGGTGGATCGGAGGCGGCACGGCTTCGACCGGCGCGACGGGAGGCAGCGGGGAGTTACGGAAACCCATGTGGGCGGGTGGAGGAACTTGCCTCCCCAGCGACGCCAGGTCAGAGACGGGGTGAGCGGGAAGGGACGGCGTCAGGGGGATCATGGCGACGTAGTTCTCGTCTTGGAGCTGGACGTCGGGCTCGGAGGGAGGCGGTGGCCACCTGAACCACAGAAGAAGAGAAATGGAAAAATAACGAGACTATAATGAATAATTAATATCAAATCGATCAGTCTGAGCAGGTCTTTACTTCCGACTCTCAAATTGTGTTTGGAAATCTTTATGAAATTAGCGCCCCGGTTAGGTTTCGGCACAAAAACCGAAGAAAGGATTGTTTTTTTCCTAACCACAACCACGTGGGCTTCCACACGGTTTTGTTTTCCTAAAGAACGTAAAAACGTGACACTGTAACGCTTCCCCCTAGTGGACGTGCAGGTGTACTACACGCTTTGCCGTCGTAGCCGTGACTCACCTCAGCGCGACCGGAGGCTCGATGGTGGCGGCGCTCATCGGAACGTAGTTTTCATCCACGTCGTCATCCTCCGAACAAACGCTACCCAGAGGCACCATGCCTTTATTCAACTGAGAGAGACACCAAGAGTTGAAGCCACTTAAAGGATGAATTACAACATATGAAAGATGAGACTCGATGTATTTGGTTCTCGATGTTTTTCGCTCACAAAGTAACTGTTGAAGCTCTCGCTGAAATCAAACATGCTCGCTCTGTCGGACAGAGACCGAGGGATGTGGAAGGAATCCGAACCTGAAACACAGACACAACCCATCATCTTAGATGAAGATAACTAAACATGTTTTTTTTAGACATTAGATGAGAGTGGTGTTCATCTTCTCATCTGATCTAGAACTTTTCTCAGAAATGATTTTGCACCCTGAATAAACACCAGCTTGGACATTTGTGCAGGTTTTTGGACTTCTGTTCACATGTTCATCTCACATCAACATGTTTTTGTACAGTGGAAACAGAACTCGACCAGATCTGAGTGCTGATGGGCAGCGAGATTAAATCACCAAAAACAACATGCGTCCATGAACCATAAAGTCTGAGCGTGTACGAATATAAAAAGAAAATATTTCTCCTGAAACAGACTAAAAACGGCTCTGGCTGAAAATAAACCCCAAAAAACCCTCTTTGTTGTGTGATGGGGCAAAGTTCACGTCTTATTAAAGAAACTAATGCCAATCAAATTAAAGGGAAAACAAGCTATAATTGTTTCAGCTGTAAGGATTTAATCCTCCGCTCCGCACAGCGAAGCCTCTTAGCTGCAGAACTCAAAGTACTAAGTTTAAAACTCTTTGAAATCCGTGTATTCAGCTTCCTGCCAGGATTTTACACCGACTGTAACTAAATTCTGAAATAACAACAATATTTATTTCCGTGAAGTTGTTTTCAACTCTGTCGGAGCTTCAAGCAGCAATAAAACGTTGATAAACCTGCGAAGTATCACTGCAGGAAGTGTTTAGCAAGTTTAGCAGGTTTTCTGAAGAAGAGATGTGAGGACGCGTCGTTGAGAAATACAACTTCAATCCAAGAAGCACATGAGAAGATCGAAACCGCTTCATGGTGCGTTCAAGAGCACGCCGGGAAACATCCCACGGAGACGTGTCTTACTTGTCTGCATGCGTCCGGGCGTGTTGATGGTGTTGCTCTTCGCCAGATATCCCCCTCCGTCCACACCGTCGTCCCTCCTCTCCGACTCCGCGGTCGCCCGGGGCAACGTGACGGGCCCCGCCGTCGGGCTCTCTCCGTGGGCCGTGACGGCTCCGGGTTTCGGCGGGCGGGGAGGAGGAGGAGCCGGAGCTGCGGCGTGGAGCTCCGCCGGGGACGGCGAGTCCACGCTGGGGGTGGAAGACGGCCGTCGGGACGGGGGCGGTTGCGGGGTCGACGCCGGACGGGGGATCTGGTACCCGCCGCTGGTGAGCGAGTGCACGCTCGGATACACGCTGTCGTCAGAGAGCGCTACCGCCACGGGACGCAGGTGGAAATCTAAAGAGTGCTTTCGGGGGTGAGGAGACGGGTGACAGCGAGGTCTGCCGGCTCGTCTCTGGTGGTCAGAGCTCATGCTGGCGGCCCTGAAGATGGAGGACGAAGAGGAGGACGGATGCGGGAGGCTGTGGGAAAGGAGGGAAGGGGAGGAGGAAGAGGAGGAGGAGGAGGAGGTGGCGGAGGGAGGAGGGTAGAGGTTGTCGTTGTAGTCGGTTTCAAACGAGGAACCTAGAGGAGGCCTGGAGACGGAGAGAGAAACCGAAATAAGAGTTGTGTTCAGCCAAATATTAACGTGTCTTCCTTCGGCGTGGACGCCACGGCAACACGGCGAAAGCTGCGATACACCCGTCGGTTCACGAAAAGGAAACCGTGTCGGTGTCACGTACGAAAAGTAACGCGTCTTCGGTTTAGTCACCGAAAAAAATACCCGGTTAGATTTTGGGAAAAAAAAGAAGCAGCAAAGATCCCGGTTCGGGTTAAAATCAAGTCAAGTTTGTCGTCATAAAGAGATCAACTCTGTGGAAGGACGGAAAACAGGCTTCATTGTGTTCCTCTGGTGAAATGTCCCATGACGTTTTGCGAAGAGAACCCTTTTTAGAAATGTGTGGGAGTGATCCAGGATCAACCTCTAATCCCCTTCATGAGATCCAACACGTCTCGACCCGTAACTTCTCGTTAGTCTCCACCGGAGTGGGAAACATGGATTTCATACATTTATTTTTAAAACATTTTGCAATCGTTTTCTCGGAGCTTTTCGTGGTCGGTCATCACATTTCAGCGTATTCAAACCCCATCTCAATCTTTTTATATGAAAAGTCCCCAAAAATGATGTTTTGTTCGATCTTTTAAAGGTTCGACTTAAACTGTAAGAGATTCATGAGGAAAAATAGGATTGAAATACGGCCAATTTTGAGGGTTGGTTTTCTTTTTCTCCCCTCGGTATGTTGGTGGATGACCAGTATTTACATCTGTACGCCTTCAACGTGACCGAAATATACACATGAAGTGACCGGAAACAGGTTGTCATGGTGATCGAGTTATAACACAATAGGTGTGAGACGTAAACTCGTAAAGTACCTGATGTGACTCTGGCAGTGAGACAACCACAGGTAACCGTCCTCCACGCTGCCGTCGTCAAGCAACGGGTGGTGCACGCTCACCGGGTCGTAAGGCAGAGGGACGGAGCCTGTTACCGTGGAGATGACGGCGGTGCCAATGGTTGGGTTTCTAGATGTGATGGAGGTGAAGGTGGAGCCGAGATGTCTGTCTGGAACTGTGGAGGAAAAAAAATTCGCAAGTTCGGATAACTTAAGTGTTCAATCGTTTGGGAGGACGCTGCGTCCCCCTGCAGGGGAATTGTAGGTATTGCAGTCTTATTATTTTAATGTTAACGTTATTGTAAAGCTAAATGCATCAGGTCGGACCTCTGCAGCTACTGGAGGCTGAAGGCTGCATTCGCTACCAATATCTACACTAAACTACAGCCGAATTGCATTGTGGGTAACGCAGTCACCAGGTTTTGACTCAGAAGAAGAATGGGGGAGTAAAACAGGCCAATATTTCTGGTTTTAATGTAAATGTAAATTGTAAAAACCCTGACAACTGATATGCCACTCTCTCAGCTACGTTGTCGTGACTAACCGGCCAAATACCGGTAGCCACGGTGGCTAGTAAAACATGTCCATGGGCTCTTCATCTGCAGACCATTTATTTGTCTGTTGTTTGCCGTTTCTTTCTTACCGCAGTTGAAATATTGAACCGTCGCAAAACAGCGTTTGACTGACAGAATGAGTCACTGACACACAATCCTAGTGGTATTTTAGTCCACTTGTCCTCTGCATGTTCTCTCTCTTCTCCCACGACTTTTCACACTGACTCAGCACCCCCCCCCCCCCCCGATGACTCAGCGCGCTCTGTATCTCCGTCGTACCGTCGTCCGTCGGGTTGAAGCCACAGAGGAGACAGATGGACGCCACCCAGCGGTTCATGTCCTCCTCGGACTCGGCCACCAGGTACCAGGTCCTCTCCTCCGTCCTCAGGTCGAACACGAAGCTGCTCTCCAGCTCCTTCTTCATGAACGACAGGCCGGCGTCCACCTGAAGGAGAAGGAGACGGTTGGAGTGGACCAGCAGAAGCAGCAGTACTAAATATAAATATATATGAATGTACACATGTAGACGTCCATTCCCTCCACAGCCCTCCAACATGGCGTCCAACGGTCGGTTTACCTGCTCGCACAGGTTCAGGTTGATGGTCCTGATTGGCTGCTGGGTCTGCTGGTTCTTGTAGTACTGCAGGACGTCCGGTTCTCCGCTCAGCCGACCGCTTCGCAGCACGAACCAGCGCCTCTTCCACGCCTGGAGAGAGAGAGAGAGAGGGGTGGTTTTTAAATTCATTTTTAATAATCAAGCAATATTAAACTCGGGTTTTGATGCTTTAACGTGACGTTATATTGAAATTATACAACAAGTTACCTACGAAATAAAATATGTAATCACGTTTTCATGTCGTGGGGCAACTCGCTCTCATAATATACAACTTGTTAGTGCCATTACACTCTTACACAACTGCTAAATGTTTGACACCCTTCTCCAGTTATTGCCATCATGCGCCGAGCATTATGGGTAAGGTCCTTCTCCCATGAGCGATCCACAGGGATGACACCTCATATTTCAAGCATGATTCACCCACCCGTGTGTGTGTGTAGGTAGTAAGTGCAAATGACACGTCATAATTATTTAAAGGTGTGAAGCAGAGCATGAAGGAGGGTTTTGATTTTGCACACACACACACACACACACACACACACACACACACACACACACACACACTCTCTTGGTCCTCAGTTGCTTCATAACTGTTTGATGAGAAACAACTTGAGATTAGAAAGCACATGCAGGAAAGAGCTTTGTGCTTCTGTTCATGTGTCTACATACAGTATGTGCCCCCCCCCCCCCCCCCCCCCCCAGTCCCGTGTTTGTGTGCATGTGATCAGAAGTGTGTGGCAATTAAACACCGCCGAGCACGTTTCCACCCCCCCCCCCCTCTCCAAACACAGACAGGAAGAGGAAGTAGCTGAACAGGAAATGCCGGTAAGAGATGGCAGTAGTCTCCCCCCCCCCGCTCTGTTTGATGATCAGTCGTCTTCAGGCAGCTTGTAGGAAAAATATTTTTCTCCACTTTCTAATTAAAGGGACAGGACCGGAGTCACAGCAGCTATTTGTGAAGCCATTGTGTGCGTAGTCATTAAGTGTAATATTTTTAGCTCGAGGTTTAGACAGGTGATTTTTGTAAAATGTAATTCAAAATATTACAAGTTTAGTTTACAAACCATCTTGATTAAGTTTCAGCTATATTATCGATTTTATAACTTGGTCTTCAGATTTAATATTTTATCACACTAACATTAGCTCGTTCATTTCAATGAAACTTTATCATTTAATATTTATGGTTGAACCTGGTTTTTTTTTTTTAATTTTTTTATTTGGATGCCAAAAAAGTTGTTTCCTCTTTCTTTTTCAAACAGTAACGTTTTACAGTGTTTATTTTGGTTTTATGCTGCCCAATTAAAACCTACAAAACAACAATATATTTCTTGTTTTGGGATAAAAAAAAATCTGAACTGAACAGGAAAATAATCTGAATTCAATAAAATTAGGTCAAAGGCAAATTTCACTTTGCGCCCAAATAGGAACTTTTAAAGTCAATAAAAGATAACCTTCCCCGCTGCTCCTCTTTTCGTTTTGTTTCCTCCTTTTGACCTCTGACCTCTGCAGGAAGAGGCCACAATGGATCTGAAATAACACTTCCTCCATCCGGCCTCCTAAACCTAAATTAACACCAGAACCGTTGCTCATTTGCTGATAAGTTCCTCGATCCGCTGACGAGCAGCAGAACGAGCCTCCTGAACATTTGTAACATCAGCGGAGCCGCGATGAGACGAAGATACGCAACTCGTCTTCAACTGTGTTCGACCCGACGGGCGTTATTCTCCTCAGAATTTACCTCATCATGCTCCATGGTTCTGTTCCAGGGTGAGTGTGTGTTCACAAATCTTCTAAATCTGCAGGGAGACCCTCTTTTCCAATCTGGCCCAGCTGAGAGCGATTAGTTGTATAACACACACACACACACACACACACACACACACACACACACACACACACACACACACACACACACACACGAGAGGGAGCTGTCAACAGAGCAGGGAGTGTGTGTGTGATGAGGTAGCCTGAACACATAACCTGCTGCTGCCATTTTGGGTGTTTTGAGTGTGAGTGTGTGTGTGTGTTGACAGGAGACACACAGCAGGCGGTGTGTGTGTGTGTGTGTACACACTGGGTTGTATATACCATCATGAGCTGAGTGTATGCAGTTTCTTCTTCTTCTTCTTCAGTTCGACCCAATTTGGAGGATTGATTTTATTCGTAGCTGCTCAGAGTTGCATTGTGGGTAATGACATCTTCTAAACCGGAGTCCGTTTTTATCAGTGATTTCGTTAAAGAGTTCACTTTTTCTGCAGAAAAGCTGATCTGTTTCAAACTAGTAAAAGTTGTCTGCTCTAAATAATGTCACACCTCCCCCCCCCCCCCACACACACACATCCTCTGAGAAAGGAAAGACAATAGAAGAGGAAGAGGAAGGAATGAAAGAGAAAACAACTGAAAACAGAGGAAAGAAAGAAGGAAAGATAAAAGGAAACTGTGGAAAGGAGAGATGAGATTAGTCCAACTCACTGGCAAGGCATGTCAGACATGTGGTGTGTGTGTGTGTGTGTGTGGATGTGTGTGTGTGTGTGTGTGGATGTGTGTGTGTGTGTGTGTGTGTGTGTGTGTGTGTGTGTGTGTGACACCAAGCTGCTTCTTTAATGGAAAAACAAGCCGTACAGACAAACAGCTGAAATTGATTCCTAATTTAAAATTTGCTGCAGAATTAATGGATCCGTCCGTTCTTCACACCGGTGACAGAAAATGCTGGAAATAAAAAAAACAACGAGCCGAGATCGGTCCGAGTCTCCGGCATCCGTTCCAGGTCGGCAGGTTTGAGATTCAAAAGATGGAAAGCACCTAAAATATTTCCGAGGCCGAACAGTCGTTTCTCTGTTGTTTCTTATTGCAACGATGACGATGGCTTTGTTTTACAAAACAAAAAGCACGTGGAAGATAAAGTTTTTTTGGTATTTAGAAACTCTTTTAACAAAGTCAGCAAATGAAAAATAAATATTGGATTGTTTTGAGAAATATCGCAGTACTTAGAAAATATCGATACTTCATTGTTTCACCCTTTTTATTTGATAATGGAGTTACTTTCGGTCCAGCAGCTGACAGCCGTCTTCTGCTTGATGTTTTATTGTTTTATAATCAGGACTGTGACGGTAGGAAACGACTCGGTGTGTAAACAGTGATGAAACAGACACTAATCTTCAAGCTCAATTTAAAACTATCCTCTGATCAGTTTTGTTTCTCGTACTCACGTAACGTCGCAGCTTCTTCTCCGGTGGCGATTTCCGCAGCCACCCGACACAAACGACGTTCCCGCCCGCTCCGCTCATCCCGACGCCGAGCACAGACAGTCCCAAACACCTGCCTCTTATCAATCAGGGAAGTGGACCTCCAATCAGCTGATCTGGCGTCCAATCAGGCGTCAAAGCAGATAAATAAGGATTCCCGGCAGTCAGTGAGGCCTCTGATTGGTCACAACTGACTTCCAATCACCCAATCGGGCTTCCAATTGGATTTGAAATCAGTCGATCTTTAAATCAGCAGATCTTCCCGTTCGTTAATCTTCCAGAAAGTATTTTTTTGTTTGTTTTTAAGTCGAATTCCTGTAATCAATTAACTCAGCAGTTTAACATCCACATGTGAGGGAGCGGCTGCTTCTCCGTCGACTCACACCTCCTTCTGAGAGGGCTCCTACTTCCTAGCAGTCTCTCTTCATCCCTCCTCCTCCTCCTCTTCCTCCTCCCTCCCTCTCTCTCTCTCTCTCTCTCTCTCTCTCTCTCAGGTCATGCATTATCCAAACACAAAAGCCTCAGCTGGGACATTCCTTCCTCTCCTCTCCTCCCACTTTTCTCTCCTCACTCCTCCCATTCTGCTCCTGCTCTGTACAAACAGGAAACTCCCCCTGTGGACATGCATGCATGCATGTGTGTGTGTGTGTTGTGTGTGTGTGTGTGTGTTGTGTTGTGTTGTGTTGTGTGTGTGTGTGTGTGTGTTGTGTTGTGTTGTGTGTGTGTGTGTGTGTGTGTTGTGTTGTGTTGTGTTGTGTTGTGTTGTGTTGTGTGTGTTGTGTTGTGTGTGTGTGTGTGTGTGTGTGTGTGTGTGAAGGAGACAGACCCCAAGAATTCCTGAATTCACACGAGTGACAGCTGGAAAAAAAACAAAAAAACCCTTCAGACAGGATTAATGCTGCAACCATCCGACTTATTTTAAAACAAAGCGTGAAGCAAAGCGGTGCAAGAGGAAAAAACTACCCGGCTGTATATTAAAAGGGAGAAAACTTTGCGCGTGTTATCTTGTGGTGTTGCCGTGGCAACGTGAGCAGCCTCGGGTTCACCAACGTACACAGAGACAGAAACAAAACTGGTGCAGGAGGGGACGAGAAAATAAACCCTGGATCCTACACTTCCCATGATGCACTGCAAGAGAACCATAAAAACATAATATTGTCAAAACAATGACATTTATTGAATTATGTTTAAGTGGCCAGTCAATACTGAGATAAAGGTTCAGACCAATACTGACATCTAGTGGCTGATTTTAGGTACTACAAGTGTACCCGATGGGAAAATCAAGTAATAATTCAGGTAAATCAAACTTTTTAAACCTGAGAAATAGAGAAACACAAAGAATGATCAGAAACGGTGGATAAAAAAGTTGATGTTGAAAATGTATTCCTCATCTAAACGAATCAACTCTGCTGTTAATAATCATTTGCATCACCAATAAATAAACCAAACCGCTCCATTAATCTCTGAAGTAATCGTTAGCGTGCCGGCTCCTATTTGAATGAAACAACAAGGACGGCCCCTCTGGTCCGAATCACTCCGTTTGATTTGAATACGCAGGATTCAGTGTTTACACAAAAAAAATATTTAAATGAACAGAATGAACAAGTTACATTTGAACGTCTGATTTCAGGAGCGTACGACGACTTCGGCCGGCGGTGAAGATGAAGCTGATCAGGAGGGAAATGACACATTCAGAAGAAACTGTAGCAGCAATTAAAATAATTGTTTTTATAAGTTAAATGAACTGTGGGGAGATCGAAGTGTTTTTATTCTGAGTTATAAAACCACCTTCGTGCTCTGGCCTCATGAGCATCATGAGAAAATTTGCCTGCAGAAATGAACCGTTTAAAAAGAGTCACAAAGTGTAGATTCATTTTGCATTATGCAAAAAATTAAATAAAAACGAAAACAAAGCATCCGTCCTTTTACTGCCGACACAAACACGGATGTTTCTGAGAGGTTTAAGTCTGCATGCAGCAGCAGGACGGTCAGAGACGAACGCTGCTCACCAGGTGGGTCCTTTCAAACTATTATAACCTTATCATTGAATTATCGGAGAATTATCCTTCCAAAAAACAAGTTTTACAATTTATTGAAAGTTTGACTGAGCAAAGAGAGTTCAATTCATAAAATGTTTTTTTGATGTTTATCATCATAAACACAAATATTTTTCTGTAAGTCGACTGATCGATTGAACAATTTCAGGTCCATTCATGCCTATAAATCATGTTTTAATTGTTGTTGATATGTTTTCACAGTATTTTCTTGACAGACTGTGTAAAACTGTATTTCTTTAAATTTACATTAATATCATCATCAAACAAAAACAAAAGTTTTTGCTTTTGGTTTACTGGAGAAAACTGCATTTTTTTCTTTTTTTTATCATTTACTTTATTGTCATTTTATATTGTATTACGACAGTAGAAGTTGGATCTGTTGTATGTCCTGTAACAGTTGAGTCACTCTATGTTAAAGGGTTAAAGGTCATAAATAGTCTGAGAAAACATCTGTTTTTATTTATTAATTCTATTTGTGAAGTACATTTATTCTTACATTTATCAAATTTAAGTATAATTTAGCTCTCCGGGCTCTTGATTAACATCCTTCTTTATTATTTATAGTTTAAAACTGGAGATTAGTTTGTAAGTTTTTCACTTTCAATAAAATAAAAACTAATCAACTCATAAATTATTATATAAAAAATAAAGCTATCCAATAGAATGTAAAGTAATTAGGGAATGAATGTGAGTTAGTCAATGCACTGATAATCATAATCTACTTTCATAATGTAGAGAACTTTTCATGGTCAAGTAAATGACCTGAATACTTCGTCCACCACTGTACATACGTTTAATAAGGACCTACATGTTTTATCAAAAGCAATAAAATGCAGATTGAGCTGAAGTTGTTCCCCCAAATTTTACTGAGTCAAGTTCCTGCTTTGAAAAATTCTTTGAGCAAAATTCTCTCTTAAAAAACGACTCGATAAGAAAGATTTGTTCATCTGAATGCGACCTCGATCAGCCTCAAAGGGGGTGGAGAGTCAGGAGCGGTTTGATGGGTGTAGCAGCACCACCATGTGGCCATTTGTAGGATTACAGTCATTACTTCTGGTCTGGTTTGTCCTCACTGTTCCTCGGTTACTCAGAAAGGTATAGGAAACCCGTCCTGAGTCTCCGTCCTGAGTCTTTGTCCTGAGTCTCCGTCCTGAGTCTTTGTCCTGAGTCTCCGTCCTGAGTCTTTGTCCTGAGTCTCCGTCCTGAGTCTTTGTCCTGAGTCTCCGTCCTGAGTCTTTGTCGTGAGTCTCTGTCCTGAGTCTTTGTCCTGAGTCTCCGTCCTGAGTCTTTGTCCTGAGTCTCCGTCCTGAGTCTTTGTCCTGAGTCTCTGTCCTGAGTCTCCGTCCTGAGTCTCCGTCCTGAGTCTCTGTCCTGAGTCTCCGTCCTGAGTCTTTGTCCTGAGTCTCTGTCCTGAGTCTCCGTCCTGAGTCTCTGTCCTGAGTCTCCGTCCTGAGTCTTTGTCCTGAGTCTCCGTCCTGAGTCTTTGTCGTGAGTCTCTGTCCTGAGTCTTTGTCCTGAGTCTCCGTCCTGAGTCTTTGTCCTGAGTCTCCGTCCTGAGTCTTTGTCCTGAGTCTCTGTCCTGAGTCTCCGTCCTGAGTCTTTGTCCTGAGTCTCCGTCCTGAGTCTCCGTCCTGAGTCTCTGTCCTGAGTCTCCGTCCTGAGTCTTTGTCCTGAGTCTCTGTCCTGAGTCTCTGTCCTGAGTCTCCGTCCTGAGTCTTTGTCCTGAGTCTCCGTCCTGAGTCTCTGTCCTGAGTCTCCGTCCTGAGTCTTTGTCCTGAGTCTCTGTCCTGAGTCTCCGTCCTGAGTCTCTGTCCTGAGTCTCCGTCCTGAGTCTTTGTCCTGAGTCTCCGTCCTGAGTCTTTGTCGTGAGTCTCTGTCCTGAGTCTTTGTCCTGAGTCTCCGTCCTGAGTCTTTGTCCTGAGTCTCCGTCCTGAGTCTTTGTCCTGAGTCTCTGTCCTGAGTCTCCGTCCTGAGTCTTTGTCCTGAGTCTCCGTCCTGAGTCTCCGTCCTGAGTCTCTGTCCTGAGTCTCCGTCCTGAGTCTTTGTCCTGAGTCTCTGTCCTGAGTCTCTGTCCTGAGTCTCCGTCCTGAGTCTTTGTCCTGAGTCTCCGTCCTGAGTCTCTGTCCTGAGTCTCTGTCCCTCCTGCTACTCAAGCCGCTAGCTTGCTAGCAGAAAGAAACGTCCTCACAATGACCTCAGCGCCACTTAAAGAGTTTTACCAACCAAAACGGCTCACTTTCTCATGTTATCGGACCGTACACTGCTAAAAAAAAATACTCCGGTACTAACTTTGAACGAATAACAATAATAAAACACGCTTTTCTGGAACTTACTAGCACTCCTTCTCTGTATTTTCACCGCTTTCCGGTCGGTCTCCTCGGCTTCTCTTTCTCCGCTGTTCGCGCGCCTGTTGTTTAGCCCCGCCCCTCCGAGAACCCGATAGGTTAAAAGAAGCAGAAGTTCTCTCTGCTTGTCCTGATTGGCTGGCAACACATTGACACCTGACATGCGGTAAAGGACACGAGAGGTTCGAGGGCAACTCAAAACCGTAGGACACCTCAGAACTTTTCCAAACTGTATTTTTCTACTTATGAATATAAACACAAATGCATTGTTTTTACAGAATTACAAAGAAACATATAAACAAATTTAGCAGGGTGCTACATTTATTTGGTTTCTAAAATGTCCACAAAAAAAAGAAGAAAAAGTGATGTTTGTTTGCTTAGAAGGCAGAGAAGCTTGAATTTAAATGATTTTTTTTGTCAGATTTGCTTTGAAATGTTCCCTAAATTGTGAATTGATGATCAAAATAGTTTCGGGTGTTTATGGTTCTGTCTGCTTTTCCTTGTGCAAAAAAACCCAAACAACCTTCGTTTATTAAACGCAGATTAAAAGTGACCCGTTTTCTCCTCTTTTTTTCCCCACCAATTTCTTTCTTCGTCTCTGGTATTCCCGCTCCTCTTCCTCAGGCCTCCATCATGTCTGTTAACTCCTCTTCCTCCCCCACCGCCTTCCTTCTTCCTCCTCTCCTCTTTCCCTCCAACGCCTCGGCTCTCTTTTTTAACTGCTTCAACACCCCAGCCAGCAATTTGGTCTTCACTGCCTACACCTTCACCGGCGTCCTCGTCATCCTCCCTCTCGCCGCCTCCGTCCTCCTCCTGGGTCACCAGCGGCGCCGCTCCACCAGCCACGCCGACTTCATCACCTACCACATGGTTGCTATGGACATGATCTACATCTTCGGGTCCGTCCTGCACTGCGCGGGCTTCTACACCCAGCAGTCGTGGGTCATGATGGTGGGGTCCCACGTGTTCTTCATCGCCTCGTGCGGACAGATCTCGTTTCACATCCTCACCTGCATGGAGCGCTACATGGCGGCCGTTCACTCCGTCACCTACCGGCGCCTGAGGCACGGCGGCGGGGTCGCCGTCAGAAACGGCATCGTCTGGTCGGCTTGGCTGGTGGCCGGCGTTCAGATGTTTTTTATGTTTCTGAAAACCACCAGCATCATTTTCATGGTGTCTTTTGGACAACAGGTGGCCGCCTTTGTTATCGTCTCCTTCTGCAGCGTCTCCGTCCTCAGAGTCCTGAAGCGTCCGCGGCCCGGGGAAGGGAGCAGGGACGGGGACCGGGTCGACCCAGTGAAGCAGAGGGCTTCCAACACCATCGTGGCCGTGATGGGGACTCTGCTGTTGAGGATCGGGGCGAATATACTTTTCACCACCTTGTACTCCTTGGTGCAGATGAGCGCCGACACCCGTTGTTTGCTGATAGAGTCGTCCTACTGGTTCTGTCTGCCCTCCAGTCTGGTTCTACCGCTGCTGTTTCTACACAGAGCGGGGAAACTGCCGTGCTGGAACAATGAAGCATAAAGGTTTTAAAATATGTAAAAAAAAAAAAGGAAATGAAACGATCTGATATAACGTTAAAAACTGTTATTTTTTCTCAGGGTGTCAAATGATTGGCGTTTTTTTGAGGTCATTGGTGTCAGAGAGGACGACCCGGGTCAAAGGAGGACGTCGTCTGAGGAAGTAGAAACACTGATAAAGTCCTCATGGGGCAGACATTGATTTAGATAACGTGTTTAATCAAACAACTTGTACGAAACAATACTGATGTAAAATTACTTATTTTAAGTCAAACCTCTTCCTCACACTAACCCGGAAGTTTTTAATCCCTCAATGAAAATGGCTTCAAGGAATCTGCATTATTTTGACGTCCCGGGAACGACAACAAGTCAAGTAAGTTACAACCACAGCTCATCCAAATATGGCCATTTCCTGCTCCAAACCCATCCGAACTAGCAAAGATGACAAACCAACGGGTGACGTCACTGCTGGTTTTCGAAAAAGTTGCGACTGGGTCAACAAAACGTGAAAATAAAACCATCTGGTCGAACATCTTACGACTAAAGAGGTTAAATGGAAACAGCTCATTGACGTGTTTGGGTATAAAAATAGCTTTTCTGGAGGTTGTAGACCTTGTTGACTGAATTTTGTTGGATGGCAGGTGGATCCAACGTAACGCATGTTCTATGCTACAAAGACTTTACGAAACGGACACTGGGTGCAGCACATTTTGTTTCTATCTCAACAGCCCACTTGTGACACTGGACTAATTTAAATAATAAGCGTGAATCCGCTGGAGGGACAGGAATAGAAGATTTCCCTACAGCGCGAGGACTAATGCAAAGAACCCGGCCGCTCTGGAACATAAACAAACCTCCAGCTTTCGCTCCACACGTTAAACCTCTCACCTCACGGACATCAGCGAGCCGCAACCCCGCGAAGGTGTGTCTCTCAACGCATTTCATAACTAACCTACGTGTTACCTCTTGTGTCCCCTGAGAAGTAGAATTCATTGACTGATTCATGTACGTCCTGTGAGGGTGTCGGTGCATATAAAGTTCACCGAGACCTCAAGCTTGTGTTGTAACTCGGGGATGTAGAGCTGGAAACCCGTAACGCCGAGGTCTGATATCAGGTAGTTTGAGCTAAATGTTGGACACGACCCAAACATGAGACTAAATGTGCTTTTAAACAAATTACAGCTCAGAATTCATTTGTGGAAACTGTCAACCGGCTGCTTTCGGGGAGGAGTTTTCAAGCCGGACAGGAGAACATCAGGAGGTAGAGTGTATGATGCTGTCGTTTCTCATGTCATACGAGCATTTTTCAGAGTCTTCCTCGTCTTTTCTGTTCTTCCCTCAGAGGCCTTCGGCAACATGTCCATCAACTCGTCTTTGTTTCTTCCCTCCTCTCGTCCTCAACCCTCCTCAAACTCCTCCACGCGCACCGGTTGCTTCAGCTACACGGTTGGCTCCATCGTCTATCACTCCTACCTCGTCGTCTATCACTCCTACCTCGTCGTCTATCACTCCTACCTCGTCGTCTATCACTCCTACGCCGTCGTCTATCACTCCTACGCCGTCGTCTATCACTCCTACGCCGTCGTCTATCACTCCTACGCCGTCGTCCTCCTCCTCCCTCTCTACATCCTCGTCCTCTACGTGGGATTTCAGCGGCGGAGGCGCCGGCGCTTCGCTCCTACGGCGAGCAATGTCGACCACATCACCTCCCACGTGGTAGCCATGGAGATCTTCGGGCTCTTGGGATCCGTCAGCTACACCGTCGGCAACTATCTGAGACACCTTCGGTTGATGGAGTTTGGGTTTTATTCTTTCTCTATAATCTTACCTGGACAGAGTCTCTTCCACTGCCTGACCTGCGCCGAGCGCTACCTGGCCGTCGTCCACCCCGTCGCCTACCTGGGCCTGAGCAAGAAGAGCGCGAACCGGGTCAGAAACATCGGCATCAGTTGTGTTTGGCTAGTGTCCGTTGGGTGGATGGGTGTCACATACATATTCTTCCCCGATATCGGCGCTGTGCCGACTATCTTCCTCTTCACCGTTTCCTTCTTTGTCAGCTGCTTTTGCAGCCTCTCCGCCCTCCGCGCTCTGACTCGTCTGGGGCCGGGGGAAGGCGCCGCGGACCGGGTCGACCAAGCCAAGCAGAGGGCGTTTCACACCCTTACGGCCATAACGGGGGAACTGTTTTTGAGGTTCGCTGGACTCATGGTTGGCATGGTGCTGTATAAGTTTACCCTCATTGCAGGTGGATGTGAGGTGCTCAAGTGTGGTTTCTGGATTACTCTGCCCAACAGTCTGGTGTTGCCTCTGCTGTTTCTGCACAGAGCCAGAAAACTAGCGTGTTTCAAGCGCTGAGTAAAAATCCGGTAACAAGATATTTGATTAAAATTAGTTATATGTGTCTTTCTGGAGAAATTATACTGTAGAAACATTCAATTTTTGAAAAATCAGTTTTAAAATTCGCAATAACTACACGACCAATCTAAAACGCAAAATACAGCTTATGTCTTTGATGTAGAAATACTGAAGTATTTTTTGGGAATCTTTGTGCTGTAGCTCTTTGCAATTACTGCATTCTCTGCCAGCTAACGCCAGTAAGCTAACTGTGAGAAATAGCTGCAACTAGCTTCAGCTAAAAAAAAAAAAAAGCCAAGGTTCAGGTCTTGATGCTCCTCAAGTTGTTATTTGTAACTGAACAATATTTGATGAACTGACATTGTCATTATTTAGTTTAGTATTTTACCAAATAAATAAGTCAGACGAAGAAAACAAAAACAAAATTGATGATACTGACGGTAGCTCTAAAATATTATAATTTGTAAAGTAATGTATTAATAAACAACAAACTAAACAAACCAGTTGAATACTGCATTTGCTTATGTTTTTTTTTATGTAGCCTGAAAGGACATCAAATTAAAGCATTTCAGTATCGCTGTCTTTTTAACCATTTGCCATTAACCTTGAAAATGTAAAACCCTTTTCTCTTTAGTTATTCTTTCTGTAACTGCACGCAGGATGTGAATTGTTTTTTCCAGATTTTGTCTTTTCTCATAAAAATAATTGTGTTTTGTCATAAAACAGACAACACAGAGGTCAAAGTTTTTATTTCCATTTACCACCATTGTCAATTTGCCTATGGTAGTTTAAAGTGTCATTACCTGAAGACACCTCATGGCTTTTATATGCAAAAAAACTAAACAAAAACAACACAAACAAAAAAAACACATGGTCTGACGCCTCTCCACACACACACACACACACACACACACACACACACACACACACACACACACGGGTACATGTATATTTATATATAGAGAGAAGAGAGACCAGAGCTCTGCAGTCCTGTTTGGAGACGCAGCAGACAGAGGTCCGAAAGAAACACAATTTAGACGGTGAGCATTTATTTGATTCTTTAAAAAACATAACCATAATATTACTCTTCAATTTGGCAGTACAGAGTCTTTTAATAGCAATTTCTGTTGTATATGACAAAGATTTTGTGACTAATGTCAAATCATTTATAATTTTATTTTTAAAAGGCAAAACAGTTGGTCTGTTAAGAAAAAAGAAAAAAACACTTCTCAATGTTATCAAATTATACTCAAATTTAACAATTAACAAGGATTAAACTGGTTTATAGATTGTTTGGATCTTAAAATAACAAATGACATACAGACAGGCGCTCTTTTTGGAATAACCACCTGTTTTAAGTTACAGCTCATTTGAATAGTGTCAAATGTCCACTTGAATGGACAGATTGAGTGAACAGTGGTTAAAACATTTAACATTTTATTGTTTTTTGAAAGATATATGCTCATTTTGAATTTAATGCCAGCAACACGTTTCAAAAAAGTTGGGACGGGATCAACAAAAAACTGGAAAAGTGGCGCAACCCTGGTCCAACATCTCACAATTAATAATGTTAATTGGCAACAGATTAGTAACATGATTGAGTATAAAAAGAGCATTTCGCTGCTCAGTGTGCGTTGGCAGTCCTGTGGTATGACCAATCCAAAGTTTAAATCCTTTTTGGAAATCATGGACGTTGCATCCTCTGGGGCTGAAGAGGAGAGGGACCATCCAGCTTGTTGTCAGGGCGCAGTTAAAAAGCTGTAAACACTGTTTGCAGAGTGTTGAAAGAAGAGGTGATACAACACAGTGGTTTAACATAAAATTCAAAATGAGCATATATTTGTCATAAAGCAATAAAATGTCTCCGTTCTAACATTTGTTATGTTGTCGTTGTTCCATATTCAGTTAAATATGTGCTTGATTTGCAATCATCATTTTGGAAATGAAGAAGTTTAAAATAAACTGTTTTCTGTTTATCAATCAATCAATCAATACCCAGCATTATGATTTATGTATTTGTGTTTTAATGGTTTGTACTGGTACTGGTACCCATCTCCCGCTGATCCAGTGTAGCACCATCCACTACAATTGTCATTTTTAGCATGCTATCCTTAGCATTTACCTCGTAACTCTGCCTCTGATAGCATTTCAGTCCTAATCTCACCACTTATTGACTTTGTTTGTCACTCTCTGTCCGTCTTCTCACCCCGTCCTCCCCGTTGTCCATAGTCATGTCATCAAACTTCTCTTCCTCTTCTAATACCTCTCTTTATCCCCCTCCTTCCTCTTCCTCCTTCACTATCCTCGAGTTCATGTCCAAATGCTTCAAACTACCAGTTGGTGCCTCCGGCATCGCCGCCTTGACCATCACCAGCTTCCTCCTCCTCCTCCCTCTCTATGTCTTCATCCTCTACCTCAGTCACCAGCGATGGCGGCGGCGGCGGTGCTCGGACACAACGACGAGCCACTCTGACATTTTTACCTTCAACATGATGATCGCAGAGATGCTGAGCCTCTCCGGGTCCGTCCTCTGCTGTTGCTCCACCACTGGTCAACCACCGATGATGATGATGCTGGGTGTCTCCCTCTTGTCCATCAACATAACCGCACAGACGTTCTTTCACATCCTCACCTGCGTGGAGCGCTACCTGGCTGTCGTTCACCCCGTCACTTTCCTGGGCCTGAGGAAGGCGAAAGGGATCAGAATCAGAAATGTCACCATTTCCTGTGTTTGGCTGTTTTGCTCTGGATTCACAGTTTGCATGGCTACAGTAGATCAAATTTCCTTCAACAGCCTCGTGGTCATTTGTACAGTTTTAACTGTAATGGTTGTGTCTTTCTGTAGCGTTTCCGTCCTCTGGGTTCTGATTCGTCCAGGGCCAGGGGAAGGGGGCGGGGCTGGTCGGCAGGTTGACCAATTGAAGCTGAGGGCATTCTACACCATCACGGCCATACTGGCAGTGCTGCTGTTGAGGCTTACTGCGACTACTTTGTCCAGTTTCTTATACGTGTCGTCGAAGCTGGGAGAGCCTGAACATTGCGTTGTGTGGGTGTCCAGCCTCTGGTTCTGTCTGCCCACTAGTCTGGTGTTACCGCTGCTGTTTATTCACAGAGCAGGAAAACTACCATGTTGTAAGAACCAATCAGGACAAGGATCAGATTAAATCAGGCCTTGATTTCAGACAGAGATTAGCAGTAGAGGCTTCTTATTGATGGATGGAGATTTTGCTGGATGAAATATCAAACACCTTTCTCCAGCTTTGTTTTTTACCCACAGTGGCAATAATAGTCTGTCGAACATGAATGTATCATGAGTGAGTCGAGAATAGCAATTGCGATGGTAAACTAGATATTTGCAAGGCTTGTTATTATAATGAAGTCATTAGGACGCTGTCTGGTTTCCATATTGTGCAAGTATGAAAATGAGAAGGATTCAGACCGAGTGCGCTGGACTTTGATGACATTGTTTACTTTGAATAAGCATCAATCATGTTACAGCTCATTTGAATCCAGCAAAACATCCACTTTAATGGACTGATGGAGTGAAGAACGGTCGGGAACGTTTCAGCCACAACCTCAGTTTAGTGTTGCACATTCATTCCTTGTATCGAGTAGAAATTAAAAATGTGATTATTGGCTTTTAAATTATTATTATTTCCTTCGAGTATATATTTGTAGCATTAGAGTTTTCTTCTGTAATATATTTTGAACTTTGAATCCTTTATTAGTCTTGAAGTGCTGCTGGTTGTTGTTGTTGTTGTTGTTGTTGTCCACGTCTCCAAAATTTCAACTTTTTTTTGTGTTTTTGTGTTTTTCAATACAAGAATAGAATAGAGCTTTGAGAGCTGATTTCTTGCACTGCAATCAAAAATAATAAAAAAATGTTTTAAAGTAAAATTATTTGAACTGAGAATAAAATATTTTGCTTTGAAAACAAATTCTCCTTCACACTTCTGTTGGTTTGCGCCAAATATTTTTCCCTCAGACGCCTCAAAAGGTCACGGTAGAAGTCTTTGTCGACAGTCTGAATTGTCCGCAGCTGCCAAAGGTCGTAATGCGGTTTTGCAAGATAAATTAATGGAGTATGCAAAACAGTAACGTACACTGACTCAAACTTTCATAGACAGTACATGGATTTCACGCACAGTCAGCACAGTGTGAGGAGCTGCAGTGGAGCGGAGAGCCATTCAGAGACAGCAACTACCGACAAGGTGGGCAGATTTTATTGCGTGTATGTTGGGATTTATTGATCCGTTTTTTATCAGCTTACAACCATATTGGAACATGTGCATATGTAAGTGATTTTACTGGAGAAATGTTATCAAATGAATTTTTTTTAAATGTACACACAGCTGTTTTCATTGTTATTATGACTCCCACATCCACTGTAAGTATATTTTTGTTAGATATAGGCGGCTGATTAGACTGTTGTGGTGACAATGTCTTTAAATGCTCATAACTTGTTAGTCAGTGAGCTTTCAAGGTGCTAGTACGGGTAATTGTTCCCTTTGTTTCAAATCTTTGTGCCATGCTAAGATAACCAGCTGCTGCTGGTGGCTTTATATTTATTGTATAAACATGAGAGTGCTATCACTGAAGTGAATTAGCATATTTCCTAAATGGATTAGGTTGAGGAAGAGATTGTGGTTTGGGTTAATTTAAGTACATTATGCAAGTTTACTTAAACCAATATTTTTTTTGTGTGCTTTTTCAGAGATTTGAGCAGCGACCTCAGGATGAAAGTTTCGACCTCCTCACCGTACGGACACACGTCCTCCTACCTTGACAAACCAGTCTCCAACGTAAGCATCTCTAAATTATAAAGCCTTTGCAGCTAATCCAGAGATAGGAAAGGTAGTTGTCGGGCCATGAGGCTGACATCACGTAACCTGTATTTGGTATCAGTCAGTGATCAAACCGTACAAACCAATTCTCACTATTTGTGTGGCTAAATTTGAATCTCTCTCTTCTGTTGTACATCCTGTTTCTCCTCCTCTCTAACAGACATCCGTGGTTATGGCACTCCACGCCTCTAATGCTTCCCTTCATCCTCCTGCCCTCTCTTCCCCCCAAAACACGTACGACCGTTTCCGCTACTGCTTGAACTCAACAGCTGGTACTTTCAGCATCACCGCCTTCACCATCACCGGCATCCTCCTCCTCCTCCCTCTCTACCTCCTCGTCCTCTGCCTCGGTTACCGGCGATGGCGGCGGCAGCGTTCGGACGCGACGAGTTACTCCAACCTCCTGATGTACAATATAGTCGTCGCGGAGCTGCTGAGCGTCTCAGGGTGCGTTGTCTGCTGTTGCGGTGTCCACACCGATCAACCGGAGATGATGAGAGTGGGAATCTACCTTCTGTACATCAACCTAAACGTACAGTTATTATGTCACTTGCTGACCTGTGTGGATCGCTACCTGGCTGTCGTTCACCCCGTCACCTACCTGGGACTGAGGAAGGAGAAAGGGATCAGAATCAGGAACTTCACCATTTGCTGTGTCTGGCTGATGTCCTTACTGGTGATAGGTTACATGGCTATACCGCACATGCTCATTGCTTCACTCATTTATTTCTGTTATACAGCCTTCATCATAATTGTCATCTCTTTCTTCAGCGTTTCTGTCCTCTGCGTTCTGCTTCGTCCGGGGCCGGGGGGAGGGGGCGGGGCCAGACGGCAGGTTGACCAGTCAAAGCTGAGGGCTTTCTACACTATCATGGCCATTCTGGGAGTTCTGCTGGTGAGGTTTGCAGGGAGTATTATTTCCAGTGCCCTCTTTAACCCTCTGGTGGTGAAGAATGAAAGGTGCGGCGTCTGGTTGTCTTTAGTCTGGTTCTGTCTGCCCAGCAGTCTGGTGTCGCCTCTGCTGTTTCTACACAAAGCAGAAAAACTACCATGTCGTAAAAAACGCAGCAAATCAGGACAAGAATCAGCTTAGATGAATCTTATATTGTCAGACAAAGGTTGGCAATCAGCTCGTTCTTTGTGGCTGGTGATTTTGCCTGGTCTGTCGTTGACATACTTTATAAGCTGTAGTTATAAGCTAGCTCGGACCAGCACAGGAATTGCTCAAAAACATTTTCTGTGCCTAAAAATGTCATTCTGTTGTGCTTAAAACCTAAAGCTTTAAGTCCTAAGCCATAGGTGCATATAACTAGCCAGGTGCAAACCACAACCCAATGTCAGTGCGTGAATATATGGGTCTGGGCACCTTCCATTGGGAATCGTTTGCAGTTGTTCCTGCCAACTGTTTCTACACATTGGGTTAATTTTAACCAATCAGCATGCGCCGAAACCAGCCGATACTCTACCTACGCCAATTGTCCACCAAAGTACAGCATATTTAAAAAAAAAATTGTTTTAACGAACGCCAGCAGCCTTATGAGGTGCTGAGCGTTTATTCTAAATAAAAAAATGTAAACATGCTTTGCATCAGCGGGTTAAATGTCATATTACAAAATTGTGTGCACAGGTGCTCTCGGCTGCTTTAAATAACGTCATTGCTTAGAACGCATTTGGCTGTCTGATACAAATATAAGCCGCGGAAAGAAAATATGTAAATTCTAGGACTTTGATTACAAAATTATCTAAATGTAGGAGTCCAAAAGAAAACTAAATCAGCTCATTTTGCTTCCCTGGTACCTCCTACTCTGGGTCCACAAGTTTCTGTACAACCACCGGTGCTGCTATCCTGCACATGACTCTGAACTCTGAGAACATTTGCCTTTTAAATGAAGACAGGACAGACACCTGATTGGGTTTTATTGATGCAATAATCCCACAGTCCTGCTTCCATCTGTCTTTCACACGCAAATATCATAAAATATATATACACAGGTTTTGATATTCCGACCAGATATTAGTGTTCAGTAGCCGCTCATGCTGAAGACACACAAATACGATAATTTTTTTTGTCATAGTGTCTATTCATTTACTTTTCAAGATTTTATTTCGGGTGTGGATTCACTTGAAATCGGAAAATTTCTGGGAGAACGTTAAAATAAACCAGTAGGGGCATTTTTCAAAATAATATTCCTTATGTTTTGCTTCATGAGACCCTCAAGGCTTTTTAAATTTCTCAAAATATGATATTTATTTTGATCAAATGGAATTGTGGGCTGTTTAAACAAGCATTATACTGAATAGAAACGGGGCTCACAGCATGTATTCAAACAACAGAAAGTACATCTATATTACATCTGGATATTATTTTGCTAAATATTTGTGTTCCTACATTTATTTTAATGTTCTGCTAATCAATACACATAATGACGTTTGTGAATTTATAAGTGCTAACAATAGTAGTCCATATTCCTTTGGCCTTATTGATGTAACAAGTTGGACATGTTTACAATCTGAATTCTCAAATAGTGACCTTGAACTTACTTGACTTTAGTGGAAGACACCTTTTTTTGTGTGGAACATTTAGGTTTATATTCAAGACAGGCCTGTAGACTGTTTTTTCTCTGTTAATAAATTACTGCTGGTGTTTTTCCCCTTCGTGTTGAATATAAAACTTTGCAGTCTTAAGTGTGGTGCTACTAGAGCTCCAGAACTATGCTTTGTCTGTCTTTTTGTCCACGTTAGAAAATAAATTGCTCTCAGTTGGTTTGATCCGCTCCCGTTTGCCCTGTTAAAGTGATTGCATTTCATTGTTAATACAAACTCAACCCTTTTCTGTTATGCAGAATTTCAGCACACAGAAACCCTTCACTTCCTAACGAGGCTTCTATTTGGAAACATTTGTCACTAAACTCGGACAATCACACTGTAGGTGAATAATCCAGAACAACAGTTGAAAACAGCAGGATTTTATTGTTGACTTTATTAAATCAAAGCAATGTATTCAACATTATTGACTGTTAGATATAAATTTGCCACCAACAGTGATTACACAATCTAATAAACTTGAACAAACACTACCTACTGTACCTGTAAAGGTATGTAAATAACATGATTCAAACAACCTGACTGCTCAGTGAAGCAGATGTTACATAAACAAACTATATATGCTTCAAACAAGTCAGTGATGTCAAAAATATGCAACAACTGAAATCAATTAATGAGAAAATAACATGATTAGTTATCAGAAAGACAAACTGCAAACACAATAAATCACATAGTTGTTTAAAATTTGACACAATTACATAGCAAGAGAGATAAATGAGAAAGTATGAATATGAATACGAATATGAATATGAATTTGATAAATATCTTTGAACGGTTTACATTCTCATACAAAAACAATTACACTGCAAAAAAAAACCGACTTATTTTTGTGGGAAGGAAATGCATTTTTCAAAGCTTTCGCACCGTGTGTCAAGACATCCACCAGTCACATTGTGTGGTTGCTGCTGACGCACAAATTAAAAAGACAATGATGTCTAGGATGTCGTATATGGAGCAACATCTGACTACCAGGCTGTCAGGATATTGAGTAGTTTATGTAGTTTGATGTTTGGATGTAATAGAGTTGAAATGAAGCAGGTTTGGCTAATGAAACAAAATCTACTCTTTTTTTTTTTTTTTCATCATCACTGGATGTGTTTGAATGCATAATGTAATCTGAAGAATGAGATGACACGGATTGATTGAAAGCTATTTTTGAACAACTGTTGGAAATGCAGATCGCTGCTGTTCTGAAGAGTTTTGATGCAAAAAAAAATTGCATTTGCTTGTTAGTTTTTCATCACATCCCCGTTGTGTTAAGACCTTTGATGCATTGGTTGCTACCTAAAACGTATACATCTTGCGACATCCTTAGGTTACACTTCGATTTTTCTATTTTTTTGTATCAGTATATCAATGTAGTATTGATTAACACACACATTGACTATGACTTGTGTCGAGCTACAATAACTCAGCACTCATAACGTTATAATTAAAAAAAAAAAAAAAAAAAAATCAACATATTAACCCAACTGGTTGTTTTATTTTATTTTTCCATCTGGATGAACAGTAAGCAGAACTCGAATGCTGTATGCGCTTGGTTTTGTGATTTACATCGACGATTAACAATTATTTACAACTGTTATTGCTAATATATTTTTGGGGAGAAAACTAAAACTGGTGTGCATACAAACATATAAACAACTAAACAACTTGAGTTTAGTCAGAATTTGAAAAAACATTTTTATTCTATGTTGGGTGAAAAGTTTCTGTAAACTTCATACCTGCTAAACTTCAACATATTTGATGTTAATTTTTCTATCCTCTGTGTATCTTTATTTTGTTTTTGTCCCAACTGATTTCTTTTTGGTGCTGATCTAACCTTAATTCTTAATGCTACGAGACTCTGATTACAGGGAAAATAATTGAAGCTGTGAGGAACCGTGCTACGGAAAATCGACTTGTGTCATAAGTCATTTTATTTTTTCATCTCTCTTCTCTGTTGGTTGTTCTTCTTGCAGCATACTAACTTTCCTTCCCTGTAGAGGAACAGCAGAGGTAACAGCTGACTGCTGGGCAGACTCAAATAGGCGCCGGTTGTCATCAACACACATTTAGCACTTGCAGAGATCTCCAATGCATAGACTCCAACCCAAACCAGACAGCAGGTAAACCTCAACATCAGCACTCCCTGAATGGTAATAATGGTGTAGAACGCCCTCTTCTTTGATTGGTCGACCCGCTCCCACCCCCTGTCCTGTTCCCCCGGGCCTGGACCAATCAAAACACAGAGAACAGAAAGGCTGCAGAAGGAGATGATGGTCAAACATAATATCGAAAGGCAGGAAATCAAGGTGACCACGACCCCGTTCATCATCAACAAACTGATACACACAAAACAAAGCAGCCAGGCACAAACAACGCTGATGTTTCTGAGTCTGACGCCTCTCTCTCTTCTCAGGCTCAGGTAGGTGACGGGATGAACGACGGCCAGGTAGTGCTCCCCGCAGGTCAGGAGGTGAAAGAACATCTCTCCAAACCACATGAAGAATGTAAGAATCCACCCCACGCCTAATGATTGTACATTTTTGATGTAGACACTACAACAGCAGAGGATCTGACCGATCACACCGACCAGCACCGTGACGACCAGGTGGTAGGTGAAGCAGTCGGAGTGACTCATTGTTGATGCCGAGGAGGTGGAGCGCTTCTTCCTCCACTGTTGGAGGCCATGGTGGAGGATGAAGATACAGAGAGGGAGGAGGAGGAGGATGAAGATGATGTTGTAAATGGTGAAGATGATGGAGCTCGGTCCGGTGAGGAGGCATCTCGCGTCTTCAAGGAGGAAGAGGTTGGTGGAGGAGGAGGAGTTTACCGACATGTCTGGAAGAGAGAAAAAGACACGACAATCAAATCTCATCTCTGTCCCTCTTTCACTAAATCAAGTTTGTAAGGACATTGGCTGTCACATACTGCGTATATTGTAACATCCTCTGATACGGATCAATGAGCTCTGATTCTGCTCCTGTTGTGCGCGAACGATTCGTAGAACGGTGACGTGTACAGAAGGTAAAACTCGAAAGAGTAAAGGCTGTTTTCTCCGACACGGCTGCTTATAAACTGATCCTAATGTGTGAAATCTGTGGAGGCTTCTTGTAGTTTAAGGTGTTTCTTTTTATGTGCATTTCATTCATCCACATTACTGCATGTTGAAGATGATGCTGCTACTAAAAAGTAATAAGAACACCAACCTTATCAGAGCTTGTGTCTGAGCTTCGTCCCTCTGCGTCTCCTCTGTGGACTCCTGCGTTGGAGAATATCATCCAAATACAACGGACTGGATTTACTCCACCTCTCGCTGTCTGTCTGAGTTCTATCCAAATATGATTTATTTGCATTAAATAAACAACGTGTCAGTGACAAAGTGACAGACAACAAAAACAACAGCTTGACAAAATGAATAATTACAGAAACATGCTTTGACTAAATCACCACAGGCACAGGACCGTACATCAAGTCAGCCTTTACAAAAATAATAATAACGTCTGTAAAAACCGATACACACAAAGCAAATCAGCCAGACACAAACAACACTGATGTTTCTGAGTCTGATGCCTCTCTCTCTTCTCAGGCTCAGGTAGGTGATGGGGTGAACGACGGCCAGGTAGCGCTCCCCGCAGGTCAGGAGGTGAAAGAACATCTCTCCAGGCCACAAGATACATTTAAGAATGGTGCCTCCTAATAATATGATTGGATCGTCCCTGTAGACACCACAACAGCAAAGGATCTGACCTAACAACAAGGACGCCAGAGGAGGTTGGATCTATGTCTACGAGGGTGGATCAAAACGTTTAGAGATTGCTTCTATTGCACATGAACGGTTTGCAGCACCGTGACATGAACAGAGCAGAAGGAAGCAAAAACCCTCCCGAGGAAGTCTTACAAATCTCCTCCCTTCATCAACATCAGCACTGAAGTTACACATCTTTTTGCGAGCGCTGGTCCGCGAACATTTTACCACTAAAAGGCCAAATGTTTTGTGGTTTAAGACCAGAACAGAAAAGAGTATGAATACTGGACTGGACTGGAAAACAAATGATTTATGGTGTATGTGTCACCAGGCAACTTCATGTTCACAGAGTTTTGTGTTGACTAGAAAAGTAGGTAGCGCCCAGTTGAAACTTGTTTTCAAAGTCTGAATAACTCAAGATAATAAGGCATGAGGCAGTTTATTGTCATTGTAGAAAATACAACGAAATTGAAGTGGCAACTCATCAGTTCAGCAGCAGAACAAGGTAAGAGATGTATAAAAAGAACTAAGATAAAACAAGACATTACTGAGATGACACAAGACATGAATACATATATAGAAAATAATCCTGATGTCATTATCAGAGTTCTCTGACTTTCTCCTTCAGATCCACAGATGTTTTATAAAACAACAGTTTTTCTGTGATAAACTGATCCTAGTGTGTAAAATCTGTGGAGTCTTCCTATTAAAGTTTCTGTCAGCAGTCAACAGGAAAACTATTGAGTTTAGAAAAAACAGTATCGACTCCACGCTGTCGTTCGTTTAAGATGATGCTGGTATCAGAAACGTGAAGAACACCAACCTCATCGATGCTTGTTTCTGAGCTTCGTCTCTCTGTGTCTCCCTCTGTGGACTCCTGTGTCTGCGTATTTCCTCAACTTATCCCGAACTACTTCTATTTGCTATCACACTCCACCTGTCGCTGTCTCCGTGAGTTCAATTCAAATATGTTTAATTTGCATTAAACAAACATGGTGACAGTGACAAATTAATAGACAATAAAAACAACAGCTTGACAAAATGAATAATTACAGAAAGTTGCTTTGAATACATCACCGCAGACACGCACATACACAAGACTGCACATCAAACAGACCTCTGGATCAATAATATTAGTGGTCGTTAACCGTGCATTCATTCATTTACTTGTAGCGTTATATGATGGTATTTATTAGAACGTATTGAACATTGACTACTACGTATATCCAGCTGAAGCAGCTCCACAAATATTAAACTTGTAAAACTTGTAAAACTAGTAAATGAAAACATTTCCGACATTTTTTCGACAATATATAAATCTAACAGTAGTTTACAATTACACATGCAGAAAATCTTCAAACTTTGCAAAAACATTTACTTGATACCAAGAATGAACTGATGACATTTTGGGGGGTAAAGGTCAAAGTTCAAGGTCACTGTGACCTCACGTCCCACTCATTTGACTTTCCCGCTCTTGTAAATGCAATACATCAACAACGCCTTGAGAGATCTTGTTGTAACTTGGCAAAAACACTCACTTGGGACCAATGATGACCTCATGAGATTTTAATGGTCAAAGGTCAAGGTCACTGTCACCTCACATTGACTCATGCTTGTGAATGTCATATTTCAGGAACGCCTTGAGAGAATTTCTTTTTCAAATTTGGCACAAATAGTCACTTTGACTCAAGGATGAACTGATAACATTTTGATGCTCAAAGGTCAAGGTCAATGTAAGTTCAAATCCGTTTCCCAATGCGAACGCAATATCTCATGAATGCCTTGAGTAAATCTCTTCCAATTTGGCACAACCAATTGTTTGGACTCAAAGATGACTTGGTGGTCAAAGGTCAAGGTCACTGTAAGTTTTCATCTGTTTCCCATTGTGAATTTGACATCTCAGGCAGACCTTCAAAAGTGAAACAAACATTCGATTGGACTCCAGGATGAACTGATTAGAATTTAGGGTTCAAGGTCACTGTGATTTTATTATTGCATTTCTAGCCTTCATTGGTTGTTCTTCTTACAGCACATGCATTTTCCAAATTGCCTTTGAATAAACAGCAGAGGTAACACCAGACTGCTGGGCAGATCAACCCAGAATTCATATGTCATCATCACACAATGAACATTTGCTTTTGATGCATCGAGAACACTCCAAACCAGATCGTAAGTAAACCTCAACGCCAGAACTCCCAGTATGGCTGCAATGGTGTAGAACGCCCTCTTCTTTGATTGGTCGACCCTCTCCCATCCCCCGCCCTGTTCCCCCGGGCCTGGACCAATCAAAACACAGAGAACAGAAAGGCTGCAGAAGGAGACGACGGTCAAAGATAATATCGAAAAGAAGAAATTCATGACGGCAAAGGCATTTTTGATGACTAAACCAATCCCGACAAAACAAAGCAGCCAGACACAAACAACGCTGATGTTTCTGAGTCTGACGCCTCTCTCTCTTCTCAGGCTCAGGTAGGTGACGGGATGAACGACGGCCAGGTAGCGCTCCCCGCAGGTCAGGAGGTGAAAGAACATCTCCCCAAACCACATGAAATACAAAAGAAGGCCCCCCACCCTTAATATTTCAAAATCATGCCTGTAGACACCACAACAGGAGAGGATCTGACCGATCACACCGACCAGCTCCATGACGACCAGGTGGTAGGTGAAGAAGTCGCAGTGACTCATTGTTGATGCCGAGGAGGTGGAGCGCTTCTTCCTCCACTGTTGGAGGCCGTGGTGGAGGATGAAGATACAGAGAGGGAGGAGGAGGAGGATGAAGATGATGTTGTAAATGGTGAAGATGATGGAGCTCGGTCCGGTGAGGAGGCATCTCGCGTCTTCAAGGAGGAAGAGGTTGGTGGAGGAGGAGGAGTTTACCGACATGTCTGGAAGAGAGAAAAAGACACGACAATCAAATCTCATCTCTGTCCCTCTTTCACTAAATCAAGTTTGTAAGGACATTGGCTGTCACATACTGCGTATATTGTAACATCCTCTGATACGGATCAATGAGCTCTGATTCTGCTCCTGTTGTGCGCGAACGATTCGTAGAACGGTGACGTGTACAGAAGGTAAAACTCGAAAGAGTAAAGGCTGTTTTCTCCGACACGGCTGCTTATAAACTGATCCTAATGTGTGAAATCTGTGGAGGCTTCTTGTAGTTTAAGGTGTTTCTTTTTATGTGCATTTCATTCATCCACATTACTGCATGTTGAAGATGATGCTGCTACTAAAAAGTAATAAGAACACCAACCTTATCAGAGCTTGTGTCTGAGCTTCGTCCCTCTGCGTCTCCTCTGTGGACTCCTGCGTTGGAGAATATCATCCAAATACAACGGACTGGATTTACTCCACCTCTCGCTGTCTGTCTGAGTTCTATCCAAATATGATTTATTTGCATTAAATAAACAACGTGTCAGTGACAAAGTGACAGACAACAAAAACAACAGCTTGACAAAATGAATAATTACAGAAACATGCTTTGACTAAATCACCACAGGCACAGGACCGCACATCAAGTCAGCCTTTACAAAAATAATAATAACGTCTGTAATTACCTGCATTTATTCTTTGAAAACAATATTATTATATCACTAGATTAATCATTAGCACAGATATAATGTACCACTTTTATACAGCTAAAACAGTGGAAATAAATAGGTGCCATTACTCTGCTTATTCACATTACTGAGTATTGGCTGGTATCAGCAAATCATGAAATATTACACTCTGAATAATTTACAGGTCATAAAAGACACTAGTAGATATTGCTAACGTTCACAACATGCATTGTTTTAATCACTGGGAAAATAATTTCTATTACTTCAGGAACAAGTTTCAGTCAAAACCGATGGGTGGGCCGTGTGTGAAACGCGAGGACTTTTAATTTGAAACAAGGGCTTTTAATTTGAAATGAATACAGGAAGTTATGGTACTTAGCTTGATGTGATACGTGTATTAGTTATCTTCGCTGAAATGATTTTAGTTTTGCAAATCTGTCCCTCTTTGGTTGTTTTTCGAACAGCATACAGAATTTCCAAATTCCCTTTGAATGAACAACAGAGGTAACACCAGACTGCTGGGCAGAGTGAACAAGGCAGTGGTTGAAATCAACACACATTTATAACTTATTTTTAATGTGTGGACTACAGCCCAAACCATATTCCCAATAAACCTCAACACCAGAACTCCCAGTATGGCTGCAATGGTGTAGAACGCCCTCTTCTTTGATTGGTCGACCCTCTCCCATCCCCCGCCCTGTTCCCCCGGGCCTGGACCAATCAAAACACGGAGAACAGAAAGGCTGCAGAAGGAGACGACGGTCAAAGATATAATCAAAAGGCAGGGAACCAAGGTGACCGCGACGCTGTTTATCATCAACAAACCGATACACACAAAACAAATCAGCCAGACACAAACAACGCTGATGTTTCTGAGTCTGATGCCTCTCTCTCTTCTCAGGCTCAGGAAGGTGATGGGGTGAACGACGGCCAGGTAGCGCTCCACGCAGGTCAGGAGGTGAAAGAACATCTCTCCAGGCCACAAGATACATTTAAGAATGGTGCCTCCTAATAATATGATTGGATCGTCCCTGTAGACACCACAACAGCAGAGGATCAGACCGATCACACCGACCAGCTCCATGACAACCAGGTGGTAGGTGAAGAAGTCGCAGTGGCTCATCGTTGCTGTTGAGGAGGTGGAGCGCTTCTTCCTCCACTGTTGGAGGCCGTGGTGGAGGATGAGGATGCAGAGAGGGAGGAGGAGGAGGATGAGGGTGATATTGTAGGTGGTGAAGACGAAGGAGCTTGGTTTGGTGAGGAGGCAACTCATGTCTAAAGGGATGTAGAAGTTGGTGGAGGGAAGGTGCTGATGAGGAAGGGAGTCGTTGGAGGAGGAGGAGTTTACTGACATCTGGAAGAGAGCAAACACAGGAATCAAGTGGACTGAATGTAGAAGAGCGATCCCTCCTCTGGTAGTCTTCACCAGTTAAACCTGTTCTTCTTCTTGGTTTTCTTCCACTAAATTAACTTTCTGAGGACTTTCGATGTTGTATACTTTGTACATTATGACACCAATACATGTTTTTTTTAGGTTTGATGTAAAGTGGAGTCCCAAAAATATAACAACAAGGACGCCAGAGGAGGTTGGATCTATGTCTACGAGGGTGGATCAAAACGTTTAGAGATTGCTTCTATTGCACATGAACGGTTTGCAGCACCGTGACATGAACAGAGCAGAAGGAAGCAAAAACCCTCCCGAGGAAGTCTTACAAATCTCCTCCCTTCATCAACATCAGCACTGAAGTTACACATCTTTTTGCGAGCGCTGGTCCGCGAACATTTTACCACTAAAAGGCCAAATGTTTTGTGGTTTAAGACCAGAACAGAAAAGAGTATGAATACTGGACTGGACTGGAAAACAAATGATTTATGGTGTATGTGTCACCAGGCAACTTCATGTTCACAGAGTTTTGTGTTGACTAGAAAAGTAGGTAGTGCCCAGTTGAAACTTGTTTTCAAAGTCTGAATAACTCAAGATAATAAGGCATGAGGCAGTTTATTGTCATTGTAGAAAATACAACGAAATTGAAGTGGCAACTCATCAGTTCAGCAGCAGAACAAGGTAAGAGATGTATAAAAAGAACTAAGATAAAACAAGACATTACTGAGATGACACAAGACATGAATACATATATAGAAAATAATCCTGATGTCATTATCAGAGTTCTCTGACTTTCTCCTTCAGATCCACAGATGTTTTATAAAACAACAGTTTTTCTGTGATAAACTGATCCTAGTGTGTAAAATCTGTGGAGTCTTCCTATTAAAGTTTCTGTCAGCAGTCAACAGGAAAACTATTGAGTTTAGAAAAAACAGTATCGACTCCACGCTGTCGTTCATTTAAGATGATGCTGGTATCAGAAACGTGAAGAACACCAACCTCATCGATGCTTGTTTCTGAGCTTCGTCTCTCTGTGTCTCCCTCTGTGGACTCCTGTGTCTGCGTATTTCCTCAACTTATCCCGAACTACTTCTATTTGCTATCACACTCCACCTGTCGCTGTCTCCGTGAGTTCAATTCAAATATGTTTAATTTGCATTAAACAAACATGGTGACAGTGACAAATTAATAGACAATAAAAACAACAGCTTGACAAAATGAATAATTACAGAAAGTTGCTTTGAATACATCACCGCAGACACGCACATACACAAGACTGCACATCAAACAGACCTCTGGATCAATAATATTAGTGGTCGTTAACCGTGCATTCATTCATTTACTTGTAGCGTTATATGATGGTATTTATTAGAACGTATTGAACATTGACTACTACGTATATCCAGCTGAAGCAGCTCCACAAATATTAAACTTGTAAAACTTGTAAAACTAGTAAATGAAAACATTTCCGACATTTTTTCGACAATATATAAATCTAACAGTAGTTTACAATTACACATGCAGAAAATCTTCAAACTTTGCAAAAACATTTACTTGATACCAAGAATGAACTGATGACATTTTGGGGGGTAAAGGTCAAAGTTCAAGGTCACTGTGACCTCACGTCCCACTCATTTGACTTTCCCGCTCTTGTAAATGCAATACATCAACAACGCCTTGAGAGATCTTGTTGTAACTTGGCAAAAACACTCACTTGGGACCAATGATGACCTCATGAGATTTTAATGGTCAAAGGTCAAGGTCACTGTCACCTCACATTGACTCATGCTTGTGAATGTCATATTTCAGGAACGCCTTGAGAGAATTTCTTTTTCAAATTTGGCACAAATAGTCACTTTGACTCAAGGATGAACTGATAACATTTTGATGCTCAAAGGTCAAGGTCAATGTAAGTTCAAATCCGTTTCCCAATGCGAACGCAATATCTCATGAATGCCTTGAGTAAATCTCTTCCAATTTGGCACAACCAATTGTTTGGACTCAAAGATGACTTGGTGGTCAAAGGTCAAGGTCACTGTAAGTTTTCATCTGTTTCCCATTGTGAATTTGACATCTCAGGCAGACCTTCAAAAGTGAAACAAACATTCGATTGGACTCCAGGATGAACTGATTAGAATTTAGGGTTCAAGGTCACTGTGATTTTATTATTGCATTTCTAGCCTTCATTGGTTGTTCTTCTTACAGCACATGCATTTTCCAAATTGCCTTTGAATAAACAGCAGAGGTAACACCAGACTGCTGGGCAGATTGAACCAGAATTCATATGTCATCATCACACAATGAACATTTGCTTTTGATGCATCGAGAACACTCCAAACCAGATTGTAAGTAAACCTCAACACCAGAACTCCCAGTATGGCTGCAATGGTGTAGAACGCCCTCTTCTTTGATTGGTCGACCCTCTCCCATCCCCCGCCCTGTTCCCCCGGGCCTGGACCAATCAAAACACAGAGAACAGAAAGGCTGCAGAAGGAGACGATGGTCAAAGATAATATCGAAAGGCAGAAATTCATGACGGTAATGGCATTTTTGATGACTAAACCAATCCCGACAAAACAAAGCAGCCAGACACAAACAACGCTGATGTTTCTGAGTCTGACGCCTCTCTCTCTTCTCAGGCTCAGGTAGGTGACGGGATGAACGACGGCCAGGTAGCGCTCCCCGCAGGTCAGGAGGTGAAAGAACATCTCACCAAACCACATGAAATACAAAAGAAGGCCCCCCACCCTTAATATTTCAAAATCATGCCTGTAGACACCACAACAGGAGAGGATCTGACCGATCACACCGACCAGCTCCATGACGACCAGGTGGTAGGTGAAGCAGTCGGAGTGACTCATTGTTGATGCCGAGGAGGTGGAGCGCTTCTTCCTCCACTGTTGGAGGCCGTGGTGGAGGATGAAGATACAGAGAGGGAGGAGGAGGATGCTGGTGAAGATGAACGAGGTGTAAATTAACAAGTTTTGTCTGGTGAGGAAGCAATCCGTCTCTAAAGATCGGTTGCCGTCGGTGGAGGAAAGGTTCAGATGAGGAACGGAGTCGTTGGAGGATAAGGAGTTTACCGACATGTCTGGAAGAGAGAAGGATACAAAAAACAAATTTATAAATCCGTTCTATCGGTCCTCCAAAGAGGATCCCTCCTCCGTTGGTCTTTACCAGTTAAACTACTTCCTCTTGTTTTTCTGTCACTAATTTAAGTTTTTGTTGTCAACTTTGTATATTGTGATGTCCTCAAATACAAACAGATGCTTTTAGGTTTGGGTGGTTTCCTGATAAATTAAACACCTGAGAGAGCCAGAGGAGACTTTGTCTATGTCTACAAGGGTGAATCAAAAAGTTCAGAGATTGCACACGTATGGAACAACAGGAAGCTCGAACCCTTGTGAATAAGTGTTAGAAATTTGGTCTGTTGATCGGAGTTAAACACATTTGTCAGTGCAGGTCCGTGAGCATTTTACAGCTACGAGGCCAAATGTTTTCCATAAGAGTTGATGAGGACCAGAACAGAGTTAGAGAGTGTAAATATTGGACTTATATTCTTTATCTGGACAGAAAAATAGCTCCAAATGAATGGTTTACTGTGACTGTGGAACGAGGAGACTAGTTGCTAACATTTAAAAAACGTAATTTGTGAATGTTATGCTCACAGAGAGAGTGACTACAAAAGTGGGAAGCCCCCAGTTGAAAATTGTTTTCGAAGTCTGAATAACTCAAAATAATCCTGATATCATTATCAGAGTTCTCTGACTTTCTCCTTCAGAGCCACAAAAGTTTTATAAAACAACAGTTTTTCCGTGATAAACTGATCCTGGTGTGTAAAATCATTATCAGGAATTCTTTTGTTAGAAACGTAGAAGGCATTAAACAACAACTAAAATAAAGAAAGGTTTTCTTTTGAAGTTTCTGTCAACAGTTTTTAGAAAAAAACAATATCAACTCTGCAAAAGTGCAAACATCGAGTTAAAGCTGTTCTTTCTGTTCATTTCAGTCGTCCACGCTGTCGTTCATTTAAGATGATTTTGGTATTAAAAATGAGAATAAAACCAACCTCATCAATGGTTTCCGAGCTTCGTCCCTCTGTGTCTCTCCTCTGTCGGACTAGTTTCGCCAAATATACTGAACTATCTTAATGATGCAGCCCCACTCCACCTCCCTGAGTTTAATTCAAATTTTTATATATTTGCATTAGAATAACAACATGACAGTGAGGAATTAATTGACAAATGAACAATTACAGAAACATGCTTTGAATACATCCACAGACACGCACACAGGACTGCACATCATGTATACTTTTAAGGGATTCAGCACTAACTTTCCTAATTGCCCTTTGAATAAACAGCAGAGGTAACGCCACAACACAGGGAAAATTAAACCAGAGTCCACTTGTCAGCATCAAACATTTACTATTTGCTCCTGATGCATAAAGTACACTCCAAACTAGATTCGAGGTAAACCTCAACACCAGAACTCCCAGTATGACCACAATGGTGTAGAACGCCCTCTTCTTTGATTGGTCGGCCCTCTCCCATCCCCCGCCCTGTTCCCCCGGCCTGGACCAATCAAAACACGGAGAACAGAAAGGCTGCAGAAGGAGACGACGGTCAAAGATATAATCAAAAGGCAGAAATCCAAGACTATGAAGATGTTGTTTATCTTCAGCAACCCAGTCCCGACAGAGCAAATCAGCCAGACACAAACAACGCTGATGTTTCTGAGTCTGACGCCTCTCTCTCTTCTCAGGCTCAGGTAGGTGACGGGGTGAACGACGGCCAGGTAGCGCTCCCCGCAGGTCAGGAGGTGAAAGAACATCTCTCCGTACCAAATGAAGCACAAAATGGCAATCCCCACTGATAACATGCTGAAATCAACCCTGTAGACACCACAACAGCAGAGGATCTGACCGATCACACCGACCAGCTCCATGACGACCAGGTGGTAGGTGAAGAAGTCGCAGTGACTCATTGTTGATGCCGAGGAGGTGGAGCGCTTCTTCCTCCACTGTTGGAGGCCGTGGTGGAGGATGAAGATGCAGAGAGGGAGGAGGAGGAGGATGGAGGTAACATTGTAGGTGGTGAAGATGATGGAGCTCGGTCTGGAGACAAAGCAAAGCACATCGAAACTAAGGTAGTTGGTGGAGGGAAGGTGCTGATGAGGAAGGGAGTCGTTGGAGGATGAGGAGTTTACCGACGTCTCTGGAAGAGAGAAAACACAACAATGAAATTAAAAATGGTATAATTGACATCTATCTGTTTATGTACATACATGTACATGCGTATAGCAATGTAAATTAATTTGATTGGCAGATGAAAGGCGGGGCATAAAATAGGAAAACCAATCACAAACAATGCTCAATATTTGAGCTCAATCTGCCAAATGAATAGAGCCGGACCAGACGTAGACAGAAGGCGAAAAGATGTAAAACAACAGGATGAATATTTTATTCTAAATATGAGCTTTTTTTGAAGAAAATATATTCGTATGTAACCCCAACAATTTGAATAGTAACTGTAATTTAATTCCATATTTTTTCTCAGTAACTGTAACTGATTAGCATTATGATTATTGCGTAATTTAACTACTAAATAATAAAAACACTGATTACTAATGTTCGTTAATCGAGCGTTCAACAGCTAAAAGAACAAATATTTTCCTCAAAAGCCTGTTTTGTGTTGTGCTTGCCGCCCTCTGGTGGCTGGTTTGTGCAGATTATTTTGCTGACCCGGAAACAGGAACGTTGATTTACGCAATACTCTTCTTCACAGTTTCCTCATGGCCTCATCTGTAAATTGAATTGTTTGTAAGCATGAAAGTTTTGTGTTTCGCTAGAAATGTCGTGTTTAAATTAGCAATGGCAGACTTTATGATTTTGTACAGTAAAATAAGTTCTTTTTTTAATGCTGATGTTTAAAACAATGCTTTTAGAGGCTTACCTTAATAGCATATTAGCCCTCCATATGTTTCAGTGTTACTCCTGATTAAACGGACAAATTGAACACATTTGTCTGCGCTAGCTAGATTAGGAGTTTTTAAACGTCTGTATAGCTGCGTGTACGTTCATTGCGACAAGAACAGATAATGAGAGTCAATATTGGACTTTTATTCAATAAGTGCACATAACACATTCAAAACTCAATTTGTAAGTGTAACTTTTAAAACTTTTTGATTGGACCAAGTGGCTCAAATATTCAATACATACAGCTTTAAGTCTAAATTCCGAACAGCATTTTTAAGTATTTAAGAATCTACTATCTGTCTACACTGGTGTATCTGAATAAAACCCAGCATGGCAAATAAAAAAAAAATAACATTCATCTGTAAAACTAAGAAAATTATATCCTGACCTGAATGTCTCCATCTCCCATAATGCAACTTATGATCTTATAAATATATATAATTTCCTATCTGTTAAATGCCCACTGATTTCAAACTTTTCAAGTACTAAATTACCCTAAATAACATGACATCAGAGTTTTCCGACTTTCTCCATCACAGAAGATATAAAACAGCTCTCTTCACACACTCCAGAAACTGAAGCTGAAAATCTCTGTACAGCCCCTTTAAAAGCTTCTGTCTGCAGCCAGTGGGGAAACCATGAGTTTAGAAAACACAGTATCAACTCTGCAAATATACAAACTTAGAGTTTAAAGGTGTTGTTTTTTTTGTGTTTTTTTTGCATTTCAGTCGTCCACACTGTCGTACATTTAAGATGGTAGCAAGAAATAAAAAGAACACCAACCTCATCAATGGTTTCCGAGCTTCGTCCGTCCGTGTCTCTCTCCTGTGTCGGACGATTTCCTCCAAATATCCTGATCTAGTTTTATATTGCAGCCCCATTCCACCTCTGAGTTCAATTCGAAAATGTTTTATTTGCATCAATAAAACCTCAATGTGACAGAGATGAAGTGACTGACAAAACAAACAGCAGCGTCATAAATGATCAACTACACTAACATGCTTTGAATACAGACACACACGTACACATGACTGCACATCAAAATACACCTTGACTATAAAAAGAAATATTATCATATGATTTTATTATTCATTAGCACTACCACTTTAATACAGAGCTTGAATAGGAAATAAAATGTGCACCAGTACTCCCATTATTCACGTTGCCGTGGTTATCAGCCTGTATCCGCAAACCCATTAAGTATTATAAATATGAATTGAAAAAGAATGCTGATGTTCACAGCTGACATCAATCTTATAAAAGGATAACCACTTCATTTATTCGAACAAGACTGAAGATAGAACCCAGTACATATGTGAACCATGTATGTTTTTTTTATATTTGAAACAAGGGCTTTTAATTTGAAACAGATACGGGAAGTCATGGAATTTGGCCAATTAATGGTGACTTCAGCAAATTTCTTTTATGATCACCGGACACCGGGAGCTCCTAAGAAATGGTTGATGCTAGACAGACTGTATATAACAAATTTTTAAGTAGCTAACCCACCATACTGTGGTGCTTGAGAATTTTAAAATTTTCTATATTTCTGCATAAATAGGACCTGAAACATCATCTTGTGTCTATATAAGTTCTAAAAGAGAACCCAATTAAACAAATGACATACAAAATATTATACTTGGATGATATTCAGGGGAGAAGCCTGTTTAAAAAAAAAAAAGCAGAAATTTCTCATTGTCTGAGCTTCACAATGTATGTTTGTGGAAGTGTATCATCGAGTTGTTGATGTTCGCAAACATTTCTAAAGAGTTTGGAGAGTCAGACAGACAAGCATTCACGAGATTGGAAACATTTTTCTTTGCCCTCGCCTTAGCATTTCCCAGTATGCCTTCTTCCTTCCAAACTTTTGAGAATGAGGCAATCAAATTAAATAGGTCTAAGTGAGGGGCAGGAATCCAATTTAATTATGATAAAATACACGGCTTTGGAACATTTCAGGACAGACAATTAAATACAGGTTACAGAAAATAGGCTCTGACAAAAAACTACCACTGCAGGTTTGAAGGTGGCATATACACACTATCAAGAAACTGGAGTGAAGTTATTTCTAGCCACTACTCAGTGTTAAACTAGAGTCCTGACATTTAGTATATACCTAGTTATATGCATGTGTTACCAAACATGCACGATGGATCTTAATGGTGTTTATGAGCAGCATTTGGCGCACATTACTTAGCATCTCGCTGGCTGTGTGTTTCCAGCTCAGGGATTGGTCGAAGCCAGATCGGATCAGCCAGAGGGAAGCTCAAAAACTTAACACAGCTGTCTTTTGCTGTTTCAGCGTCTATCAACTGGTACCGAACCCCCCCCCCCCCTTTTTTTTTTTTTATCTAAATATGCTCTGTTTAGGAATTGGCTCGATTTGTTGCATCACATTTCAAACTTGTTTTCTTGTATCTGACGGGAATCTAGCCCTCGTTGGATGTTCCTCTAACAGCACACACATTTTCCAAATTGTCTTTGAGCAAACAGCAGCGGTAACACCAGACTGCTGGGCAGATTGAACCAGTCTACATATGACATCAACACACATGTATTACTTGCGTCGGATGTAAAGAGAACAATCCAGAGCAGATTGCAAGTAAACCTCAACACCAGCGCTCCCAGTATGACCACAATGGTGTAGAACGCCCTCTGCTTTGATTGGTCGACCCTCGCCCACCCCCCGCCTTGTTTCCCCAGGCCTGGACCAATCAAAACGCAGAGAACAGAAAGGCTGCAGAATAAGATGACGGTTAAAGATGATATCAAAAGGCTGAAATCCAAGACTATGAGGGCGTTGTTTATGATCATCAAACCAGTCCCGACAGAGCAAATCAGCCAGACACAAGCAATGCTGATGTTTCTGAGTCTGACGCCTCTCTCTCTTCTCAGGCTCAGGTAGGTGATGGGATGAACGACGGCCAGGTAGTGCTCCACGCAGGTCAGGACGTGAAAGAAAGTCTCTCCAAACCAAGTGAAGGTGGTAATGAGAAGCCCCACTAATAGTACACTTAAATTTACCCTGAAGACACCACAACAGCAGAGGATCTGACCGATCACACCGACCAGCTCCATGACGACCAGGTGGTAGGTGAAGCAGTCGGAGTGACTCATCGTCGATGCCGAGGAGGTGGAGCGCTTCTTCATCCATTGTTGGAGGCCGTGGTGGAGGATGAAGATACAGAGAGGGAGGAGGAGGAGGATGGAGGTGACGCTGTAGGCGGTGGAGATGATGGAGCTCGGTTTGGTGAGGAGGCAAAGCATGTTGAAAGGGAGTTTGATGGAGGAAAGGTGCTGGTGAGGATGAGTGTCGTTGGAGAAGGAGGAGTTTACCGCCATCTGGAAGACACAACAATGGAAAAGAGTGACAAAGGGAGTAAATATTTGACATACATTCAATGAGTGCACCGATAATCAGCAACAAACAAACGACATACAGTGAATGTATAAATAGGTGACTGGTCACGAACACATTCATGATTTTATTTGTAAGTGTGAGGTTTTACGGCTTTTTGTGTTGACTCCAAAAGTGGCAAAAAAAAAAAAATATCAATGAATACAACGTTAGGTCTAAATTCCTTTTCTAAGTAATTAACTATTTTTTTCAAGCTTAATTGTATTAAAAAGGTAAATTTACTGTTTGTACACATATTAAATAGGAAGACTTGTTCCCCTGCACTTATTTCTTCACATTTTGTTGTTTTGTACATATCTGAATGAAGCCAAACCAAAAAAAAAAAATCATCTTTAAAACCAAGAAAAAGTATATCTGGAAAGTGCTAAGATTGAAAATGATTGGATGTCTCTCGTAATGCAATTTTAGCATCGTATATGAGCTCTTATAAATATATATAACTACTGTGTCTAATTGCTCACTGGTTCCAAATGTTCAAAGTCTCAATAAATCTTGGTGACATCAGAGTTCTCGTTCTCCATCAGAACCACTAAAAGATATAAAACAGCTTTTCACCGAGAAACTAAAATGTAACAAGAGCACCGACCTCATCAGAGCTGGTTCCTGAGCGTTCTGCCTCCACGTCTCTTCTGCCGACTCCTACACCGCTGCTGTCTGTATATCAAAGCCCCACTCCACCTCTCTCTGAGTTCAATTCAAATATATTTTATTTGCATAAATAAACAACATGACTGTAAGAAAGTGACAAACGATGACAGCTGCATGAATAAACAATGACATTAACGTGCAGTGAAAACATCCACAGACGTGAACAAATACACCCTTAGTGTATTGATAGTAATGTTGTCAGTAGTTCCCTGCATTTATTCCATTATTTAAATACAGCATTGTTATATAATAACAGATAAAATGATTAATTAAATATATTAAAGTTCACAGCACAGATTTATTCAATTAAATAGAAAACCATTTCAATTATTAGAAAAACAAGACTGAGTCAAAACTTTGTTTATTGGTGGACCATGTAAGAATTGCAATAGGGCTTTTATTTTGAAACGGCGGCTTTTAATTTGAAACGGATACGGGGGTGGGGGGTGTGGCAGCATGTGTAAAAGTCAACGCTGCTGTAATTTGATTGTTTCACTGGAAATAACCGGGTACCGAAACCTGTCTCAAATCCAACCTGGCATCGCTGCGGCGGAAAAACAAGCTTTTTTTTTTTACAAGTAAAAAATTAAGAAGCTCTTTTGAAGGCTACTTCACGGCTTTAACAACATCTTCATCTTCTCCTCTGCTCCCGTGGCAGCTCATCATCCTCTCATCCTCTTTTTGAGAATAAAGCAGCCAAATAAATGAGCCCATGTGAGGAGGAGGAGGAGAAATAAAATGTATTTATGATAAAAGACACAGTTTGGGAACATTTCAATACAGACAATTAAAAGACAGGTTACATAAGATAGGCTGTGACTAGAAACTATAACTGTGATATCATAATTTGTAGTACTGAGTATTAATCTATAAGCCTTGCATTTAGTATATTACAGGTTATATGCATGTATTATGCAATATGCACGATTGGTTTTAGCGTGCTATAGGCAGCATTTGGTGCACATTATGTAACACGCCGAGCAACTCGCTGGCTGAGGTTTAAGCTTAAGGATCGGTCGATGCTCGATCGGATCAGCTGGAAGGAGGCTCTCTCCAAAGTCAACACTGAACACTAAATATAAAGTTTGTTTGTAAGTTGAGTTGACTTTAATGTGACATATTTCACTCTTATTTTCTTGTGTCTGACGGGATTTTACTTTGAAAATTGAGCCCTTGTTGGTTGTTCCTCTTACAGAACACTATTTTTCCGAACTCCCTTTGAACCAACAACAGAGGTAACACCAGACTGCAGGGCAGATTTAACCAATGTTGATTCGCCACCACCATACAGGGTTCACTTTGGCCCGACTTAACCAATAGAATCAAAAGCAGCATCCCAGAAAACTTCAACACCAGAACTCCCAGTATGACTACAATGGTATAAAAGGCCCTCTTCTTTGATTGGTTGAGCCTCTCCCACCCCCCGCCCTGTTCCCCCGGGCCCGGACGAATCAAAACGCAGAGAACAGAAAGGCTGCAGAAGGAGACGATGGCCAGAGATAATATGATGAGGCAGGAATTCAGCGGCACGTCGATCTCTTCTACCGGAAACAAACCGAAACACACAAAACAAATCAGCCAGACACAAACAACGCTGATGTTTCTGAGTCTGACGCCTCTCTCTCTTCTCAGGCTCAGGTAGGTGATGGGATGAACGACGGCCAGGTAGCGCTCCCCGCAGGTCAGGACGTGAAAGAAAGTCTCTCCAAACCAAGTGAGGTATATGAGTTGATGCCCCGTGAACATGGTGGTTTCATTTACCCTGTAGACACCACAAAACAGGAGGACACACCCGATCACACCGACCAGCTCCATGACGACCAGGTGGTAGGTGAAGCAGTCGGAGTGACTCATCGTCGATGCCGAGGAGGTGGAGCGCTTCTTCCTCCACTGTTGGAGGCCGTGGTGGAGGATGAAGATGCAGAGAGGGAGGAGGAGGAGGATGAAGGTGACGACGTTGTAGGTGGTGTACATGATGAAGAGCGGTTTGGTGAGGAGGCATCTCATGAGTAATCCGAGGTTGAAGTCGTTGGAGGAAGGAAGGGAGTCGTTGGAGGAGGAGGAGTCTACCGACATGTCTGGAAGATAGAAAAAGACATGACAATAAAAATGGAAATAAACGATGCAAATTTCTGTCTGTCCAAGAAAGTGGGAATCTGTCCTCCTTCGTTTTAGTTCCTCGTCTCGCTCTCAGGTTCCCTGAGCGTCTTCCTGAGCTGTTCCTTGCGTTTCGACCACCAGAGGTCCCCAGTCTGTCTTCTTTCTGACGCCTCACCTGTTCCCTGTTTCCACTCCACCCAGGCTGCAGCGACTCCTCAATCAGCCATTTTTAAAATGCTGACAGATTTTAAGACACCCGGTTAAAACATTTCTAAGTCTAAAAAAACTAAATGAATCCTGAAAAATTCAGAGATCTTGACTTTCTCCTTCAAATACAGTAAACTGATCTCAGTGTATAATCTGTGGAGTAATATATCAGCAGATACACAGACTTTAAATTAAAGAATTTAGTCATCCACACTTTTATGCATTTAAGATCATTCATCATAAAAATAATAACACCGACCTCTGTGTTTGTTTCCAAGATTCCTCCCACTGTGTCTCTCCTCTGTGGACTGCCGTGTTGGATGACTTCCTCCAAATAAACTGTCCAGTCCCCCTCTACCTCTCTTTCCTCTCTGAGTTCAATTCAAATATTTTTTAAATTTGCATTTAAACAAACAACGTGACAGCTTGAATAATGAACAGTTATGGAAACATACTTTGAATACTTCCACAGACACTGGACTGCACATTAAGCAATCAGGCTTTATTTGTATAGCACTTTTCATACAAATGACCCATTACCACACTCAAAGCAGAAAATAACAATATTAAAAGGAACAGAATCAGTTAGAACAGGAGGAACTTAGGAAACGCAAATGAGGAAACACTAGCAGTAGGACTTAGTTAACTAAAATACTAAATAGTAGTTATTATGCCAACTAATAAAACCAACTAAAGTGTATGAATAAATAGTGAAATCACTAAAGTTCATTTCAAAGTTTAATAAAGTATTTTGAAAACCACTATATCTACATATATATATATATATATATATAGATATATAGAAAATTAAAATGTATTTAATTCAATTACAATTTCAATAATATACTAAAGTGTTAAATAAATAGTCCAGACTATCACAAAAAATTCCCTTCAAAGTGAAATATTTAAAGTAAACAACTCTATCTATCTATCTTTACATGGAAAATAAATGAAATTCAACTAAAATTTAAATAAAATACCAAATAGATATACAAAGCAGCAAAAGCAGGTTAAATGTGTCAATAGATAGTTGAATAAATACATAAAATAAACTAAATTCACTTAAAGTTCATCGATTTAAGGCAGATTTAGCCTGTAACTGTCTCTACGTCAATTTTGGGACATTTTTTGTAACATTGAACCCGACTGCGTCTAAACAAAACACAAAAGTGCCAGTACTCCCCTTATTCAAATGTTAGCATAAATATGGGCAAATCATTAAGTATCATTTTCTGAATTTTAAAAAATGATTCCAGATGATACTGAAGATAATTTTATTGAATGAAGGGACAACCATTTAGATTATTAGACAAATAACTCAAAATTAATGGGTCGGCCGTGGATGAAATGCTTTTTATTTGAAATGCGAGCTTTTAATTTGAAATGAACACAGGAAGTCATGGTATTCAGATGACCAATGTTGACTTATAGATATTAATTTCAAACAATCAGAGTTCAGTGTTGACTTTATGCGACATATTTCATTGTAAATCTCTTGTATGTGATTTTATTTTTGGAAATCTGTCCCTCGTTGGATGTTTTTCTTACAAAACACACATTTTCTGAATTCCCTTTGAATGAAGAGCAGCGGTAACACCAGACTGCTGGGCAGATTGAACCAGACTCCAAATGCCATCGCCACACAATCACAGCTTCCTACCAACAGAATATTGAAAAGTATATTCCCAGCCAACCTCAACACCAGCGCTCCCAGTATGACCACAATGGTGTAGAATGCCCTCTTCTTTGATTGGTCGAACCTCTCCCACCCCCCGCCTTGTTTCCCCGGGCCTGGACGAATCAAAACGCAGAGAACAGAAAGGCTGCAGAATAAGATGACGGTTAAAGACAATATCAAAAGGCAGAAATCCAAGACAGTGAGGGAGTTTTTTATCTTCATCAAACCAGTCATTACAAAACAAAGCAGCCAGACACAAGCAACGCTGATGTTTCTGAGTCTGACGCCTCTCTCTCTTCTCAGGCTCAGGTAGGTGATGGGATGAACGACGGCCAGGTAGCGCTCCACGCAGGTCAAGAGGTGAAAGAAAGTCTCTCCATAAAAGGTAAAGGTCACAAGATGGCCTGCTGCCAATAATATATTTACATCATGCCTGTAGATATTACAACAGAACAGGAGCCACCCAATTATACCAATGAGGTCCACGGTGACCAGGTGGTAGGTGAGGCAGACGGAGTGACTCATCGTTGCCGCTGAGGAGCACTTCTTCCTCCATTGTTGGAGGCCGTGGTGGAGGATGAAGATGCAGAGAGGGAGGAGGAGGAAGATGCTGGTGATGTTGTAGATGTTGTAGACCAGCTTTCCCGGTCCGGCACTGAAGCAATGCATGTCTGAAGTGAGCCCGGAGCCGACGGAGGAAATGTGCGGATGAGGAAGGGAATCATTGGATGATGAGGAGTTTCCCGACATGTCTGAAGAGAGAAAGAGATGACGATCAGATGGACTAGAACTATAAATCACATCCACCTTTGTATTTGCCCTCAAAGAGGGATCCTTTGAAGTTTTTTCACCAGTTAAATTATTTTGCTTGTGGTTCCAAGGATATTGGGTAATTTCTACGGTATAGATTATGATGTCCTCGGACAAAAATGCGTTTCTTAGCTGTGCTGCCTAAAGAGGCCTAAAAATAAGATCAGTCAGAGTTTTGAAAATACGGTAACAACTCAGCAAGTGTAGAAACTTTGAGTTCAAGTTGTTGATTTATTTTGCTTTTCAGTCGTTCACGCTTTCATGAATTTAACATTAAAAAGTAATGGCACCAACCTTATCTGTTTTTTTCCGAAGCTTCTTCCCTCTGTGTCTCTAATCTGTGGACTTATGTACTGTGCTTTGCAGCCCCACTCCACCTCCCTCTGAGTTCAATTCAAATAAGTTTTATTTGCATTCAATAAACAATCTGTCATTGATACATTGAGACTGACCAAAGAACCATAAATGATGAATGAACAATTACAGAGACGTGCTTTGAATATGTCCTCAGACACGCACATACACAGGACTGCACGCCAAACCGACTTTAACTATGACAATAATAATTTGGGTAATTTCCTGCCTTTATTTTATTATTAGAATACAATTTTATCATGTTATTTCTCAACACAGACATAGACTACCACTTGTAAAGCATTGCTGGGTGTTATAGCAAATTATTAAGTTTTACATTCTGAATTTCTACAGAGAATAGAAGATACTGGGAGATATTTCCAATGTTCACAACATACATTTATTTAATCCAAGGAACAAGAGTCACAAGACAAGGTCAAAACCTAGAATATACGGGGAACTGTGTATGAATCACTAAAGAGCTTTTATTTTGAAACAAGGGGCTTTTAATTTGAAATGGATACAGGATGTTATGGTGTTTGGCTGACTAATGGTGATTTCTGTATTTTTTTCTTTCGACCTCCAGGATTTCCATTTCATAATTGTTTTTCCTTTTGCTTGAGGATGGCCTCACAGCAGGAGGCCCCGGGTTCGAACCTTCGCTGGGGCGTCTCCATATGGAGTTCACATGTTCTCCCCATTCCTACGAAGGTTTTTCCCTGGTGCTCTGACTTCCTCCCACAGTCCAAAGACACGCCTACTAGATTATTATTGATTCTAAATTGGCATTTACACAACGTCAGCTGGAATAGGCTACGACATCCTTGCGACCCTGTACGACATAAAGCGGGTGTACGTAATAGATGGATGAAGACATTTTAATTTCGCACATCTACCTCTCTTCAGATGTTCGTCTTACGGCACGAGAGTTTCCCTTCCCGTTGAATAAACAGCAGAGGCAACACCAGACTGCTGGGCAGATTGAACCACTCTCCGAGTACAATCGTCCCACAATCAGGAACCCATTTTGAAAAATACAGTGAACCCAAAACTATATTCCCAGCAAACTTCAACACCAGAACTCCCAGTATGACCACAATGGTGTAGAACGCCCTCTTCTTTGATTGGTCGACCCTCTCCCATCCCCCGCCCTGTTCCCCCGGGCCTGGACCAATCAAAACACGGAGAACAGAAAGGCTGCAGAAGGAGACGACAATTGATGACAATATCAAGAGGCTAAAATTCAGGAAGATAATGTGCTTTTCAAAGGTCTTCAGACCGGTCCCCACAAAACAAAGCAGCCAGGCACAAACAACGCTGATGTTTCTGAGTCTGACGCCTCTCTCTCTTCTCAGGCTCAGGTAGGTGACGGGATGAACAACGGCCAGGTAGCGCTCCCCGCAGGTCAGGACGTGAAAGAACATCTCTCCAAACCAAGTGAGGGACGTAAAGTGCCGCCCCACATGTATTATGGTTCGATCCTCCCAGTAGACACCACAACAGGAGAGGAGACGCCCGATCACACCGACCAGCTCCATGGCGACCAGGTGGTAGGTGAAGCAGTCGCAGTGACTCATCGTTGATGCCGAGGAGGTGGAGCGCTTCTTCATCCACTGTTGGAGGCCGTGGTGGAGGATGAAGATGCAGAGAGGGAGGAGGAGGAGGATGTCGATGATGTTGTATGTGATGAAGATGAAGAAGATCGGTCCGGTGAAGAGGCATCTTATGAGTGACGGGAGCTCAGAGTTGTTGAAGGAAACGGAGTCGTTGGTGGGCGAGGAGTTAATCGACATGTCTGAAGGAGAGAAATCAGAAGGACTTGGTGTAAAACAGCTGCATGCATGTTATCACATGAGGTCATCACATATTACTCTTAAACAATTTATTGTCAAAGAAAAATAAAAAAAAATATTCTTGACTTGAAATTATTTTCTTAATTTCCAAATTGTTACTACAAAAAAAATTTCAAACTTCACACATTGCAATTTTGGAGAAAAATCTGCTGCAAAATCAAAAACTTTTGTTTGCAACAATCACAAAAACAAATCTACAAAATCCTGGGAGGACTGGGTAAATTATTTTTTTTCTCCACATTTCAGTTGGTCACATTGTTGTGCATTGAAGGTGAATATTAAGAAATCTGAAAAACACCAACCTTATTCGTGTTTGTTTCTGAGCGTGTGCGGCGTCTGTCTTCTGTGGACTCCTGAGTCGAAATAATTCCTCCAAATGTCCTGTTTGATTGGAATAGCCACCTTCCACCTCTCAATCTCTCCAAATCATTCAAATATGCTTTATTTGCATAAAATAAACAACATGACAGCTTGATTAATGAACAATGGAAGAAATATATTATTACATCCACAGACAAGCACGTACGCAGGACTGATTATCAAGTGAACTTTTACGAGAGCAACAATATTAATGACAATAATTTCTTGCATTTATTTTATTGTTATGATACAGTATTGTTATTATTGTTATAATTATCATAGACTACCACTTGTGTAGAGCTAAAGCAGTGCTTGCTGACAAAAGCAAATCATTAAGTATCACATTCTGAATTTGTACAGGAACTAAAAAAAATATGAAGAGATATTAGTGATGTTTACGACATGCATTTATTGAATTAATCATGAGGGTGGCGAGGTCACAACTTAGTATGTAGGTGGACTGTGTAATACTACCAAGTACCACTCGAGGTCGGCTCCAAAAAGCCTCCGGCTCCATAGACTCCCATTCAACTTCTCTCATCAAATCCAAAGTGAATAAAATGTGTCCATCAGTTATCTCGGTGTTGTTAGCTAAAGTCACTCCTTCTTATTAGTTTTCTGGAGGTCCATCTAAAAATAATCCCTCATTCATTAGAAAAGAAGATTCAAGAAGACCTGTTTTTGGGGGCGTGTTTGTTTGATTGACAGGCCTGTGCTGCAGTCAGGTTACATCTGGGATGGGCTGCAACAACCTCATGACCCTGTACAGAATAAAGCAGGTATAGATAATGGAGGGATGAAGAGATTTTAGTTTTGCAAATCCATCCCTCCTTGGAGGTTTGTCTTGCAGCACAATAACTTTCCTTCCCTGTGAAGAAACAGCAGAGGTAACACCAGACTGCTGGGCACATTAAGCCAGGATCCGTATATCGTTGAAACACAATCATTGCCGTGGGTTAAGAAATACAGTGAAGCCGCAACGATATTCCCAGTAAACCTCAACACCAGAACTCCCAGTATGGCTGCAATGGTGTAGAACACCCTCTTCTTTGATTGGTCGACCCTCTCCCACCCCCCGCCCTGTTCCCCCGGGCCTGGACCAATCAAAACACGGAGAACAGAAAGGCTGCAGAAGGAGACGACGGTAAATGCGAGTATCAAGAGGCATACATTGAGGAATAGCATCTCTCTCAAACACATCAAACCAGTCATTACAAAACAAAGCAGCCAGACACAAGCAACGCTGATGTTTCTGAGTCTGACGCCTCTCTCTCTTCTCAGGCTCAGGTAGGTGATGGGGTGAACGACGGCCAGGTAGCGCTCCACGCAGGTCAGGAGGTGAAAGAAAGTCTCTCCATAAAAGGTAAAGACCATAAGATAGGACCCCACGTTTATTATGGTTGGATCCTCCCTGTGGACACCACAAACACAGAGGACACACCCGATCACATTGACCAGCTCCATGGCGACCAGGTGGTAGGTGAAGCAGTCGCAGTGACTTATCGTCGATGCCGAGGAGGTGGAGCGCTTCTTCCTCCACTGTTGGAGGCCGTGGTGGAGGATGAAGATACAGAGAGGGAGGAGGAGGAGGATGAAGAAATTGTAGGTGGTGTACATGAGGAAGCGCCATCTGGAGAGGGGGCATCTCATGTTGAAAGGGAGGTCGTTGGAGGGAAGGTGCTGATGAGGAAGGGAGTCGTTGGAGGAAGAGGAGTTAACCAACATCTGGAAGAGAGAGAAAGACACGACAATCAAATGGATTAAATATTTGAGTCTGTCGATGTTAAATTTAGTTTTCTTGTTCTTTTTCTTGACCTAAATCGACGTGGTGGATGTTATATCCCTGCTTCCAAAACAGTTGGGGCGCTGTGCAAAACATGAATATAAACAGAACACAATTTGCAAATTGTGAAAGCCGAATTCCAAACAGACCAAAGACAACATATCAAATGATTGACTTACTGGCTAACATATAGATGGGGAACGTTTAACAGCTAAAAGTTATAATCATTTAAACAAGAGTTGGTGAAGACCAGAACATTGTTACAAAGCGTGTGAATATTAGATTTCTTTACTACCTGGAACACAAAAAGTCTTAACTAATGATTTAAAAAAAAAAAAAGCTACATCAAGTAAAAAAAAGTTTGCTTGGAGAAAAAGATCGGACACGACTAAACCTGATTCATCATCAACAAAACAAAGAGCTACGATCTTTCTCTGCAAACTACATGACAAAAAGCACCAGGTATACTGTAAAGAACTTATCCTTGATAAAACCAAACTTTAACACCCTCTTTCTTTGCCATTGCATACATGTTATTTCATATAATATATCATTGTATTAACAGAACAAAGACTTGCCTTGTCCATAGCTCTTGATCTTTATTTCTGGCCCACGTTCACGCTACACGTAGAGTAAGTGAGGGTTGTGCACCTGTGACGGACAGGTGGCAGCAGGACTGTGAGCTGCTTTGCATGTCGGAAAGCTGTTTGTACTGAACGCTGCAAATGGACCCAAACTAATTTGTTTCCCGCAGTCGTCCAACGCATGAAGGATCACACTGAAACCACCGAATCACACCTGGGATTTACAGAAAAAAAACAATCCTGCACAATAATAATCAACTGCGGTTAGATATGACACACAGTGTGAAATACAAGTACGTTCATAATGCAGCATTTATTCTATAATGGAAATTGAACTAATATGGTGTTTCCCAGGATGAAGAGATGAATAAATCATTGAACTCAGATTGGAATAAAATCAGCTTCTGCGTTGTTTTTCAGTCGGTCACAACAACTAATTTTTATTCTCTGTTTAAACTTGAATCTAAATGAATAAAAAATGTCCGCACTTCCCCAAAGGTGTCCTCACTCAATCCGAACGTGAGGACCTCACAAATATAGCACACCCAGGTTAACAAAGCAGCCAGGTATTTGCAGTCTGCATGGCACAATCTGATTTGAGTAAGTACTGCTTTCAGTCGCGGCTCATTTGAATCCTGGATGATAAACAAAGTGCGGTTACTGTTACGACTCGATATTTGAGCAAAATACAAAAAATTATAAATGTGTTGAAATCGGAGTTCATACTGATGAATAAATGGAGCCTGTTCTGATGTAACCGGAAAACGAAAATATGCAAAGCAATAGAATGACTATTACGTTCTATCGACAAGAATATATTCAGATCTAATTTTGTAAAATAACTATAATTTAATTGGGCTACAAATTTTATCTCTGTAATTGATTACAATTACATTCATTTTGTAATTTCATTAAATGAAAGTTATGTGTTGCTAGTTCATCCACAACACTCTAAAACCCTCATACATTTCAAATGTTTTATTTCGAGGGTTGTTATTGTTTTTTTCACAATGTCCAGCAGGGGGCGGTGAGCTGAGAGAAAAACGTAGAAGGAGAAAAAATAACTCCGGTGTGAAGGCAGGGAGGAAATAAAGCGGTTTTATTGCTTTAAAAGTTCGTATTAAAGTCACTGAAGACAGAGGAGCCGAATTTTAGTGTTCTGTCGTTCTTTATAGGGTCACGGAATACCGGAAGTGGACCAGAAGTGGACCGGAAGTGGACCGGAAGTTGACGCACTTTGACTATTATTGTCCGTTAGGTGTTTTCTTTACCTGTGCGGGTTTAAACTGAACGCAATAGTTCAGTCATTTAAATGCAAAGTTGTAATGCTTCAAAAAACGTTTATCTTGTGTTTTTTTTTTTTTTTTTACTTTTATCTGTCACTGACCAGGAAGTAACTTTACTCAAATACTGCGCTTTACTACCGATTTCCAAGTACTTGTACTTAAGTATTTTCCATTTTCACCTACTTTCGACTTCCACTTCACAACATATCAGAGAGAAATATTCTACTTTCCGCTCCACAACATTTATCTGACAGCTTTATTTACTGTTCCGATGAAGATTCGACTTTATAAGCTGTTCAAATCCAACACGTTGTTAAAGAATAAACTAGTGGTGTGTAGTCGGGTCACATTTCAGATGTTAACAGGGATTTTTTTTTTCCTTCCAATTTCTCACCTGGTTTCATTTCAATAAATGTTGAAATGATCCATAATATCTGTCCAAAAAACTGAAAACAGAAACAGGCTGCTAACACACTGATGCTTCACTATTAATAATCTAACGATGTCATGTATAATAATATATCAGTCAGAGGGACCAAACCAGGACTTTGGAGTACTTTTTACTTTTCTATATTGGTACTTTTACTTCAGGAAAAGGATCTGAATAGTTCTGCTGACAAATTCTGTATTCTGGTTTTTATGTTGAAAATAAAAGGACTATAAGATAACTGCAAATGTATGCTGTTATACGCAGGTTGGTTTCTGTTCCCGACAGAGGAGGACGGAGGACTTTCATGGATTTGGACGCCCCCGCTGGTTCTCCACTCGGATGACAGGTAAGATTTAACAGACATGTACGGCTGGGGGGCACAAACTGAACTAAAACTCTGTCATTAAATTAACAAGGAACTAAAGAAAAGTTATTTAACTCAGAATGCAATACATTTTGTGTTTATCTTTTATGGTAGTTAAATAGAAGCTCGAAGCCAAAGGGACACATTTCAAATTAGTCGGACAAATCTAGTGGAGGAAAAAGTGTGAAGTAGCATCAAATAGAAATACTCGAGTAAAGTCCAAACACCTGTCTGTACTGTACTTCAGACTCATTGATCCCAACAAGGACAATTTAATTGTAGCTTTAAAAAACTCAAAGTGGTTTCAACCAAACATCAAAAAAACAAATCAACATGGTTCGATCCAAGTAGAAGAACTGGAGTATCCAAAATAAATTGTCACAAACCAACAGAGCAGTGATATTTTCAGTCTTTGACTCCATCTAGTGTCTGTTTTATAATCCAGAAATCATCCTGTACAGTCAGGGCGCTTCAACAGTTAACAGACCCGGAGTGGATATCAGTCCCAGCAGCTAAAATGTTGGATTTTTGTAATTTGCAGAGTTTAAAGTTGTTGTTTTTTGGGAATTAGAAAAAGTTGCAAGTCGAGAAAATTTCCCCGGAGCGGCTGGGATAGAAAGACTTTATTACCTCGACCTCGTCTGTTTTTCAGCAGTTTTGAACCCTAAACTCTCGTTCATGTGTATTTATTATAAAGATAATGTTCAGAAGCTAACGCTGCTCGACTTTGTAAGTTTAACGTAGCGGCATCTTATTTTGGTTCTTGATATTCAGGCGTCCAAGATGTTCACTCCTGCAGTTACTCCGATCTCATAAGAAGTTTGAACCTTACTTGGGAAAGTCTTACTGCAATCCCTGCATCCTTTTTGAATCATTTAAAAAAAATTTTTTTTACTTTAAATGTGATAAAAACCTGTTTTACACATGAGCACATGAGGTGAATGGGTTCTGAGGGAGATCGGATCTTCACACCTGACCACTTGTGATTAAACCAGCCGGGACAGATGTTAGTTCCAGGTGTGTCGGGACCTTCCAGCCTTTACTCGCACTAAGAGATGCTCTCTGCTGCAGCCTCGTGGGGAAACTCAGCCGACAAGATTCTACGAGAAGATTTAAGTGGAACAAAATCTGCCTCCTTCGCTGTTTTTGTTTGTTATCAAGTGCACACACACACACACAACACACACACACACACACACACACACACACACACACACACACACACACACACACACACACACACACACACACACACACACACACACACACACACACACACACACACACACACACACACACACACACACACACACACACACACACACACTTTTATCACCTCACCATCTCTGTACTTCATCACTATGTGTCCTCTTTCGCTGCAGAAATGAAAAATTTAAACAGCATTGGTCTGATGAAAACACTCCTCCTCCTCCTCGTCCTCCTCCTCCTCCTCAGCAAGTCCGACCACAGCCTCACAAACACGATCAAGGTGTTACGGGCACAGGAAGTGTGCGTGTGTGTGTGTGTGGGGGAGGAGGGGGGGGGGGTGTTGATGGGATTGGTGTGGCGATGTTTTTTTTTTTTTTTTTTTTTTTTTTATCTGTTTCCAGGTGAAAGGAGGACGAGAGAGGAGAGAATACATCGCAACACAATCCACTCTGTCTCCTTCTCTCTCTCCCGCCTCCTCATCCTGAACACCGGAGGCATCCGTCACCTGGGCTGACATTCATTTCACCTCCTCTCAATAAATACCGTCCGACTCGCTGCCTCTGCTCGTCGCTCGACTCGGAGTCATCGCACGTCATTCCTCCGACACACCAATCACAGCCCGAGCATGAACTTGGATAACCCCGCTTGTCTGTCTGCTCTAACTCGAATCAGTTATATTTAGAAAAGCACCTTTTCATACAGCACTGCACCAAACAGTCCCCCCCCCCCAAAAAAAACCCCTTAAAGATACAATTTAAAACAAGAAGAAAAAGCAATGTCATCCCAATTTAGTATTTTATGAAATTTTCCAGGACTCATAATCTTTCCTTTGTCATTAAGTCGTGACCCAAATTGTTTAAATTTTCAATCTGTCCCCTCTCACTTCTTTGTCTCACACGTCCCAAAGAAAAAGATACCTGGAGATGATCTTCACCTCGACGTGGAGAAATCAGATCTTCCTCTATTTTCAGGGTCAAATTTAACTGAATAAAATTGAATTGTTTCCTATGAGTCTCTGTAAGTGTGTTTCAGACTGAAGACGTGTGCTCGTCCTTCGTCTCGGCTCTGAAGTGCGAAGCCAAGGTGACATTTCCCGGTAATCCTCCAATTTAGGTTTTTACACACACGAAAAACGCCACAGATAGAACGGGGGATGAAGGAGGAGGAAGAGGAGGAGAATAAATGGCACAAAAAGGATCTGAAAGAGGAAGAAAGGAGGCAGAGAAAAGGAGGAAGACGAAGAGAGGAAGCTGCTTCTAATCCTCCAGCCGGCTGAAATTTTACCCTACAAAGTCTTCTATTCACATGAGACCAGCTTTATGGTGTTATGTAAGGACATCACGGAGTTAAGAGCCATTTCCTCCAACCTCTGCCCTCTGCCGAAACATATCTCCATTTGAAGGCACCCCAGAGGCCACTCAGCGAGGAGATTAATGAGTATTCACTGATACAGAGGGTATCGGTCAGGCTTGAACTGGAATTATAGCTAGAATATAATAGAAAAAGTGAACTCTGCTGCAACACTCCAGAGACTCGAAAGAGTGCAGAAGCTCGTATTAAAGGTTCGGCGTCTCGGATTGAAAGAGATCTGCAGGCAGAAATGGAAATAAAACGTTTATAGTTATGTTTTCATTAGTGTACGATCAAAAAGTTTGAAAACCGCCGGCCACAGTGCAGAACAGCGATGCACACGGAGCAGCAGGAAGCAGCGACCTCCACGAGGAAGTATTCAGAGTCGTCTCTTCATCATCATCATCACTGAGTTCCTCACGTTAACGAGATCGCTGGTACCTGAATATTAGTGATGTCACCATGGAAACCTGAAACTGGAGCAGAGAAACTGCAGATTTTGAATCAAACTTTTGGGGAACAGAAAATCTTCAACTCACCCAAGTGTGCTTGAGCCTGAGCCGCTTTAAAAAACAGCCATGATTCTGTAGTGGAAATCACTGCATGGGCTCAGGAATGTTGACGATTTCCAGAGTTGGACCCAAAATATGACGTTTCTCTGCTGAAGTTTTGTATTGAGACGACCTCCATCTGAGGACCTGTAGGATTCGAGCATGAGGAGCGCAGCGTGTCGTGTCCGCTCGGCGGCTGAACCCCAGCTAACCGCATCATAATGCAGTTTTGTATTTTTCTTATTATTCTATTGCAATTAATTTCCTTTTCCTCTTGTCTAATTCTGATAAGAGCTTCCTCTATCTACACAAGTGTTACGCTGCACATTGAAACAATCGAGCTTGTACACGCCGCACGTACTTGGAGGCCTAATTAGCTGCTCGTCGGACCGAAGCGAAACAGTTAGCGAGGCGAATCTCACGGTTTGACCAGACCGTCATGGTCGACGCTCGCTTGTTAATGGGAGGAAAGAAATGGGAAGGAGAAGGAGGGAGGAGGGTGACCGAGGAGACCGAGGATGGAAGTGAGGCAGAAAAAGGAGCAGCTCCAGGACATGGATGTTTTCCAGCTTAGAATAGGAGGAGGAGAAGGCTTTGAACAAGAAGAGGAGGTGGTGGTGGTTCAGGAGGGAAAAGGAAGAAAACAATTCACGTCAGGTTTATCTACCTACGTGAAGGGAGGAAGTAATTCTACATATTTTCTTTAATTTAATTTGATATCAAAAGTCGTACGAGGAAGAATCGGACTTTGCAAACATTTTTCAAAAACATGCTCCTCAAATTTGTGAGAAATGTCCAAAACTAGTTCTGAAGTGCTACCTGCTTATTCAAAGATGTGGTTTTGTTTCTGTGCGAGTTCCAGCCATCAGACTAGAAGTCCCAGTTGCATACCTTTTTTTAAATGTGGAAAAAACAATTCCAACGCTTAATAGTTCAATTGTCTACCTGTCTTTTCATGTTGGACATTATGATGGTTGACCTGTGATTTTGTTTGCTATTTGTTTATGTTGGGTTTTTTTTCACGGCTGTCGAGAATAATACGGGTCATAAGTAAATATTAATATTCTAGGAATAATAACTAAGTGGAAGTTCCTGTGATGTCATAAACAGAATCCCCAGCAGGAGGAGCTGAAGGCAGGACACTTCATGTTTGGACAAAGACTAATTCCTTTTTAGTTTAAAGCTACTTTTATTTTGAAACCTTGATCCAAACATCCTTCCTCTGTTCCTCCTGGAAACTAGCTTTTTAAAATACATTTTTGGCAGGATATGCTCCACCTCATGTGTTTTTTGGAGTATTTATCAGCTTGATAAAGTACTGGACCCTTTCATACATGACTTTCTAGCATTAAACATGATTTTGAAGTCATGACATGCTTCAAATGAGCTCTTACTGCTTCCTTCTGTGAAATGCAGGTAAATCTTTACCTGTGATCGGTTTCACCGGAACCTCTTCAGTTTATTTATATTATGAAGTTTCACTGGCTGCATGAAAATGAACTTATTTCTTCTTTGTAGAACGAATCACCTCCGTCCTGTTGTTACATCCCCACCTGTGTATTTCTGATTCAGCCTGAAGGTGTGTTTATACAAGCAATTCAAAATGTAAAGCAAGCAGAGACTCCTTCTATCACGTCTGCTTTCAAGAAACTCAAGTTGATGTTGCAGCTGACGAATATCACAGTCGGTCTTTTTGTGAGACTTTTTGGCAAACAAAAAACAATATATCAGTTCATGCGTAGCTCATAATGAGGTAAAAAAAAAAGAATGTTTTGGTATTAAAAAGAATCCTTTGTGGTTGTTTCTGTGCTGGGTCATTGCTTTAAATGTGGGAGCTCAGTTTGAGGCTGAAGGGAGAATCGCTGCTTCAATGCTTTTCTACATTTCGGCTTTTAATGGTGTCATAAGAAAACAGTATTTGAAAGGAAAACAGATTAATTTTGCAGTTGATGGTCGTGTTTTTACTCGTACAGCAGCAGAGTCGGCAGAAACACGGCGTCATGTTTTTTTTTTTTTCAAAAATCAAGGCGAGATATCTACAATTGAGCGATATACTGCATCATTATATTTCTCTACTGCATGGACTGAGCTAGTATCACTGTATGTCACAAATATAAATCAGAAATACATAATAATATGCTTTCATTAGCTCAAAATAACAATTATCTTTATTATCCATAAATCTGTGGGTTATTTTCTTATTCAATTGATCAGTTCTTTGGTTTTTAAAATATCAGAAAAGTGTGAAAATTGTCGACCAGAGTTTCCAGAAGCAGAAGGTTACAGCTTAAAACGTAGATATAAGATATTAAGTTTATTATCAAGGAGGATTAAAGGAAGCACAAAACATTCACATTTAAAAAGCTGGAATCGGAAAATGTGAAAATGTTTGAGAAAAAAATAATGACTCAAAACTTATAATGAAATATAAAAAATAGCTAGTGATTAATCGCTGCAGCTTTATACATAATATGATTTTAAGGAAATGTAATTGCAACTAAATTAGGTTGATTACAAAATGAGGAAACTGTTACCTGGGAAACTGTTTCAGTCACGGTGCCCTCTAGTGGACGGAGGGGTGTGTTACATGCTGGGCTGAATCCTTAGCAGAAATAAATTAATTAAAAAATATAACAGGGGATAGATGGAGATCAGGACATGTACAGTTCAACACACACACTTCTTACCTCGTGCGTTATTTCAACGCCTTCTTCACTTCTGCTTATATGGTAGCATACCTCTGTGTGTGTGTGTGTGTGTGTGTGTGTGTGTGTGTAGGCACTGGTTAAACTCAGACTAATCTATTCCAGCCAGACTCTGCACACACACACACACACACACACACACACACACACACACACACACACACACACACACACACTTGTTCGTCACATCGCTTTTACTCCAATGAGCCGTTGTTCTGGAAAATGTCACACACTCGTACAGACGAAGAAACCTCTCTGTTTTATCTTCGATCTTTTCCACCCGCTCATCCATCTCTCTTTTCATTTCCTCCTCCTCCTCCTCCTCCTCCTCCTCTGCTCTGTTATCCATCTACCTTTTTTTTTCTCCTCCTCACCCTTCTTCCTCCAATTTGTACTTTGCCTTTTTCCTATTTTTACTCCCTCTCTGTATTTCCATTCATCTCGTCATCCCATAATTGAATCAGGTGTCCCGTGGATACCGACTCCCACACACACACACACACACACACACATACACACACACACACACACACACACACACACAGTCCAGACAACGGCAGGGGCACCAGGTGTCTGCGCTGATGGATTACACGTGTTCCCATGCACACACACACACACACGCACAGGCACGCACACACACACACACACACGCACACATGCACGCACGCACGCACACACACACACACACACACACACACACACACACACACACGCGCGCGCACACACATTCATCCCTTTTGGAACATTTAGCACCACACTAAAGTACATGCAGTGGATTCGGTACAATGATAATTACTTAGCAGATTATATAATGGATGTTGCTGAATTTTTTTGTGATGTTGCAATAAAACATTTTTTTGATTTGGCGGCAGCTTTTCTCAAAAATTGGGATGTAATTTTTTTTATATTTAATGTGGAAATACATTTATTCAACACACACACACACACACACGCACGCACACACACACACACACACAATGAATGGAAAACTCCATATATGGTCAAAGCTAAATGGCCTAAAACATTTAGTTTGAAGTGCTAAACAACAGAAAATGTTTTTGCTGTTTTTTATTTGACATGTTTAAAGCTCAAGATAAAGCCCAGTATCACAGCTAAAAGCATGTAGTACCCCCACCAGTCCACTAGAGGGCCCTGCTTCTGTGTGACGTCTGACGTGGTCCACAGACTGTTTATAAAAGTGGACATAGACAAGATGAATAAAAAGCACAATATTTTCTTGCAGTGGGGAAGAAATATAAAGTAGAATTAAATCAAAATACTCAAATTTCTTCTTGAATACAGTAATTATTTAAATAATCTGAGTTGCTTTGCACTATCGAGTGTTTGTAAGCATTTTGCAGTTTAAAAATCATTAAAATGCAGCAATTCTTAATGAACCGATCCTACAGTTTTATTTGGAAAATATTCATCTGCATTTAAATGAAGACAAGTTGAGCAGAAAGCTCAGTATTTCCTCGCAGTGGAGGAAAAAGTAAAAGTAAATCAAAATATTCATATTTATACTCAAATACAGTACTTCAGTGTAGTTGCGTTGCACCACAAGTACATTTTTCCACCTTATTGCCTCTAATCACTAAAATGCAGCATATTTTATGAGCTGATCCTGCAGTTTTATTTGGAAAAAATAATAAACTGCCAAGTTAGAGCTGTCGGATGAATGGAGTAAGAAGAAGCTTGTTTCCATGTGAATGCAGAAGAGGTGAAATACAGCCTGTACCATCTGATGAGACGGTGGTCGGAGACACTGTGGTCGGGTGGGGGGAGGTGGTCTCGAACCCGCGACGTGCCCGGGAACCAGGACGACGCTCTCGTTGCAGGATTTCAGATCCCTTTTTCAACACCTGTGGCTGCGGGGTTGTGATTCCCGAGAGACGTATCCAGACCTGTGTCCCTCCTCTCTTCTTTTTTGTCACCCCCGCCCCCCGTCCCTCACCCCCCACCGAAGCACGAGCTGCTGGAATCAGGATGGGTCGCGCAGAGAGGCAGCATCAGCACCGCGAGCAGACGCGTCGCAAGCCGCTCCCGTCTCCGTCCAGGTGGCGCGAGGAGGACGAGCACATCCCGCAGAGTTGAAGAAGGAGGAGGCGGAGAAGAGGGAGGAGGAAATCCCGCGAGAAAAGCAGAGACAGAAAGACGGACAGACGCGCACAGAGCGAGAGAGAGAGAGAGTGAGCGAGAGAGAGAGAGAGAGAGAGAGAGTGAGCGAGAGAGAGAGAGAGCGAGAGAGAGAGAGAGAGTGAGCGAGAGAGAGAGAGAGAGAGTGAGCGAGAGAGAGAGAGAGTGAGCGAGAGAGTGAGCGAGAGAGAGAGAGAGAGAGTGAGCGAGAGAGAGAGAGAGAGAGTGAGAGAGAGAGAGAGAGAGTGAGCGAGAGAGAGAGAGAGAGAGTGAGCGAGAGAGAGAGAGAGAGTGAGCGAGAGAGAGAGAGAGAGAGTGAGCGAGAGAGAGAGAGAGAGTGAGCGAGAGAGAGAGAGAGAGTGAGCGAGAGAGAGAGAGAGAGAGAGAGAGAGTGAGCGAGAGAGAGAGAGAGAGAGAGAGAGAGAGTGCGAAACCGCTGCACGTGAGGTGTGCGAGCCCCCCGGGGAGAAGGGAGTAATCGTTAATTTGGAGGAGAGCGTCGCTTATCATTTGCTTTTTTTCCACGCAGACGGAGAGAGGGTCTCCAAACAAGGTAAGGACCTCCAAACACCGCCTGGATTTTATTCTTTAATTCTTTCTTCTGGCTTTCACATCCGGATTAAATCCGCAAACGGCGCGAATTAACACCTGTAAACGGCCGTAATTGATTAATTAAGTCCAGCTGTGGTCGTTAAAAGGCGGCTGAACGGAACCAGCTACCTGTAATCATGTTAACAGCGCTTTTTCCCAAATAATTAAACGTCGGCCATAACGTGGAGAAGCTCTCAGTTTCCACATGTTTGCGGAGAGATGAAGCTGGGGTCCCTTCGCTGCACTTTGCTGCCTTTTTCCGACAAAAATCTGCCTGGTTTTATTAACACGGCTTGTGATGTAGACTGAATTAGTTTGTGTTATTATAAAGAAACGCCTTTCATACTCGCTGCTTCTCCACCTGGATGTGTTCCCTCACCTGCATTCATGTTTGATTTATATTTCTGGGAGTTTTTATTTGGAACTGCGGAGTGTGTGATGAAGGTGGAGTTGGTGTGTGTGTGTGTGCGCGCGTGTGTGTTGGAGCTGCTGCAGGTTGGATGTGTGCTGTTGCAGAGAGAGAGCGAGAGGGAGCTGCTTTGGGTGACTGGTGGGTGGTTTATGTTTCCTGACTCTATTGACTAATGCTGGGAAGAGGGGGTGTAGAGGGAGAGCGCGCGCGCGCGTGTGTGTGTGTGTGTGTGTGAGAGGAGGGCTGCAGTTTGTGAAGGTCTCTGGTCTTTGCTCGTTCGTGCATGAGATGGAGGTTGTGCAGTTTTGCGCGCGCGCCCGAGAGAGAGAGCGCGATGGTGCCGCTGTCATGCATAGACCTGTGTGTGTGTGTGTGTGTGTGTGTGTGTGTGTGTGTGCGCGCGTGTTCATGTGTGTGTGTATATATGAGTGCGCATAAGAGAGGAAGAAACCCAAAAAATAATAATAACAACAACAACAGAGAGAGAGATGGATGGACCTGCAGAATGTCTGTGTTGTGGTGGGTTTTAAGTGTGCTCGTGCACTTAGGCGCGCCCTCGTGGACCCAAAGGGTTTTCCCTGCATATTAAACCCTCCTCAGACCCTCTTAAGTGCCCCCCTCCTCTCATCCCCCCCAACCCCACTCCATCCAACCTGCAGGAAAGTCTTTTTAAATGTCAGGAGAAACATTAAGTTTCTGCTGCTGCAACACACACACACACACACACACACACACACACACACACACACACACACACACACACATCAGCTCGTCAGCAGCTTTAGAAGCGTCCAGTTTAATTTGATCTTTTGTGAAAGAAACCCGACGTGTTCATGCGAGACATCAAAGGACAGTAAATCACTCTGATTCTGCTCATTATCACAATTAATTACAATAACAATAGTTGCTGAATGTTTATAACTTTGAATGCCACTGCACTTCAGATCTGAGGACTTTTTGTTTGTCCAGAAACAAGATTTTGTCATTTGACAGAAAAGTAAATAATTTATTTTGACTTTTTTCTTTTTTTTAAATAACTTTTAAAGCAAAAATAACAAACATTTGCTGCTTTACTGCTTTTAAAATGTCTGAATTTTCTCTGTTTTTTTAAGTTCAAGTGTTGGTCGGCTTTTTGAAACACTCGGGGAACTTTCAGCGGGTATATGTGGACATTATTTATTCTGAATAAGTTCATTGAAAACGAATCAAAACATCTGTAAATTATAAAAATAATTCAATCGATGAAACGGAGACACTGTCTTTGCTCATTTTCCCGCTGATGGGACCAGATGGAGAGTCGGTCTTTGACATGTCCTGACCCTGAACATCTCCCTGGACACTACATGTCAGTGTTTCTGCTGTTGATTACATAACAGATCACCCTTCAGTCCCGTTTTCCTCACCGTTATCTGAGCTGCTGCCAAACGTTACCTCAGCGGCCACAGAGACGGATGCCTTTAAAAGCGATGGAAAGTAGAAAAGTTTATTGAACATCTGAGGCCCATAAAATAGTCAACAGGAGAGATAAAAGTGATGAAACAGAATAAAAGTGGAGAAGTTAAAGCCGGGGGATGAAACGCACGTCGAGAGAGGGCTCCAACACGAGTGTTTGTTTAAAGAAAGGGTTTACGGGAAGCTCTTCATGGTGCCGAGACGAGAACGAGTTTCTCACTGAGAAGAAGAATGAAAAAAAATCTGAGTTTACTTCAGGACGCCAGATTTAAAAGGGAACTAATTCCTACCGGTTTGTACGATCGGGAATGACTTCATCTCCTCCATCACTGAGCTGTTGAACATCATCAGCAGGTGGTCGCAGCTTCACTGTTAATCTGAAATAAGAGCATCTGGAGCCCTGTGTGTGTGTGTGTGTGTGTGTGTGTGTGTGTGTGTGTGTGTGTGTGTGTGTGTGTGTGTGTTACTGGTATACTGCACATTAGCCCATAAACAATGTATATAGCCTGATCAGACTGGATGAGTGCTCTCTGATCTTCCACCACCTACTGAAGGCTCTGAACATCTTCCATAGTCTGTTGTTATTGACTGAATTGCACGAGAGACTTGATAATTAATTCCTGGAGTTGTCGTTTTTTCCTCCGAACCCAAACCATGTGTTGTTTTGCTGAAAAGTTTCATTTAGCTGTAAGTCACATGGCTCTCAGTAATGAAGTAGGTTTCATTTTCCTCCACTAGTGAAAAAACGTGTAACTTTCACGCCTAGACGACCCGAAGCGTGACTATCTCACATTTCTTTCCGTAGTGGACCATGCGGGTCTTTTTCTTTCTCACACTTTACCGTGATACCGGGTCGGTCCAAAAATTCCAAATGTCCTTATTTTGTGGCTGTTAGTTCTTGTTAATGTTTGTCTTCAATACGGCCACAAATAACCCACAATGCAACACTCTGCAGAGGAGCGTTGGAGGCTAGACGGTTCATCCGCTGATCAATGAAAGTCAGCTTGATGTTGGACGTGCAGCTCAAACGACGGCCAACGACGCTGCTTCTCAGCTGCTTCTCAGCTGCTTCTCAGCTGCTTCTCAGCTGCTTCTCAGCTGCTTCTCAGCTGCTTCTCAGCTGCTTCTCAGCTGCTCCGTCTGACGCGATGCTTTCAGACGTCGAGGCGGGATAGTCGACGAATAATCGAAAAGACTTCCGAGCGAAACTCAGAATCGTATTTTTGCTGGAAATGAATCAGTCGCTGCAGGACATGTTCACGTTGTGGTGCAGCTTTATTACACACACACACACACACACACACACACACACACACACACACACACACATACACACACACACACACACACACACACACACACACACACACACACACACACACACACATACACACACACACACACACACACACACACACAGAGTTAAAGCTGCTTTTTTTGGCCTGTGATTCCTGCTCGGCTCTGACCTGTGTGGGTGAGGACTTTTTAAAATATTTTTTTTAACTATCACAGTCCTCCCTCTTCTCTCCATCACTCCTCCCTTCCTCTCTATCCCTCTTTCTTCCTCCTCCACTCCTTTTTTAGTTATTTTCCTGATGGATAGATGGAGAGAGGGAAAGAGAGGTGCTTGTGATTGTTTTGTGCAGCAGAGTGAAACAAAGGCAGCGCTCTTCATCCCACCACCGACTCTCTCCTCTTTATTTGCCTCCATCTTTCTCATCTCTCCTCTGGTCCTTTTTTTTTTCTCCACGCTGATCCTCCTCCATCACTTCTTTCTGTCTGTGACTCCGCCTCTTTTTTCACTCCTATATTATTCACTGTAGTCTTTCCTTCCGCTCCTCATCGTCCTATCCTCCCCTGCGATGCCGAGAGTCTCGTCCTTCTCGTCATCCTCCTCTTCTTCCTCTCCTCTCTCTCTGCTCTGTTTTCTATTTTGGTTTTGGTTCCTCTCTGATCTCCTCCATCTTGTTCTTCCCTCTCCTCGCCTCCTCTCCCTTCTTTTCTCTTCTACAAGCACTAGTTAGAATAATAATCTCACAGGTGATGTTTGGTATTTTCTGGTGTTTTATTTGTTGCTTTGAAATACTTTGTGGATTTAAGCACCAAAAAACCATCTCAGTATAGTTGAATATTTTCTCTCTGCAGCTCTACCAAGAACAGGCTCTTCTGTTTCTGTGTATTTACGAACCTCTCGTCTGATTGGCTGACTTCTTTTCTGAGTGACACATGTCCCGGCCAATCACGGGTTTTCTTCGGTTTTGAGGCTTTCTGACTTTACGATGGTTTGACCGCTCTGTGTCGATCCGAGGTTGGACAGCAGTGCCGCGCTAAGGGCGGATATTATGACTTTGTGCTTTGTGCTTTTTGCACCAATATTTGGATAAAAGTTTTTACCATCAATCTGCAGTCAATAACCCGTGATGGCAAAATTAAAACATGAAATGTTTTTGCAAATTATTTAAATGAAAAAAACTGATATTTTTCATATACAAAGACCTTTAATTCTGCAAACCTGAATCTTTTCCACTTATAGTTTGATTTTAACAGACACTCTCTGAACTTCCACGGTGTGTGGCAGCAGTAGGAATCTAACCTGCACCCCCCCCCCCCACCCCCCCACCATCCACCACCCACCACCCACCACCCCCCACCAGAGTTAGTTAAACACTCTGGTGGTTTGTTTATGTTGTGACACCAACGGGCTGAAAATTGTCTCGACAGAACTGCAGGAAGCTCGAAGAGAATTCTTCCATAAGATCCATCACTGACAGTGTTGTAACACACACACACACACACACACACACACACACACACACACACACACACACACACACAAAGAAACACCTTATTTCTCCTCCCCTCACAGCGAGACACACACACACACACACACACACACACACACACACACACACACACACACACACACACACACCTGTAATAACATCATGAAGGGGTGTGATGTCAAATTGTCTGGAGAATGCTGTCTAGACATCTTATGTGCCGCCTTTGACCTCCCAAGATTAGTCATGTAGGCTTCGGAGGAAGGTGTGTGTGTGTGTGTGTGTGTGTGTGTGTGTGTGTGTGTGTGTGTGTGTGTGTGTGTGTGTGTGTGAGAGAGAGAGACTGCCTTGGAAAGACTGAGATCAGCGAGTAAAACACAAGAGTTACAGCAAAGAAAGTTTTATGCAACCGATTGTATTATACGACTTATTTATCATTAAATCACAAAATCATTGAGGGGAATTGATTGATCGATGAACTGCGCAACCTTTTTACCTTTTTTTATTTTGTAAATTTATTGAACAGTTTGCAATTAAAACCTGATTTTGTTTTGACAGGACACCAAGTTCTGTGTTTTGGTTGGACAAAATGTTGTCATTTGAAGACGTGTTGAACTGCCAACTTGTTATAAAGCAAACTTAATTTGTAAAGTGCTAAACAGATCGGTCAGTAAAAAAACTAAAAAAATTGCTAATTTCAGTTTCAAATAATGTTAATGTTGGGAACAAAAAAAAAAAAAAATCCTCAAAAAGAGATAACAGAGCTGTAGCTTCAGTGACTGAGCTGAAATGATCCATTACCCATCAGACACTGCAGGTCCCCTGTCCCCATGCCGGTAACCACAAAGACTTCATGGTAATCAAACAATTATTGGATCACTTACTTACAACAAGAGACGACAGAGAACAAAGATTTTGTCGAAGAGGAAAAGCAAAATAAATCTGACATTTCAACTAAAACATCGGACTTTATCTGAGCATCCTCTTCTATAAATTAACAGATGAAAAAATGGTTAACTATAAACATCAGATTGGCATTATTCTCCCCACCTGTGTTGAATGCATCTGACATTATTTGGTGAAGACAAAACCAGAGTAAATAAACCTTCAAACACTCTTGTGTAACGAAACTGCGAACGACCCCTCAGCAGAAAGAAAAATAAATAGTTGCTGCTGAATTTCAGAGTGAATTTAACTTCCTTTCCGCTCCTTGATTATGTAACCGAGTACAAAAGAGCTCTGTGGTATTCGGAGCATTGATCCCATTAGACTAATGTGATGGGAGAAAACGTGAAAGCTGCTCAGAGAACGACCGGTCGTTGACAAAAACAAAGAAGGTGGTGAAGATGGAGGAGAGTTTCAGCAGCTCAGTGGATCTTCTCTGATTACACACAATCTGCACAGCGGCAGGATTTATATTATTCAAAATGGTCCTTTCCATTAAAATAATGACAAAGTGAAACCACGGCTGTAAATCAGCGGTTTCTAATGGAGCACATTATGTTTTATGTTCCTGCCATGTGGAGCCTGAAGTTTGTTTCGCCAACAGTGGAAACCTCACCCACATCTCCCATATCGTGAAATTAATACGCTTTGTGCTGCAGAGCAACGTAGCTATTACACATTTTGACGTGAGATCTGGGTTCGGATTATATCAGGATGAAAGAACTTCGATTCATCTTCGGGATCTATCTATAAATCCTGTTAAACAACAACTTTACGCCCTCAGATGTTTTTATTTGTTTTGTCCAAACAACAATCGAAAATGCGAAATTCCTCCCTTTTGCGTCAGTTTCAAACAAAGAAATTGAGACGAGCCGATAGTGAGTTTGGTTTCTACTTTTACTGTTCGTCACAAGATGGTTCATTTATCAGAGTAAGATATCTCAAATACTTCAACAAATCATGACGAGGAATCTTTGATATAAAGAAATGCTAGAAACGTCCTCGCACACACACCGAGCCTCCGCTGCATGAGGACGTGTTGACGGAGGGTCGTCCAGTTCATCAGGTGACCTGGAAGGCGTCGTCTCCTCCTCACATCGACGCCGTTCAACCTAAACATCGAGCGGCTGACAACCTGTCGGCTCGCTCGCTGCCGATATCCATTCTCATCATGTCTCTTTAGCTTCCTGAACGGATGTTTATCTCAGATTACCTGTTAATCTAAATAAATGATTTTATATGTGATCCTGACATTCATTCCAAAAAATGACAGAATCACAGAAACCATTTTACAAGGAAGAAGGCATGCTGGGAAATGCTCCTTTTGTTTGTCCAGTGGCCGAGCTTCCCCATCATTTGCGATGACTCGCGTTGAAGTGATGTCAGTTTCTTTCTCCAAAAGTTCAACGCTTTATCCAGAAAACAACACGTCAGCAGTATAAAGGTTAAATGTGTGAATTCTTTGCAGTTGTGTTTGGAGCGTTTGTGACGAGGAGAGAGGCCCAAGAACAGCCAACCACGGGTTGTCTTTCAGGCTGCGGGTGGTTCTGGTGACCGTGGTGAGATCGGACCGGGACCTTTCAGGCTGCGGGTGGTTCTGGTGACCGTGGTGAGATCGGACCGGGACCTTTCAGGCTGCGGGTGGTTCTGGTGACCGTGGTGAGATCGGACCGGGACCTTTCAGGCTGCGGGTGGTTCTGGTGACCGTGGTGAGATCGGACCGGGACCTTTCAGGCTGCGGGTGGTTCTGGTGACCGTGGTGAGATCGGACCGGGACCTTTCAGGCTGCTGGTGCTCGGAACTTAATGTTGGACTGTCTGAGTGTTAGCGGTCAGCTGAAAGCACAACTGAGCCTCTGAACCTCATGAAGTCCACTTTTGACTGATGAAAGCTATTCTTCCATCTTTTAGTTTTTTTGGTGAGTGACGGTGATTACAGGCCGCTAGGAGGAGCTGCAGGTAATTAGTAGATATGAAATAAAGGGTTTTAAAACCCTTCAAGAGAGAGAACTGTCCGAGGTCCAGAGACCTCAGCCCGGCACGTTTAGGTCCAACACACAACCCCAATCCGCTGCATGACAAAGACAAACCAGCAGCTGGACGGTGACGGTCTGTGAAGCAATTTAATTCAGCCTTAATGCGCACAAAGACGCAGTCATCCATGATCAGGCGAACAATGAGCACAGAACCTCGACCAAAACACAGCAATTACTTTTAGAGATAATGGACTGAATTTAGAGTTTAATGTGAGCAGCTGCAAACCTGCCTTTTCTTTTTGGGGCGTGTGCGTGTGTGTGTGTGTGTGTGTGTGTGTGTGTGTGTGCGTGTGTGTGTGCGTGTGTGTGTGCGTGTGTGTGTGTGTGTGCTTGTGTGTGCAGGTCGGCTCTCTAAAGTCAACGATAACAGAATAATAATGTTTTCTTCTCTCTTCTCTTCAGTGACTTTGGTGCATTTCTTGAATCCTTGGTTACAAACAAGATCATCAAATGTTCTGACAGTGATTCAGAGATTAATATCACAAGATTGGACACGATTGTTCTTCTGTAAACATGTTTCAGTCATATGTCAAATTTCCTGGCTTTCCCTGTGTAATAAGTTGAATTTAATGACCTATAATGAAGAAAAACAATTAACTTTGCGCTGATCAGACAAATTCCTGCCACATTATTTTATTCCCAGCAGTTTGTGAGATTTATATATATATATATAAAAAAAGGTTTTCTTTGCTATTGTCATGATAAAATTCTGCATTATTACTGTCTACTGACTCACAGTGATCACTGACCTCATGTTATATTACTTTAAAATCAATTCCACAGTGAGGTGCACAGATTTAATGTTGTGAAAGAGAGAGCACTGATATCGGTTCTGGACTCGGTGCCAGCAGATAACCCGGGAGGTGTCAGCCTGGGAGTCTTTTTTTTGGTTTGATTTATCCACTGCAGACTGCAAGCAGAAAGCTCACTTCGTGGTTGAGTAAAACTTGAGCGTGAACATATGGTCGAGCCAGATGGAAAGAGATGTGCTCTCAAACGTACAGCCAACTCTTAAACAAACAGAGTCAGCTGCCCAGGGCGACGACCACAAGGGGAGGACCGGGGAGCAGGGAATGAAAGGAGAGACTGTGACTCGGAAAAGAGGGAAAAAAAAGAAGAAAGAAAACGAGGTGACCCATATCAAAATGTAGGCAGGTTGAAAATTAAACTGAAAGGATACAGCTGGAGGGGATTTCAACCGAGAGAGAGTGAGAACGGGTCAGAAATACAAATCGGGACAAATGCCAGAAAATTAAATGAGACGAAACACGACGAGTCTCTTTGACCCAAGTTCCTGTCGGCATCTAACCTTCAGGTGCAGCTACGCCACATTTCCTTTATGTTGCTTCTTCTTGTTTTTATTTGATTATCTACCTGACCTCAGAATAACTGGTGTAGCTTGAGATCAGGCCTGCCGGCAGAAGATCGCTGCTTTCATCCCTCTTCAAGGCTCTTTGCTAATACTGTGTGGTGTTAGTCTGAGGAATTACTTACTGTGTTCCTGAGCCCGTGCAGTGATTTCCACCACAGAATCACGTCAAAGATTTGCTGTTTCCCAAATGTTCGACCCAAAATCTGCCGTTTCTCTGCTCCAGTTTCAGGTTTCCATGGTGACGTCACTAATGTTCAGGTACCAGCGGTCACGTTAACGTGAGGAACTCAGTGATGATGATGATGAAGAGACGACACTCTGAATACTTCCTCGTGGAGGTCGTTGCTTCCTGCTGCTCCGTGCTCATTATCGTGCTGTACTTCGTTTGTTCACAGCAGGAACAATCTCTAAACTTTTGGTTGCACCTCGTATGTCTGTATAAAAGATAAGATCAGCGGCGCCGACCTCCTTCCCTCCGATAATGAAGGTTTAGAAGCCGTAAATGAGGGATGACACTCATTACAATAAGGCCGTGGCGTCTCGATTGCAACGCTTCACACTGAGTAGCTTTTAAAAAGGGGCTTTGCTGGAGATCAATAACCCGGAGCGACTGAAAAAACAGCATCAGATTCATCTTAGTCTGCAGGTCTGGGGAGGGATTTATCAGACAGAATCTAAATCTTGCTGTGTGGCGTCTTCGGCTCAACGGAGTCGGCTTCTGAGCACGAGAGGAGATTTTAAAGATGCACGATGACAGGTTTATTTGAAAATCGTTATTTATCCAGTTCAGCGCTTCACCTCGGACACGTGTCTCTCCCTGTCTTCCCCCCCGTCGTCCTCGTCTCTCCTCTGATTCAAACTACTTGCGGTGTAAAGCACTCTCTCTGTCGCCGCCTGACGATGTTCCTCCGGTACGTCTCACAGCACCGACGTCAGAGCTGCTTTTTCAGCGACAGATTGGTGCCACATGGATCGGCCCGTCCCCGTCCCCGTCCTCCTCCAACTTTAATGGAGCGAGTTGTACGTCTCCGCTTATGTCAGCCTGAACTTTCATTTTATTTGTCAGCGTGCCCGAAAGGTAAATAAGATAGACGGCCCTCTTCCTGCGTTATATTACTCTCATCTGTTTGCTCTGTTGTTAATTCACCAGCCCGGCCTCCTACAAATAACATTTCAATGCTGCCAAATTGGTTTTCAAATTAAACTTTGATGCAACACAATCACTGGCTGGATTACATTCAGAGGGAACTTTTTTTTTCTGCCGTGAATAAATGAAACTCTGTATTTATGAACCGCATCAGAGTCGACAGGAAGCATCTGTACGAAGGAAAGAAGGTTTCACATCCAGAGTCTCATTTGAGGTTTGGGACAGAAGGACTTTGGTTTAGATGATGAAAAGGTTGTTGTTTTAAAGAAATGAAAATAAATTGTAGACTTTTTCTGTATCAAACCAAACCGCAATGTTTCATTGGTTCAGAAACATAAAGAAGTGGACCTGAAGTTTACCTGAAGATCAGATTGTGCAACAAATATTTCAATAATTTACAAAATAATGGACTCCCATTAAACTAGTCTCATAAAACACAAAGTCAATTATTTTTTTCCATCAGTTATCTCGGTCTTGTTCGTTAAAGTCGCTCCTTATTAGTTTTCTGGAGGTCCACCGGAAAATAATCCCTCAGTCGTTAGATATTATGGTCACTTGGTTTGTCGCCAAAAATGAGTCTGAAAAGAGAGAAATAAGGTGGAAGAGGCCACATGTGGTAGATGCTGAATAATTTCACTGATGCTGCAGAGATTTTTCTCTTTGTTACTTCTGGTCCTGAATGACATGTTTTAGATGCCACTTAGTATCCCGGCAATTCAGTCAGCTCAGGGCCCAGAGCTTATTCAAAGTAGAATGATGAGAAAGGAGCCGCTGAATGTTTGGCGTGTTTGAGTGACTGAAACCATCAACCAATTATTGAACTGTGATAATGAGTTTTTCTTGGTGGATTAATGACCTCAGCTCTCTGGAGAGACATCGCAGTGAAATGTTTGGACGCGGCGTCGTCGGAACGAGGCCGATTGTGAATTGTTAATATCGGTGCGAACACGCACTTAAAACCCCCCCAAAAAATGCAACCCCATGCGGCTGCGCAGCACGTTGAACCTGAGCGGACGCATGCCTCCATGCAGCCGCAACGACGGACGCCTGTCATGCAGAGTCTCTCCGACTCGCCACTCTCGTCTGCACCTGTCTTATTGTCTCTTCTACTTCTCGCCCATCTTCTCACCTCTGCCGAGTGTGTGTGTGTGTGTGTGTGTGTGTGTGTGTGTGTGTGTGTGTGTGTGTGTGTGTGTGTGTGGTAATTGTTTAGCACATGTAAGGGTTTGCATGTTTGTGGCCTGATGTGGACGACCCTGCAGAAACACCTCACTGTCTCTCCTTCATGTTTGTTTCACCTCCTCTCCTTCATGTTTGTTTCACCTCCTCTCCTTCATGTTTGTTTCACCTCCTCTCCTTCATGTTTGTTTCACCTCCTCTCCTTCATGTTTCTTTCACCTCCTCTCCTTCATGTTTATTTCACCTCCTCTCCTTCATGTTTGTTTCACCTCCTCTCCTTCATGTTTATTTCACCTCCTCTCCTTCATGTTTGTTTCACCTCCTCTCCTTCATGTTTGTTTCACCTCCTTTCCTGACGACGCCTCCTCATGAACTCAGGACCGGCAATCTTCGGCCTCTCTGGGGGATTCGCAGCGGGACTCTTTTTATCTTGAGAAAGCCGCTCTGTAAGCGTCACTTCGACTAAACGCTGCTTTCTGTCCAATTCAAACATTTTGTTTTATAGATTTTCTTTGCGGTTTGATGGATTAGAGCTGAAATTTGAAACCTCAAACCTTCTTTTTGGAAACTGATGAGTCGTTTTCTCGTTCCCCGCTCTTCCACTGCGCTGCTTTTGATCTGTTTTACATGATAGTAAACCGAACAAAACAAGCGATGGATGTTATTTCACTTTTTTCGAACATCAAACAACCAATTTCTCTCAGAAAACTGGTTCATTCTCCGTCAGTATTGATCGCGTTAAGCCGCTCAGACGATTCCTCTGAGTTGAAGGAGGTAAAACCGGTCAGTCCAATCTCAGAGCTGCTGTGAATCAAACGTCAGTCGTTTATCTGTCAGTCAACTTTATACCCCCCCCCCCCCCCCCCCCCCCCCCCCGCCCCTCCATACATCCAGCCGTCTTTATGTCCTCTGACAGGCAACAACCTCGGCTTCACCTTGCTGCTGCTGGACTTCCTGCCAAAGAAAAGAATTTGAATGCGCCGGCCGTCGTTGGCCAGACGGAGTGTGAAACGGGAGCGTTTTCGTGCCGTCGGAGGGTTTCTCCTCGGCTTCAGAGGGAACATCGGCGCAGCGGGAGACGCTGGCAGACAAACGAGGTGTTAACACAGCCGCTGTACCCGAGAGGCTCCGCTTTACATTTGAGTCATTTAGCTGACAGACTAATTCACACCGACGTACGGAGCCTCGATCAGGGACTCGCTGGAGGGAAATTAAAGACCTGTTTTTTGTTTTTTTTTATTCATCAATAAGAAATTCGGACTTTAATAGAAATAATATAATCTGCTTTACATGTGAGATTTCTGTTGTCATACATCAGTTCTGACTGCACATGTCATCCAGTCGGGTTTTTTGGGAGGTTTTCATTTCTAACCAACTCTCCAAAAACTCAAAGATTCTTCTCTGGACTGTAAAACATTTCAAACACGATAAAAGACGATCAACAACCAGTAAAACTTGTTTTTAGCTGAATTGACTCTCATTTCTCTTTACTGATAGTTTTATCTTCTATTTTGTGTGCTTTCTCTACCGCTATGTCAACATTTAAACATATCTGTTGACTGCACCACAGTTCCTCACCATTTTTTTTGTTTTATGTCTTGAGGATGAACTTATGTGGTCGATCACGCTGAAGCTACAGAAACATTCGGTGCACTGCAGTCATTTTTTTTCTCTTGATTTCAATCACTCTCGGGTGTGTTTTGGGGTCATCGAGGTATTGCTAATCAGTACATACTTGCCCCTAATATAATGCTGTGACTGAGTGGCACATTGGTAATAAATGAAGAAACGTTTGTGGTCTGTAGAGTCTGGTGTGCACGGTGCCGTTTTGGGCCGTCCCAAACCAAAGATAAGAAACCAGGTGATGTCTTTGCCAGCCAGAAAATCCCTCACAGATTACTGTCGAGCTTCATCGAGAAACTTCAATTGGTATTCCTTAAAAAGTTCAAATGTGATACCTCCACACCTACTTTGAATTTATTCTCATTTTCTAATCCTAAAGTAACGTTATTTTATGTACTTTATGTAATGAACGAGTTTGTAGTTTGAAAAAGAAACTTCTCCAGAACGATAATTCACAGACTGATATCAGGGGAAGGAAAGTCCGGCTCCTAATTTGAAAAATGATGACCGTCGTGACTTTGCTGACATCATCAGGCTGTTCTGGACTTCCATAAGTAGTCGTATCACTTATGGGTCATTTCCCGTCTGCTAATAGGGACATGATATTGATTTATATCGTCGTTATCCTTTCCTGGAAGCCTCGGCCGATTAAAGATTAGCGGTTGAATTGGTCCCGTTTCCTCTGCAGGCTTCACCACAGAAGTAGTTCAACAACTCTGCGGGGTTTTCACAGCCGCCGCATCTGAGAATTAGTGTCAAACTCCCCGTGAGCTGTGAGTATTTAGCTGCTGCTCTTATGCAGTCTGGTTCACGGATGAATGAGCAGACAGAGGCGCAGGTTGTTATTCAAGGCCGCTCGGCACTTACCCGACAGAAGAAGAGAGATTCTTTAGCTGCTGAAAATGTCTTTGTTAACCACTTCAGAAAAGTAGACGACGGCCGCTTCCTGCTCAAGTTCAATTATTTTTATTAGGACGTGCTTCGAAACGAGGAAGATGACAGACGCTTCAAAACAAAGCTAACTTTAGTTTGAGCCTCCTCCATACCAGCAGGTAGTCAGAGTGCAGTATCATGTCCAGCTTCCTGGTGCATTGTGGGAACATTCGGCATCCTTCATTGTGCATTTTAAAAGCTTCACTGTTAACAGGTTGTAGTCAAAGACAGAAAAAGCTTGAAGTATTTCATTTAGGATTTTATTTACATGAAGATTTAAGGCATCAAGTATCTTTGCTAGTTTCAGACTGATGAACTTGTAACTTTCCAGCGTCCTACGTCGCTTTAACACCAATCCAACAACACCTGGATGTGCTGGTGTTAAAATGAGGTGTAGTTACGAGCTGACCAACAAACAGCTGAGCTGAGTTCAACATGACGTACTTCCCTTCGTGCAGTCGTATATTAGTACGCTGAAATGTGTAGTACTTGTATTTAGACAGAGTATTGTTGTCTCAAAACCAGACGCTGCTGTTCTGAACCTACCGGAAATAACCGCAACATTTGAACGCATCACCTGCCAACGCGCGTGCCGGCTTTTATTATTGTAACCCAGAAACAAACGTGTCGTCGTTTCCTCCTCCAGTTCAAATTTTTGTGGCCAGAAGTGACCATATGTGGACGAGCTGCGGATCTGATTGGAAAACAGAGGACACTATGCTCCGCCGGAAAATTAATAAGAAGGAGTGAATCTAGCGAATGAGTTATATATTTCTATATTGCCAATGAGTTATGGAAAAAATGTATTGACTTTCTATTCAATGAGAAGTTGAATGGGAGTCTGTGGAGTCGGAGGCTTTTCGGAGCCGACCTCTAGTGGACCTCAAAGATATTGCAGTTTAAGGCACTTCCACATTGGTCTCATAAGTCCCTTTGTATATAGTCTATGGCTACACCCCTTTGAACAACGCACTTTACTTTGCACTCGTACTACTTGCCCTGTAAGTAGAAAGAGTGGATTTTGAAACTTGTGCTTGGATCGTTAAAATAGATCCCCGAGAAGCATCTGCTCTACTTAATTGTCATGTAGAAAATGAGGAGTGCTTCATGGAAAAATTTGAGCTCCTAGAAATGTTGGACAGAAAATGAATTGTTCCTGGCAGCGCTCCACCGTCAGTCCCTTCAGCAGCACTTCATGTTTACTTATTTTTATGGATTAATCCCGTTTGGTTTTATTGGTTGCCAGGGCCGTGCGACTTTGAACTTAAGTTGATTAGCTTTCCTTGTTCGCTCTCTGAATACCGGCGGGGCTAACACTTGTGTGTACTTGAGGCAGATTTCATCACTTAATGGAGGACATCAAGGTAAGACAATGTGCTAATGTGGGGAAGAGAACACAACCGGCATCTTTGAAGCCGCACCGAGCTTTTAATCGCAGTCGGATCAACTTTTATGACATCTCACCCTTTAAGGAGAGCTTCAGCGAGCGGCTACTCATCGCCATCTATCACAGCGAACCACTGAGTGCTTTGACATTTAATTTAAGCGTCAGAAAAATCAATGGCACATAAAAAGACCTGTTGAACTCCTTCACGATGGAATGTAAAAAAATAAAATAAAATAAAACCTTCTGAGTCACTTTAACCTTTCAAGATGGAATTTACCCCAAGATAGATGCAAATTCTCCGTGGTCATGTGGACCGTGGTATTCTTCAAGAGAACAGATTCTTTGATTTATAATCTGTAACTTTTACCTTTTAAGAAAATAGAAAAATGTGAACTGAGACTTTCTGAGGGGCTTTGTGACATTAAAGCGACAATTTAACCTTTCGGGAATCATTTTAGAAGTCCATCCTGGGACCAACAGCACCATCACGTGATGCACGCACAAAGGATGGACATTTAAAACAAATATACTTTTGAAAATGTACTCTGAATTAATCTCCCTTTCTACCTGCAGAACTTGACTGCACCTCATCTTTATTTATGTTTTGAAGGAGTTTCACGCTGAACTTTTTGACGGCTGTAGTCGTCTTTGCAGGTTTCTGCTGTTTCTCACAGTTTTACCTGCTAAGTTCCACAACTTTTTAATGGCGGCTTGCAGGCAGCTTTTAGGTGCCTTACCGGGCGTAACGCATTGCCACCAGGCGCCTGTGAAAACCGGTGAAAGGCCGACATCTATACGATGAGAAAATTCAAAAATCATGTCCCATCCCAACAATCTCTCAATTTCTAGAAAGCGAGCAAATGAGGAAATTTGTGACAAACAATTCCCCCAATGAAACAAAAACATAAATATTTTAACAAACTTTACTGCCAAGAATAGAAATATCTTTTTATTAGCTCTTGATTTTGATCACATTTTGCTTAATATAAGGTCATTAATATGAAATATAGATTTAATCAACGGTGATCCCTTAACCATTACCACAGGAATACAGAAACAGCCACACTAATAGAGTACTTACACTAGTTTGCTGAATATATTTGAACTCAAAATGAACCGTTTTATGTGAACCTGTTCCTGTCTGACAGTTAATAATCATTCACTAATCATCATCCGTAATATGAAATATTGTTCTGTCATTTGATGACAATAAAAAAAGTTTAAATATGGAACCTTTTGATGATAAAATGTTCGAATCAATGGCAGCTATGATTAAAAAGCCACAGATCTGTTACTCTGCTTAATGAGCCCTCTGAACATCAAACACGCTCTCAATCACCAGGTTTTCAATTTCCAAGGATGTCATTTGTTAGGACGCAAAACAGGCGGTCTTTAATTAAAATATCTGGAATGTGAAAATAACTGCCTCGTCTTTAATAAAAAATAAATTAATGAAAAAAAAAGCTGACAGGATGTCATGGTTGGTAAAGATACTCTCTGAATGGATATTAACATAACATCAGGCTCACTCCATCTATTTTTATTTTCTGGGAATAAGTGTGTTCGATCAAGAGAATATTTACTCAGATTGGAGGATTATCAGCAAAACAAACGAGTGTCGTCTAAATCTGCTCAAAGCTGCTTCATTTTCAGTGGAAGTCAGTAAAACTAAATATCGAACCACAGAATTTCTTCTTGCTTTTAAATGATCTGACGCCTCTACAGGCAGGTCGACAATATATCTTTAACCCTCGACTCACCTGCCACCCCTGCGGTTAAGACTTAAGCATCGTCCGTTGTCACGGCAACAACTTTGTGTTCCATCAGAATTATTGGACACATTCCTTCAAAGTCCGTCCTGCATACGAGTCAGTTGACTGGTTGGTGGACGTGCACAACTGTGATGCAGCAATTGTAGTGTTTTTATGGTTTTTATTGTGTTTGGTTGTTTTTCACCATTTTTACATTTTGCAGTAGAATAAAAGCCGTCCATGAGCCGGGTCTTTGTCGCGCTGCAGAGCCGCCAGGGAGCAGAAACTCAGCGCCTGCAGTGAAGCATATTAAAGTAGCAGCTTCTGTCTGGAGGCTGGTGGTTGTTTCCATCCCTGATTGCGGCGTATTGATATTTCAGCCTGTAGACCACCGCTCCTCAGAGTCCATAAACATGCCGGTGTTGGTTTATTGCTAGTCAGCCGGGCCCTTTGGAGGGAGTGTATGTGAGGGGGGTTAGGATGGGGGGGGAGGTTCAGTTGCAACAAACCATACATTGATCTGGGATCATGAACACACGTACACACTCGGGTTTACAGGAGAGAATCAGCTTAATGCAGCAAACCAGAGCCACTCGTTTACTGTGTGTGTGTGTGTGTGTGTGTGTGTGTGTGTGTGTGTGTGTGTGTGTGTGTGTGTGTGTGTGTGTGTGTGTGTGTGTGTGTGTGTGTGAGAGACTCCCATTTTTCTATCTGAGAATCAACAACAGCTTCTGTCTTCTCCTCGCTCTGCGTCTGCGTTTCTGCTTCACTATTCAAGCCTGTCTGTTCTGGTCTGTTGTGATGTCACACCGGTCGAAAGTCCAAATCAAATTTATCAAATTTTATTAATCACAGTTTTCTTTTCTCATTTAATGTTATTTAACTCGTTTTTTGTGGCATTTTTTGCAAATTTAATGAAGGGTGAAACTGTTTGATTTGTTGGCTGAAATTGGACTGTTGAACAAACTTGTTTTTACATCCATCCTTCATCTTTAACTCTTCTTCTTCTTCACCTCTGCTGCAGTCAGCGAAGGTGAAATGGGATTTTAGCTCCGCCCTCTCCTGGTGAACAACGACACGCACATTAACCCCGCAGCTACTGTGTGTGTGTGTGTGTGTGTGTGTGTGTGTGTGTGTGTGTGTGTGTGTGTGTGTCCCAACATGGTCTGCCTCATGGTGCAAGATCATTTTTATTCAGGCGTCGGAGGAACATTTAAAGAAGAACAAAAGGTCAAACAATCTCTTTTTATTCTCTTATCAGTTGATTAAAGGAGAAAATGATAACAAACAAGTCGCCGGCTTTGTGTTCCAGTCTGGTCAAATAATTATCAGTAATAACAGAAGACAGCGAGAGGAAGGATTCAAGGTTTTCTTGTCAGTCCAATGTCATTTCTTGATAAAAATTAAAACCCAATGAAATTAGCTCAGTAATAAAAACAAAATGCTAAAATCAATTAAACAAATTAATATGAGCAATAAAAACACATTTGTAATAAATAGTTGATGGATATATGCTTTATAAATATAAATATAAATGAATGGCTCCAAGAAAAAAATCACATTAAAGTGATTTTAACAAGTTAACAAACAAGAAACGAGGACAGTTTAAAATTCATTATTCCTTTTTTCAGGTTTTTTGTTAATCAAAAACTGATAATATATCTTAAATTCTTTGAATGTGTGTGTGATCTGGTGAGGACGAGACCCTGAACTCACCGTCCGAGATGTAAATGCAGGAGGAAAATGTATGTCGGAGCTGCAGAGAGAGAGGATCGAACACACACACACACACACACACACACACACACACACACACACACACACACACATTCCTCCACATCTCCCCCTCCTCTCCCCCATGTTGTCTTTAGCGGGTGATGGACGGCCCAGTGAGACCACGACAGCAACACATTAGCTCTGATCACATGACCGGCGAGAGAGACACGGCGTCTCTTACCACACGTTTTCATATGGATGCTTTTTTGTGTGTTTATGTCGACACACAGACACACTGCGGTACTGCAGGGGAGGCATGCACTGCTGCAGCTGCGTGCGTGCGTGCGTGTGTGCGTGTGTGTGTGTGTGTGTGCGTGTGTGTGTGTGTGTGTGTGTGTGTGTGTGTGTGTGTGTGTGCGTGCGTGTGTGTGTGTGTGTGTGTGTGTGTGTGTGTGTGAGATCAAAGGGAAGCACACAGAGGAGGTGACATTTGTCAGTGCTGGACGTGCACCTCAGAGTGTGTGTGTGTGTGCACATACTTTGAATGTGTGTGTGTGTGTGTGTGAGGCGTGATATTTTTCCCTGACACCCCACCAGCTGCTTGAAATGTTAAGCTGTGTGTGTTTTCATATGCTAATATGTTCTAGTGCTGCAATGTGTTTGTTTGTGTGAGTGGTGTTTGATAGTGTATCATTTCACTACGTGTGTGTGTGCGCGCACGTGTGTGTGTGTGTATATGTATGTGTGTGTGTGTGTGTGTGTGCGTGTGTGTGTGCGTGTGCCCAGACACATCGTCCCCAGACAGCGCCGCGCCGTATGACATGCTACGCTTGTTGTCAGCACAGCCGTGCTGGTAACCATGGCAGCCGCGGTCATTAGGGAGCCGTGGCGATGGCTGACGACCCTCGGGGCAGGAAGTGCTGTCACATCTCACGTCCTGCTGTTTTTCATCTGGATCTCATCGTTTGCAGTATTTTCTCCGTCTCTTTCTCAGACGTCCCGTCTGATCTGCCGAGGCCTCGTCGGAGCGCTGGTTCGGTTTCAAATGGTCGGCTCGCCGTCTTTAAACTCTTGTTCATGTTCAGTTGGGTTTATTGTCACTTGATGTTGCAGCTGAACTTCTCCAAAGTAAACTGAAGGTGTTTGATGATCCATGTGTTGATCAGACTGCGTGATGATTTTCTTCAGCTCGTCCAAATACGGTCATTTCCTGCTCCGAACTAGCAAAGATGGCGACGGACAGAATCTGAACCGGAGGCTTCGTAACGTTGACAAACCGACGTGGTGACGTCACTTCCTGTCAGAAAACCTCCCAAACACCGAAGAGTTTACCGTCTCAGATCACCTGAGCGTCTTTCACGTCCTGCGACTCCCGTTCGACACGTCTAAAGATGAGCGAGCGTCTTATTTTCTGGACCGTCGAGGTGTTCGCTGCTTCCTTCCCTCCGACTGTCGCGCACCGTTTCCTCCTCACGTTTCTGTTCGCTGAAGCTTTATTAGCGCGACGTTTGTTTGTTAAAAAACAGTCAGCGGCGGTGACGCGCGTCTTAATCAAACGTCCTTCGTCCTGCGTCCCTCTTGGTTTCTGTTTGTGTAACTGTCCATTTTGAAGAAAATGAATTCAGCGACTGAACAGTGACTCAGTTTCTCTTCTCCTGGCGGCAGTCAGACATTTATCTGGCACTTTCTGAATATCTCAACTTTTTTTTTCTTTTACATGATCATAGAGTTTTTTTTTTTATCCTGTGAAGGACTCTTATCACGGCCTGAAGGAGGAAGTGGACCTCTTCATCGCTCAGTTCAGACTGTGAGCTAAAACGTCACTTATTTGTTCTTTAATTTCAGAGAGGACGTCTCTGGAAGCCGTTATTGTGTTTGTTGTGGCATTTTGAAGCCGTCAGTCATTCCTTTTTAATGTTTTTAAGGATTTTATGGAGGGAAAAGTTTCTGTAAAACAGCAGCTGACTCACTGCATGCGTCTTGTTCCTTCGTAACTGTGTTTCTTCCGGCTCACTGGGGCGCCTTTTTTTTTACGACCAGGATTTGATGTTTTTTTTTTTGGGTCGTTCGCCTGCCAGCTGAGTCTGTAATGAGTTCCACGGGGCTAATAGCTGCTTAATGGACAGAGAAGGACCGCATCGCTCTATTTTTTGTATTTGTATTTTCTACAGGAAAGACAGGAGAAAGAGACGAACAGAGGGGACAGGGAGGGAATTTAATTTCAAAAACCCGCTTCATTAAAAGTTATTTAAGCTGATACGGATCAAAGCATGAAAAACAACCGTCGGCGAACATCGTCACGTCCTCTCCGCTGCCGGGACGCAGCCATGCTGCATTTATTCATACCAGTTATTTCAGCTCTTCCGATTCTGGACATCAAGCTGAAATTTTCATGTTGAAAAGAAAACACCTGAAAATGGTTGAATTTTAAACAGAAATAAATGTGTATAACTTTAGAAAAGTGTTATCAAAGCCCGAACACGTCTAAAATGTCTTCTTCCGTCTCAGACAGTGAAGCTCCGCCCCTCTTGAAACGTGAACGTCGCTCAGAAACACCTCATCGTTTCACCGCTGAACACTTTCTGAAGCATTTCAAGGGTCTCTGTTGATGATTTGATCTTTTGGACCCTCAGGAACCGCTGCTTTAAAAAAAACAAAAAACAGACGTAATTCTGTCATGGAAATCACTGCATGGGCTCAGGAACGGCCCATGCAGTGCTCCGGGTTCAGGTCCGCGGTTGAAATCACAAACGTTCACGTGACCAGTGAATGTTGACCAAGAGACGACACTCTGAATCCTTCCTCTCGAAGGGCGACGCATTCCTGAACGTTACTCTTCTCTTGTTTTATGGTCGGGAAGTCGACGTTTAACAAGTGAAGGAGACGAGGAAGAAGCGTTGAGGAGGGCAAACGTAGGGAAAAAGGAACGAGATGGAGAGATTACAGATAACGGCAAAAAAACAAAACAAAACAGCGGAACATGAAAAGCGAGCTGAGAGTGAGGTCACCACCTTGATTCAAGCTGAAACTCTCTCTCTCCGCTACGCCCCTCTCAGCCCGGCTCCTCTCATTTATCTTGCTTTAACTCTCAAGTGCAAAGTGCTGTGCTGCCCTTCGGTTTGACCTGCTGGGCTGGAAATTTATATCAACACACACACACACACACACACACACACACACACACACACACACACACACACTTGTGGGTCAGGTAGCCCTCAGTATGTCGCTGACTGGTCAATAATTAGAAAGCCTGCTGTTCTTCTGCTGTCACCGCAACCATAACAACGTGGACACTTTTATATGCTGTGTGTGTGTGTGTGTGTGTGTGTGTGTGTGTGTGTGTGTGTGTGTGTCTCCGGGAAGTACTTAGCAGCGTCAGATCAAAGGAAGGCGTCCAACGTCTGCCCGCCGTCTTCCCGGCTAATTAATCCAACACACCCTCACTCACACATTCGAACACACACACACACAGGTTGCATACAGAGGAGACTAATTAGGCTGTGGCCTGTTTTTATGGACTGCGCGAGTGTGTGTGTGTGTGTGTGTGTGTGTGTGTGTGTGTGTGTGTGTGTGTGTGTGTGTGTGTGTTGACAGTAATCCAAACAGCGTCTCTTACATGGGAACAAGGTGACTGACACAGTTTTTCCTACTGGACTCGTTGATCTTCAACAAAACAACAGATCGTTTGTTGAACTATATTTTCACCTTTTTTTTTTTTTTTTGAAGGTTAAACAACTCAAACTGCTCAGTTAAGGAAAAGTGAGAGGGGCTGTTTGTCGGAGAGGAGTGGAAACAGAAAAGCTGACATTTCACAGATGCCAAAATGACCTGAGGGCGGCTCAACAGCTGTCAGCGATGACGCAACACCACAATGATTGGCGTGCGTCGGCTCACTGTTGACGACCTGACTGTTCTCCGGCGCTGTGATTCCTCCCGTGTCCACTGGAGGATTTGGCTGTTAGCCGGTGTTGCTTTGGATGACACCGTCAAATGAAACTTGGCACAAACCCTCTCGCGTCTGTAATTCAAATGATCTGCATTGTGAATTGTGCGACGACAGCTTTTGTGCCTGTCGTTTCAAAGCATAAATCAGTTTTCAGTTCGATCCAGGTGCTTCAGATTGTGCACTGTGATCAATCTCAAGGCACAAATAGGAGTGAAACTGCTGAGGTTTTCTAATTTTTCCTTGCTGCTGAGCTGTCCGTGGTGCTGAACTGTCCGTGGTGCTGAACTCTCTGTGGTACTGAGCTGTCCGTGGTGCTGAACTGCTTCCACATGACAGCAACATATCTGGCAACCAGGAAATCCACAGCTGGGCTCTTCTTTGTCTCTGGATCTCTTGTCCAGTCCACTTTTGGCAGCAGAGGTTTGAGTTAGTTCTCTCGGTGGGTTGGTGTGTGTGTGTGTGTGTGTGTGTGTGTGTGTGTGTGTGTGTGGTGGTGGTGGTGGTGGTGGTGGGGGGGCACTCAGCTGACGATGGCTTTGCCGGTGTTTTCTGTGCAGGTCTCTTGAGGAATGCGGCTCCATCACTCTCCAACTCTACTCCTGGTGTTTACTGTTGTCTTAGCATTTCCCAGCATGCCTCAGTTATTTCTTCGTAAATCTAAGTGATGGGCGGGAATGATATTTACTTTTGTTTAAAACATGCTGTTTTGGAACATTTCAATGAAGACGTAATGATTCATAAAACGGGGCTATGATTAAAAACCATAAGTGTAGGAACGTGATGGAAAGTGCTGTCTGTTAAAACTGTGAAAGAGTTCAAATTAAACAACATGAGGTTAAAGTTGAATTTTACTCCTCATGGGATTCATGTTTGAACTCCTAGAAAAGAGTTTCCTTTCACTCTGCTTCAGTATTCGATGTTTTCACAGACAGTTTAATTCCAGACTGGAACTGAGTCGGTGACTCGTCGGTCTCGCCGGTCGTCCTGCTGGATAACAACCCCAACATGCACCGTGTATCTCGAAGCTGTTTGAGTCGGCGACAGATGGTGTCTTTTTTTTTTCTTCTTTTTTTTCCTGGAGAAGGACGGCGCTTCTTCTCCAGACGGGAAAGTCAAAACAGGTCGTTTGAAGCCATTAGAACAAATGACTAATGCTGTTTTTCTGCCGTATCGATCTGCTGTGCACACGCTGAATGTTTAATGCTGTTGTCGCTCTGTTTGCTTCGAGATTTCAGTGCCGGTCGTTTCGTGTAACGACGTCAGACGAGCCTTTTTCGGCCTTCTCACCGCGGATGATTCGCTGCCTCACTTCCTGTTCGGAGGTTGTTTTTTTTTCATTGAATAACGAGCATTTTGAAACAGTGTTTTCTAATGAATCTGTAGAGATAACATTCGTCCAATTAACTGATAATGAAGCGAATCACAGGTGCGCTCCTCTGTAGAGTTACAGCTTCTCCACGAGCCTGTAGTCAGTCAGATTCATCCTTTGATTAAACCATTCACTGCTCGACCAGATGCCTTGCCTCGGGGCACGCCGGCAGCCCTTTCTGAGGCTGATGATGTTGAAGATGAGGTGTGATCATCTCAGGTGGCTCAATGGTGGGCGGGAATCAAACACCTGCAGCTTTCACCTTTAACCTCGGCTGCTGCAGGAAACCACAGCTGCTCCCTGACTGCTCCACTCCAACCATTGTTTCCATGGCGATCCCGCTGCCTCCTCCTGTCATGACCAAGCACCAAAAGAGACGCGTGTGTGTGTGTGTGTGTGTGTGTGTGTGTGTGTGTGTGTGTGGCTGCCAGCAAACACTGTACAAGGAGTTTTGTTTTGTCTCACACACACTTGAATGTGCTGAGAATTTAAAGGAGTTGCTGCACCCTCAATAATCCACACACACACACACACACACACACACACACACACACACACACACACACAGAGGGAATTTTCCTAAACTGTGATAAATTGAGTTATTATCACATCTACTTGCGGTGTCACTGTGTGTAGTTTTTGGTGTGTGTGTGTGTGTGTGTGTGTGTGTGTGTGTGTGTGTGTGTGTGTGTGTGTGTGCGTGCGTGCATGCATGCATCTCTTCCTTTAATGCCCAGGTCTAACGATGCAGATCAGGATACACTGATTCACTGATTAACAGTAACACACACACACACACACACACACACACACACACACACACAGAGAGAGATCAGGGCAATTAAGGGCAATTAAATAGACTGATGTAGCGCAACAAATTCAATTACAGCTCAATGTATAATTACGTATGATTAAATTAAAGGCAGGAAGGAAGCAGTGAAGGAAAGGAGTGAAGGAAAGGAGGAAGGAAAGGAGGAACATACAATGTCCCTGTTGTTGAACTGTTTTCTGGGGTTCTCTGTGTGTTTCTGTCTCATTGTTGCAACCTAAAGATTTGAATAAAGTTCACTTCAACGTTGTGAGTTCTGACAGAGAATTGGACTTTTTATTTTTCTACATGGTTCAATTTCATCCTCTGCGGTTAATCCTGCTGTTTTTTTTTTTAGAGAAAACGCTCTGACGCAGGCGGTGTGAGACATCGAGTCGTTGTTGTTGTTGTTGTTGTGTGCGTGCGGACGCTAAAAGAGCGCCGGATACTCCCAAAAGAAAACAGCAAAAACAACAACCCTGCTCTGTTACTTCTTGTGGCTTTCTCCAATTTCTTTTATTGTTAAGCATTTTTTCCTTCCCGGCACAGATCGTCTCTAACGATGCTTCTCGTCCCCGTTAACCGCCGGGTGGAGTTTTACTGTTGAAAACACTCAATCAAACACATTCATTTTGCAGATAAACAACAAAAAGCAGCCGATCACCACGTTTTGTTGTCTGTCACGCACTAAGCAAATTGTTCTTCTTCTAATTGCTGAGTCATGCAGTTTTCACACAAACATGGTTCAGATATTAACAGATTCTACACAATCTCCTCGACACAATAAAAATATATCTCTTTTTTCTATTTTTCTGGTGAGATACAATTTCATTATTTTTTTCTTTTGATATAAAAAATCTCTAGGTGTCATCCCATTAAATGATAAGAGATGTGGATAGCCGAGATGTAACAGGAATGGTTATCACCTATAAAGACCAAGTTATAAGTGTGAAAGGTGAAGGTAGTGAAACAAGGTGTAATGAAGGTCTCCCGACGGGTTACTTCCGTTAACGAAGTCCGTTTTATTCCGAAAGACTTACTTTGTGCTGTAACACCTCCAGCAGAGACGCTACTGAGGAACTTTGTCAGCAGAAAAAGTTTAGCGTTGATTATTGTGATCAGAAGATTTTTGCGACTTCCTGAAGGGACTGACTCATAACGGCTCAAATACATCCAACTGACATGTTGTTGTTGTTTATTTCACTCCTTCTGCCAAAACTAAAAGAAAATGTGTCGCATCAGGAATTTGGCCGACGCGCTGAATAAAAGATGAGTTTTTAATTAGGACGAAGTTTCTTTAAGTGCAGCGGGACTGAAACGAGAGCGGAGGAAACTCTCAGGATCGACTCGGCCGTCGGTCGATCTTTCCGAGGAGACGGATTTTAGTGAAGCGACCTGTGAGTGTGAGAGTCAGCAAAAACAGAAGTGAGACAAGAAAGGAGGAGAGAGAAGAATGCGTGGTAATTAAATCAAATGTCTGAAAGGGAAGAGAGAACACAGGATGAGTGATGGGATTTTTTGGGGGGAAAAGTTATAAAGAGGGCAGGAGGAGAAGGAGGAGGAAGAGGAGGAGGAGGGAGGATAAAGAGGATGGAGGACGGAGGAGATGAATGAGAAGACAAAGAGGTGGAGGAATGAGAGGTGAGCGATGCTGCAGATGGCGGGATGGTCGCCGTGGGAAAAGGTTGAAGGATGACAGGAAGTGACGGATGCTGCCGGGGGGGGGGGGGGGGGGGGTGACGAGGGGGGACGAAGGAAAGTGAGAAGAGGAAGGAAGAGGATGGAGGGACTCTGAAGGAGCGAGAGGACTTAGTGAAGAGGAGACGCAGGATTAGAGGAGGAAGGAGCGAACAGGAGAGGTGAAAGCGAAGTGACGGGGAGGAAGTGAGGGATGGACGAGGAAGAGAGGAGTGCGGGGGAGGGAGGGGGGAGCAGAGGCGGAGGCTCCCCGGGGACTGGAGGTAGCACCGGGGTTGGGATATTTTCAGCTCAGCTGGCGGTCTCGTCTCCCCAAATGCCCAAAATGCCTTTTGCTTCTATATTTAGAGCGTTACACAACAAAAGGTTGCATCATCTGCCAACGTGGTTTTATTTGCCAGGATTCGCTGTGTTGTCTCGTTTTTCTTCTTCTTCTCCCCCTGCGGCGGCTCCCTCACACCGAGCCTGTGAATAAGTTTGTTTGTAATCAAGTCTCCTCGTTAAACGGAGGTTAACCGTGAAGAAAAAGCGCTTTGAGCTTCTGTTTTGAGTTTTTTTTTCCCACCGCGTCGTCGTCATTGTGCTGCAGCTGTGAGGTGGAGGGGAGGAGCCTGGCGGCGTCCAGCCTGCACAAGCCCCGCCCCTGGTGCTCCAGTCAGATCCACTCAACTTTGTTTAAAAGCTGCACAACATTTGTCCGGTAGGGAGAGTTTCTACAAAAACACAAGTCGACAGGTTGCTGATGTCACCGACGCCGCAGCTGTGAAACACTGAATAAATGCCAGCTCGGCCCTTTGAGCATTCATCCGGTCAGAACGTCTCACCAGGTTTAAAAACGTCCACATACTCTGAACTACGGAGAGATTTACCTGCTGCTGATTGGCTGAATCACCTGCTGCTGTTTTAAAGCCTCCAGTCTGGCATTTCAGCTGCTGCCATCTTGTTTTATTTCAGAGCGGGAAGTGACCAGTTGGGGTGGAGCGAGGGGTGGATCAGACTGATGATGTCCCGCCCACTCACTCCCAGAAGCCTGACTGCACTCGGGGCCTGTCAATCATTGTCAATGTCAATTTAACTAAAGTCACCATCATGACATTTACTGTCTTTGTGTTTCAGGAGAGAACTTTTTCAGTGGGAGTCTATTGGAGATGGAGGTTTTTTGGAGCCAGCCCCTAGTGGCCCTCAGTGTGTATTACACTTTAAGGCATTCACTTTTCAGACCCAGAGCCTACAAATATTTTTATACACACTCAGTCCCACACTATATGTTTAAATACCTAAAAATGACTAATTAATTATCTGTCCAGTCAGTATGAAGTAAAACAGCCCAAAACAATTTAAGCCCCCAAAAATATCCAATTTAATGGGGATAAACAAAAAACTCGTAAATAAACATCCATATTGCAAAAACAAAAAGTGTCCAATCAGCAGGACAATATAATAATCTTAAACCCATTTGAAGAATATTTTTGAAGGTAACCACTGCTGTTAAACTTCAGTCGACTCTTAGCTACAGGACAAAAGCTTTAAGCCTCATCGTGATGGACATCAACCCTGATTCCTTCTTTGTTCCTCCCAGAAAAAAAAAAAAAAACCTCAATCACGTGATTGATTTTCCTGATTCCTCCTGAGATTTAAACCTCGGCCTCTCTGATGAGATTTCCGTCGTTTCCCCCTCGGAGGTCTTATTAATGGTTTGATTTTATTTGTTCTAACATTGGCTGCCACTAATCTGTAATCTCACTATCGATTCATCTGCTAACGGCTTCCTCGATAATTTGTTCAACCGGAGTCCTTAAAATATCAGAGCTCTGCACCTGTTCGATGATAAGAGGCTTTTTTTTGGTTTCGACATTAGTGCTGCAGTACAAGAGACGTTAAAATAACTGCAGCCGCAACTGAACAGACAAACTGACCTGAAGCTGTAAGAGCACCGGATCATACGTCCGACTTTAACTTGGAGCCTCGTTGTTCAACGAACAGCCTCCGCTTGTTCATGCAGAGCGTTCTGTCCACTTTCCGAGGACTCGTTCTGAACTCTGGGATGAACCGTGTAATAAAACTGGACTCCAGTATGAATGATTTTAAGGTTGATGTCGGTGCAGGACGTGTTTTTGTTTTTGTTTGGTCTCACTGACATCAATAAGGAGAGCCATTTGCCTTCCCGTCATCTCCTCGTTCACCAGATTTCGCACTCTGTTTGGCCTTCCCTTCCTTTTTACCCTGATGGTGTTATGTTTGTCCTGCAGCCGCACAGATTAGGCTTTTCTGTCCACGTATTTTAATTGTGTGGGCTTTTAATTTCTGGAGGCTTTTATTGAAAGGTTTTAATCTGCACATCATGTTGGATCTTGCTGACGGGACCAACGAGTCGGGATTTAAACTGCGCAGCGTCCGGAAATTTAACAACTTCATCCACTCCAAAAAATACATCCCGATATCTCTGAAAGGTCCATTTTTAATTTCCCTGAAAAGACAAATGAAGTATCTGATAGTGAAGCTCATCAGCTCATATCCAACACATACTCTCCATGTGTGATTTGAATTATGCGTCACTATGGTTCGGTTCAGATATGTTTGACCTCCGTCTCTCTTTTATGGAAACGCAGACGGGAGGAAAAAGGATGTGATGGAGGGAGGAGAGCAGGAGGAGAGCAGGAGGAGGGATGTGAGGAGAATGTAAGAAACCAAAAGATAAAAGGAAGTGAGAGGACGTAGAGCGACGGGAAAAAAGAGATTTGAGAGTGAATGACAAAGAGAAGAAACTGGGAAAACAGACGTTTTTTTTTTTCTTTACAAAGCAGAGAAAAGGACTCGGTAGCAGCAGAAAGTCTAAACGGGAGATCACATTAGACTGAAGTGAAGGAGAGAGTGATACAGAGGAGGATCATGGGACCAAAAGAGAGACGGAGGGGAGTTCGATTAAATCCAAGAGAGATGGACTGAGACAGCCGCGGGAGGAAGTCGGCAGTGAAGCAGCGTGAGTGATGGATGTGGAGGCAGAGAGGCTGAGATGAATATTAACGCAGGAACATTTGAGGGATGAAGAAAGAGTGGAGCAGAGGAAGAGGAGCAATAACAGCTTTGGACCAATGACACAACATTGAAGATAGTCTGGGGGCCCTTTTTATTTATTTATTTTACAAATACGTAGACCTGAAGAGGAAAACACATTCAAACAATGTCTCTGATGGAGGATTTTTTTTTCTCCTCTAGTTTTAACATCCTGAGCTGAGAAGTAGTGATTAAAAAAAAAAAGTTCAGTCTGTTCCTGAAGAAGCAACAACCTTCACGAGGAAGTATTCAGAGTGTCGTCTCTTCATCAACATCATTCGTGAATTCAACCGCGGACCTGAAACCGGAGCAAAGAAACATCTGAGTTTTGTGTTCAAACTTTTGGGGGAACGGGAAATCTTCAACACGCCGACTTCCAGCCAAGTGTTCCTGAGCCCATGTGGTGATTTCCACCACAGAATCATGGCTGTTTTTTAAAGCAGTGTCGCCCAGAGATAGAGGTGAAGAGTGATGGGAGTGTGTGTGTGTGTGTGTGTGTGTGTGTGTGAGTGTGTAGGAGACATGTGAAGGAGGAGAGAAACCTGAGCGATCATCCTGAGAGGAGGAAGAGGAGTGATGATGATGATGGAGAGAGAACCACCCACATGTAATAGAAAGCAGTAAAGCAGCTCGTCTCTCCAGTTCGTGGCTCAAAGACGACGGGACACGCTCGCTGCTTCGATGTTTTTATAACGTCTGCTCATAATGGGAAGTAGACGCCTCCCTCTTTAAGGTACATACATGACCCAGAATGCAATGGGGGAAACTGCTCATAAAGGCAACTAAAAATTCGTATCACGGTAGTAGGGTGAGCTTGGCAGTAGCCCTGAGCGGCGGACAAGTCATTCATTTACTCAGGGCCAAGTCCATCAAAGTCTTTAACAGCTGCTACAAGTATCATCAAAATCTCCCGTGTGATTTACCGCCAGACAGCGCCGACACCTTTTAGCCAGGAGATGCTTGTTTTCTCGCACCTGCAGGCGGCTGCGGAGGGCACGATCCCGCCTCGTCCCTCATGTTTAATGTAACTTTTATAAACGGCTCCTCTTTGCAGCAGTTTTAATGGACTGGACTTCTTCAACTGCAGCTCGGCAAACCGACTGATTTATTCCATGTGGATTCGGTGTCGTGTCGGCGCTTTGCACAGGTTTGGTTGAGGACAGGATCCTCTGCTCTGATTGGTGATTTTCTTCCGTTATAGCACCTGAGGAAGTGATTGATCAGAGATGTGTTTTGACTCATACCAGCTGAGGGACCGTTTACTGCGCTAATCAACTTCCTCACCTGCATTTGAGGTTGTTTTACTGAGTGGAGCCCGAACCAATCAGAACCAGCCTGACAGGAAGCGTCTGGGTTTGTGAGTGGACGAGTGGACCGATTGGTCCGAGAGAATCGTCACTCGTTGGCAACAGACCTTCTTCTGTTTTTGGAGAGAATGGAGCGCGTGTGTCTGTTGAAGTCGGAGATGACATCATGGTAGTTTCCACACAGCGTTGCTACGACAACGAGCTACACTGAGGAAGACACTATCCTCAGTGGGTAAAACCAAATGCGAGCGTGGAGTCGAGTCTCTCGGCTTCTCCGGGCTGCAGCTCTGGGAGGTCGTTAACGGAGGTTACGTTCACGATGAACGGCAGCCCGCCACGTTCGTGTTCGTTTTTTTTAGGGCAGCGACGATTAATTGGAGTGAAAACATAATACAGTTTTTTTTAATTCAAGATGTGAGCTGCCTCAAAACAAGCGCTCCTACTGTCTCCCTCGAAGTTGATAAATGTGTCCATCAGTTATCTCGGTGTTGTTAGCTAAAGTCACTCCTTCTTCTTAGTTTTCTGGAGGTCCATCTGAAAATAATCCCTCATTCATTAGAAAAGAAGATTCAAGAAGACCTGTTTTTGGGGGCGTGTCTGTTTGATTGACAGGCCTGTGGTGCAGTCAGGTTACAGCTATCGGTGGGCGGGACGTAGTATCGTCAGGTTTCCAATCAGATCGGTCAGATCCACCGCTGGCTCCTCCCCCAGCTCGTCCAAATATGGTCACTTCCTGCTCCAGTAAAGCAAGACGGCGACGGTAGAAATCCCGGAGAGAAAAGTCGTTTTGTTTTTTTAGAGGTTGTGTTTAAGACGGGAGACTGAAGCTGATAGTTTTCATGTTCAGGAAGGTGTGACGTTTCGTTATCAGCCACCGTCGGGCTTATCGCTGCGTTTCCTTCTGTGTCAATGAGGTCAATCCTGCAAGTCACTGCAGGTTGTTGTTCTACCTGTCAGAGCAGCAGCTGTTGACATGTGGCCATTAGCAAAGGAGTGTTGTTGTTGTTTAGTTGTTTTTTTTTGTCCCAAAGATGGAAACAAGAGACGTGAAAGTGGATCAGAAAATCATGAGATGCAGGGAGTCAAAGATGCAGCGAGATTTCTGAGGGAGGAAGATGAGAGGAGAGTTACAAATAGCTTCGTGCAAAGAGATGCAGGTGGAGAGAAGTAGATGGGGGGGTGGGGGGGGTCGGTGGGGGCAAGACATGTAGAAGTGGAGGAGAGAAACCGGAGGACGAGGAGGGAGGTGAGTTTTATCTGCAGTGCCGTAGCGCTGTTAAAGCCGTCAGCAGAAATTCACCCTCGCTATGCAGATTTTTAACTGCATTCCTGCTGCTGCAGAATTAATCCACATAATTTAATCCGCTCCGCATGGTGGAGTCATCGGACAGCAGGAGCTGCAGGAGCTGCAGGAGCTGCAGGAGCTGCAGGAGCTCGTCTCCGTCTGACCTTTATTCTCCTCCACAGTTCAACATGAGGCTGCCGTCATCGTCCACTCAGATACATTATTCAGTCAAAGAGGAGAATCTGCTGAAACAGAAGACGAGGACCGCCGAGGCTCCTCCTCCTCCTCCTCTTCCTCCTCCTCCTCATCCTCCTCGTTGGTTTTTTGGACGCTGAAATGAAAAAAAGTTGACACTCGAGGTCAGAGGTGAAAACCGAAGTGTCTCTGCTGTCACACTGCGACCTGTCGAGTCCACGTTTAAACACAGAATCAAAACAGTAAGAAAACATAAACGATAAGAAACTAAAAACAATGTTGAGACTGAACAAAACAAAAAACATGTCGTGATGATGTTGAGCAAAACATCTGTGTTGGGACGCAGCATATAATAATAATATAAAATAATCATAATAAAACCTAATCATATAATCTGTCCTCTTCTGTTCCTGAATGTCGTCCTGTGAATTAATGAACCACAAACAAATTAAAAACAGAAAACTGCAGCTCGTTACATGAAGGTGAGGCAGACGAGCTGCTGAGGTCACAGCAGGCCCTCCTTCCTCCTTCCTCCCTCCTTCCTCCTTACTTCCTCCCTCCTCCCTCCTTCCTCCTCCTCCGTCTCACCGCTGTAACTTCCTCTTCTCTTCCTCTTTTTCCAGACTGGCCAGATGAATCCGATGACACAGCTCTACTACAAGAAGGTGAGTTGTGTTTATTTACCGCAACTTCACGGTTCCTCGACCTTCATGTCCGACATGATGACGTCTGATTGTGACTCCTCAAACCAACACCCCCCCCGCCCCCCCTCCCCCCCCCCCCCCCCCCCCCCACACCAACTCCTCCTCTCGTCAGGCCTCGTTGGCCGCGGAGAGGATTTTCAATATTTACAATTAAACCAGCAGCCGGTTTATCAGCATTTTCGAGCCCAAAACAAACAGCGAGAATCAAATATTGGATGTGATGTCGGCTGGCTGCAGCTCTGAGGGGCGGTTTATAAAAACGGCGTCAGAGGAACAAAAATCAGATCAGATTCTGAGACTTTTAAATCTGCAGTACGATGAGTTCTGCTCTTCTCTGTCGACTCTGGTTTAGTTTCAACCACAGAGAAAACGGAGATCCCGAAGCGGATCAGAGTCGATCTGACAGCTTCCTTCGCTCTGTGTTGTTGTTGTTGTTGTTGTTGTTGTTGTTTGTGTTTTAGGCGACATACTCGCCGTACCGGGACCGCATCCCACTTCAGATCGTCCGCGCTGAGGTGGAGCTGTCCGCCGAGGAGCGAGCCTACCTCACCGCCGTGGAGAAAGGTACACACACACACACACACACACACACACACACACACACACACACACACACACACACACACACACACACACACACCCACCCCCCTGCTGGTGCAGTCACCTGTGAGACGACGCTGAGGTGACGCTGCCTGACAGCCGAGCAGCTGCTCAGTCCGACTGACTGCAGGTTTAATGTTCTGTCACGACGTCCTTCAACCAGAAACTGGAGCAAGTTTACATCCCAAATAATACACAAGGATTGTTATGATATTTACGTGATGTAATGTTTTATGTCTGATCTATAACTCTGGAATCTTTTGGTCAAAATACCAGAAATCATTTAGACATTTGACAACAAAGAAGAAACTTCAAAAATCCCTCCACCTCCTCCCTCCTCCTCCTTCCCCCCCCCTCCTCCCCCCTTCTCCTCCAGGCGACTATGCAGGGGTCAAACACGCGCTGCGCGAGGCCGAGGTCTACTACAACATGGATGTGAACTGTCTGGACCCGCTGGGCCGCAGCGCGCTGCTCATCGCCATCGAGAACGAGAACCTGGAGATCATGGAGCTGCTGCTGGACCACGGCATCCACACGGGCGACGCGCTGCTCTACGCCATCAGGAAGGAGGTGGTGGGCGCCGTGGAGCTGCTGCTGTCCCACCGCCGGCCCAGCGGGGAGAAGCAGGTGAGATGTGTGTGTGTGTGTGTGTGTGTGTGTGTGTGTGTGTGTGTGTGTGTGTGTGTGATAACATCACTGTAATGCTTCGTTCTGCTGAGGAGGAAAATTAAACCGCTCGTCTTCAAGACAAACTGTGAAATAGGATTTAGAGACAGACAGTATATTTGTCTGCCTGCTGCATGTCTGTATGTGTGTGTGTGTGTGTGTGACTGTGTGTGTGTGTGTGTGTGTGACTGTGTGTGTGTGTGTGTGTGTGTGTGTGTGTGTGCGTGTGTGTGTGTGTGTGTGCGTGTGAGCAAAAGAACATGTTGCACTGTTCAGTTAAAGTGTAGGTGTGAAGGGAGACTCAGGAAGTATGAAGAGTGAGAGATTCAAACTCAATAGGGTGCAGAGATGAAGAGAGGAGGGAGGGATGGGGGAGGTGGGTGGGGGTGTGATGAAGAGCGAGTGAGAGACATTGGAGGAAGAGGAGGGTGAAGAGGAAGAGGAAACAAGAACATTATTTTTTGTATTTTAAATGATTAAATAAAAAGATAAGATGAGAGAAAACAACCGAGTTGCATTAATTCCTGGACCGTCTGAGGCTGTGAGGTGCCGCGTCACCATGGTAACCAACCCTCGTTGGCTGAAGCAGAGGATTGTGGGAAGGTTTTTTTTGGTCGCTCTTCGGTAGGATGTGGAAGGAAACGAAGCTGTGTCCGTTTCTCTCGTTCTTCTGTTTCATGTCTTTCATTCATATTTCCTCTTCAGTTCATTTCTACAGATGAAACTCGCCGTTTAACTTCTCTCATCAAATGAACCCAATAAAATGTGTCCATCAGTTATCTCGGTGTTGTTAGCTAAAGTCACTCCTTCTTATTAGTTTTCTGGAGGTCCATCTGAAAATAATCCCTCATTCATTAGAAAAGAAGATTCAAGAAGACCTGTTTTTGGGGGCGTGTCTGTTTGATTGACAGGTCTGTGGTGCAGTCAGGTTACAGCTATCGGTGGGCGGGACGTAGTATCGTCAGGTTTCCAATCACATCAGTCAGATTCACCACTAGCTCCTCCCCCAGCTCATCCAAATATGGTCACTTCTGACTGGAGGGCTGATTTTCTGCAGCTCAACTAGACTCTCTTGAAGTTACGTATAAAAAACACAAAATCAAAAAGAAATTCAATTAACAGTAAAACCTCAGAAAGTTTGTGCTGAAAATCAAAATATGATTACATAAAACTGACTTTTAACTGTCTGTAAACACACATCCATAGATAACACACACACACACACACACACACATGATCTTTCCCTTCACACTTCAAAGAGAAGCGAGAGGCTGTCTGTATATCTCTGTCTCACTTCCTGTCTCCTTCCCTCTCTCCCCATCTGCTTTCCTTCACTCCACGTCTGCTCTTTCTCTCTCTTTCGTTTGGCCTCAGTGTCACTGTCTCTCTTCCCCCCCTCCCCCCTCCTCTTAAAAAACAACAACTCGGTGCCTCACATTTCCAACCTCCTCTCTGCGTTTCGTCGCCGACTCGTTCCTTTTATTTGTAAGCGAGCCGGTAAACGAAGGGTGAGGAGACAAAGGGAGCGAGGGAGGAGGATGAGGAGGGAGAGAGGAAGGTAATAAAAAGAGAGAGGGAGTAAGGGGGTGGAAGGAAGATCAACAGTTTTGACAGAGGGGAGATAAAAGGCATCGACTGTACCTGTGAAGATCAGCACACGTCGACAGGAAGCACACGAGGACATCCACAACATTCAACAACAAAACTGAGTTTGGCAAATCTTTGCGCAAATTCCTGAAAAAAAAAACTATCTGCGGAAAAATGGCATGAACAGAAAATATTACAGCACCAAAGTGCCCTTTTAAAATAAAACTGACTTTATAAACAAGTGTTTTATTTCCAACCTGCAAGTCTGGTTCTGATATTTTCTTTGATTTGAGCAGCGCCCGTTTCCTCTTTGACCTTAAACACTTGTTTTTGTTCTAACCTTTGGCCTCCAATTCAATCTGGCTGTAAACAAAATACAATAAGTCTTCTTCGGAGTCTAAAAAACTAAAATATGAGTTATGGTATAAACCCCCGGGTGTGGAGGTTTTGAATCCAGCTTAATGTGCGAGTGGATCTGAGACCAAACAGAACCGAACACCACGGTGAGGTTCTCTAATGTGGGTCAGTCCTCGTTAACTCGTCCTCGTCAGCAGCACTTTTACTGCATTAATTAAAATCACATTACATGCAGCATTCTCCTGAGTGCTTGTTTATATTTACCTGTGTGTGTGTGTGTGTGTGTGTGTGTGTGTGTGTGTGTGTGTGTGTGTGTGTGTGTGTGTGTGTGTGTGTGTGTGTGTGTGTGTGATGCTCAGCCCGTGGCAGCTGCTCTCACTCTCCTCATCATGGCGGGAACAAAACAAAAAAAGGGGGCGAAACGTCCAGAGAGAAGGAGAGATCAGATGAAGGGTTTTTTTCTGGCAGGAGAGAGGAAGAGGAGGGAGGAAGAGGAGAGAGGAAGAGGAGGGAGGAAGAGGAGAGAAGAAGAGATGAAGAGGGGAAGCAGATGGAGGATGGCGGGGAGGGTTAGAAGAGGAAGATGAGCAGCAGAGAAGATGTGGGAGACGGTGAGGAGGAAGAGCAGGTGAGGAAGAGGAGGTGAAGTGAGGCAGCGGAGAGGACGAAGAGGGAGGACGAGATGAGAAGCACTCTGCTTCGTTCTCCCTGTGAGAGATGAAAGAATCTACACGTGTTCCCTGCACTCCTCCTCCTCCTCCTCCTCCTCTCCCTCCTCTTCTTCCTCCTGTCTGCTCCTCTTCTTCAGATGTCTTGGACTGTGTGTGTGTGTGTGTGTGTGTGTGTGTGTGTATTACAGGATAATGCTTTGCGACATTTTTAACCTGGACTTCATCTTTCTGTCATTTTCAAGTGTTTGTTCTCCGATGATTCAAACAGCCGACTGACTTTTCATTTTAACATCACCTCCTCCGCTCCTGCTGTAATCACTCATAAATCCATAGTGTCCTTTAATGACATTATTTATGTCTCTCATCCTCCCGTGTTGTTTTTTGGGGCTCAGAGTGACATCGCTGAGCTTTTGGTCGACGACGCGGCTTTAAATAAAAGCACCTCTGCTGCGTCGTCGAGCGGGAAACTTTCCGTTATCGAGCGGTTAGTCGGAAAGACTTTGACGTGATGAATCATCTGCTTTGAGAGCTGAATCTTTGTTTTGACCGCGCGGTTCAAAGCTTCCTCTGAGTTTGTTGTTTGTTCCCGTTCGGCTGCCAGTTAGTAAGACAAACATCCGTCTGCCGGATTATGCAACGGCAGACGTCGGTCCCGTTTTCACAGCTTTCCCATCCGCTGTCCTCCAGGTTCCTTCGCTCATGATGGACAGTCAGTTCTCCGAGTTCACCCCCGACATCACACCCATCATGCTCGCCGCTCACACCAACAACTACGAGATCATCAAGCTGCTCGTCCAGCGGAAGGTGGTGACGCTTTACGACACGTCAAAACATGAATAGAAGCCGTCTTTTTATTGTGAGCAGATAAACGTTGAGCTTGGTTTCACTGAGCGAATGTTGCTCTGTGCAGGTCACCATCCCCAGACCTCACCAGATCCGATGCGACTGTGTTGAGTGTGTGTCCAGTTCAGAGGTGAGTCCTGACTCCTGTGACAGGCACAAATATTTGAATGTATTTCAGTAACTCAACAATGTTTTACACCAAACATGTTTTTCTTCGACTTACAATTTATTTTGCTTTTTTCCCAAATTGTATCGTAAGAAAAATCTCTTAAAACTTGGTTATTGAGAGAAGCTGCTACAAACTTGACCAAAGCTCTCTAGAACACACTTACACACATTTAATCACATTTAATCAGATGAACTCACCTGAGCAGAGAGAACGCGACAGATCCACAAAGACGAGCAGGTGTCCGATGGTAAAGTACATCTCCTTCAACTCTCTGCAGGTCGACAGCCTTCGACATTCACGCTCTCGCCTCAACATCTACAAGGCTCTGGCCTCGCCCTCTCTCATCGCGCTGTCCAGCGAGGATCCCATCCTCACCGCCTTCCGACTGGGCTGGGAACTCAAGGAGCTCAGCAAGGTACGGAGGTGGAGCCCCTTCATTAGTCACGAGCACCCCGATCCGTCCTTCGGCACAGAAACGCAGCTTTTTGTGGTGATTTCTGCCAGATGTTACGCAGCTCGCTGTTCAATTAAATGAGACGCCAGCTTAAAAGTGTTTGCGATAGAAAATCCGGATCCACCAGAGCAGCTTCGGTCCTCCGGAGATTCTCGCAGCACCCGAAGGTACGTCTGCTGGAGGGATGCCACGTCCTCAACTTCATGAGCTTCAAATCATTTCTGTGTTCCCCTCTTTTCTCTCCACAGTTCAGCCCGCAGAAGCATTTATATCAAACGCTGCTTATTAGTTTCAGGTTGCCATTGCAGCACGATAAGACGATGTTCAAAGTTACGGTTATGGTTTACCGCCAGGTGGAGAACGAGTTTCGCCAGGAGTACGAGGAACTGTCTCAGCAGTGCAAACGTTTCGCCAAGGACCTCCTGGATCAGGCCCGGAGCTCCAGGGAGCTGGAGACCATCCTGAACCACAGAGACAACGACCAGAGCGAGGAGCTGGACCCCAGACAGTGCCACGACCTCGCCAAGCTCAAGCTCGCCATCAAGTACCACCAGAAGGAGGTAGGGACTCGACCCGGGGGGGAGGGGGGAGGGGGAGCTTTGGGAGCTTGTTTTGTTGCGATGTCGGTGTCCGACCGCGAGGTTGAAACTGATCACGTATGTGAACCTTCAGCGGCAAGTTCGATGAGCAAATGGCGGCTTTAACGTGTTTACAGCCGCGGCTTCGCAGAATTCCTTCGACTCTACTGCAAAAAAAGGAAGAAGCTCTGCTGAATGTGTTACAGCACAAAGAGAGTCTTTCCGAACAAAACGTAGAGATAATGAGTTGGAACGAGTGCAAAACCAGCAAACACACGAAGGAGAGATTTAATGGGACAGAAAGAGAGAAATGGAGAGCTGGAAGGATCCAGGGCATGAGCGAGGAAGAGATGGAGATTTGACTGAATGGAGCTCGAGAACAAAACAGAGTTAGAAAAGAAAAAAAGCCCCGAGGCGATCTCCGTCTTCCTCTGTCTTCCTCCGTCTTCCTCCGTCTTCCTCCGTCTTCCTCCGTCCGGCAGCATGTCGCCTCCCTGCTGTTTCCAGCTCTCTGCTGCGGAGGGATGAGAGCGGGAGCAAAAGGCCAGAGACCGGGGGGGGGGACTTGGGGGGAGACAAGGGAGGAGACAAGGGAGCAGGAAGATTGGTGAAGATCTGACGTGGGTAAAGGAGTCTGCTTCTTTTCAAAAACACATCATCCCCAGTGCAAAGTTTCACAAAGACTCTTTTTTATTTTATTTTTTAAATCTCAAACAAGCAAAAATGATGAAACAACATAAATTATCAGTAAAAACACATCAAGTTGAAGTTTATTACTAATTATCAGGTTCATCTCAAGACTGCAGCTTTCTGTGGGCTGGATGTTTAAAAGCAGGTAGAAGTGCTTTTCCAGGCCGGAGGAGGGACGTGGTGTTATGGCCGGAGCGGAGCACATCGGTGAGGGACGGGGGGACGGGGGGACGGAGGGACAGATGGAGGGTCGTCCCTCCTGAGTGGCTGTTTGGTGAAGGAGAAGGAGGTTGAAGGAGGGATGTGTGTGAGGAAGAGGAAGAGGAGGATGAAAACTGCTTACTTGCCCTTGTGTAGTCGTGGCAGAGGAGATGCTTTAATACATAAAGCACAGACATGTCTGAAGAAATTAGCATATAAATAGAGAACTTTTTTTTTAAATAGATCGTTCATCGTGCAGCTAAAACATCAACTTCTTATTGACCAGCACTCTTTTTTTTATTTGTTATTTAAACGGGCATTTTCAAAGTCACTCGAAGACAATTGATCTTTCAGCTGTTGTTTTTTTTCCCTTTTTTTTTTTTTAAGCAACTTTTATGCAACTTTAATATCCAGTCAGTTTGTGGAGAGTCTGTCATCTCTAACATGTCCAGGGTATAGTGAACATTATGTCGAATAAAAACATCATGAACACGTTCTGATGGCGTTCATGTGGACTGAACAACCGGGCGCAATTAAACATGCGAAACAAAACAAAAATTGCTCGTCAAAATAATTGTCTCATTATGATCCCAGCGTTCGGTCATGAGTTCAGTTCTCCACCTGTGACGGCCGCGCTCATTAAACCTCCGTCCTCTTCCGCCGGGCGTCTCGCGGTGATTCGGAGCAGCTGACGAGCAGTCGTCTCCCGCCGTCTGCCGTCGACTGCACCTCGCTGGGAGGTGTAATTGGCTGCAGCTCGAGCAGAGAGACGTCCTTTGAACGAGACTCGTATACGGGAGGAACAGAAAGTCGTATTTTTAAAAACATCTCGTGGTAGACGGCGGGAGAGACTCAGAGCTGAGAACAAAAACAAAAGAAAAAAGACCAAAAAAAAGACGTGTGCTCGAATTCAGATTCCGAAAGAGGGGGAGGACGAAACGAGGAGCGCGATGGGAAGATGTGAGGAGTGAGAGAGAAACTTTGAAGGCTGGAGGGGGGAGGGAGGGGGGAGAGAGGAGGGAGGAGGAGGGAGGAGGGAAGAGGGAAGAGGGAGGAGGGAGCTGTCAGAGACTCATAAGAAACTCTGAAATGTGTGAGAAGCAAGAGGTGGTGGAGAGGACAGGGAGGACGAGGAGGTGAAGAGGAGATGGAGAGGACAGGGAGGACGAGGAGGTGAAGAGGAGATGGAGAGGACAGGGAGGACGAGGAGGTGAAGAGGAGATGGAGAGGACAGGGAGGACGAGCCGACGAGAGAAAGTGACAAAAAAGAGCTGTTAGAAGAAATATGTCTGTCACCAAATATCTGCTGATCAGACGAGTCGTCGTTCAGAAAACAGACGACGTCTTCTTCATGTTGTAAATATTATACAAATATTGTCTCTTTGTTATTACAGCATAGTCATTTTTTTATGTCTGCATATTGTCTGGAGTTTCACCATCAATAAACATGTTAGCAGCACAGAAATGGGACATACAGTAAAACATAATCCACCGTTAAGTATTTAAATACCAATAATTAGTCAAATACATGAATCAAAAATATAATTTCAATTAAAAAGCTGTCAGCATTTACTGTTTCAGAAACAATTCAGTCAACGGGCAGAAAGAAATAGAGTTTAATAACCAAAACTATGTCCAAGTTTTCTTTGACTGTTTAAAACGTGCGTCTCCAAAGCTCCTCATGTTTAGTAACATTTCTTCACATAGCTGAGCTCCACCCCGAACCGGCTGAATCAGCTTTCTTTTACATGAACAAACACACGTTTTGTATCCAAACACCTTAAATTCAACAACTTGTATTGAAATCTTCCAGTTGCACATCGAGCAGCTTCTGTCAACTCGCTCAAATCACTTGTAAATCTTGGCGGCATTAAAAGCTTCTCGGCTGCAGATGCTCTCGATCAAAGAAGCTCAAACGTGGATCTGGATTTATCAGCAACACGAGCCAACGAAGAGCCATCGAACCGACAGACGGATGCAGGCGGGAGAAGTGAAAGATGAGACGGAGACGGAGGACACATCACCGTGATAAAAAAAGACGAGAGCGAGAAGAGACAGCTTGTCAGCGGGAGTCAGACGTGTCTCTGAGTTTGTGAGACGGGAGAGGACAGGAGGTGTGAGACTAGATGGAGTTCAGCAGGGAGACGGACGTCAACAGAAATCCCACTTTTTTTTTTCAATTACGTGTCCGAGAGAGACGAGGGAGACGAAGGAGACGAGAGAGACGAAGGAGAAGTGGAGCGACGTTGAAGGGAAACATGTCATAGGTAAAGAGGACGGAGACGGAGACGGACGAGAACCACTCTGGTTTCACTTTCACAACTTCGATATGAAGATGTGAAAAGAGGAAAACGTAGGGAGGAGTTAATAAACCGAGGACGGACGGACGGAGGATTGTTTAAACACACTTCCTGAAACTATTTTGTTCTCTTTCAGAATCTCATTCTATCGTTTTTGGAAGAAAGAAAACCTCAAAGTGTCTCATTTCAACTTTCATTTTTAAACAAGATGATTTGAAATTAGGTCCAAATGAAAGTTTCTATTTACTAATATGTGTTTTGTACGTCCTCGTTTCATTGTACATATTGTTGTAAAATATTTAATGTATATCAAAGGCAGTTTTTAGATATAGAGACGATTCCTTCAGATTGGAGATGAAACCAGAGGTTAGAAAAAGGCTGCAGGCCAGAACACCTCCCCCTCCGGGCGCCATGGCAACGACAGATGTTGACAAACAAACAGATGCCACGTTAGCCTCTCCAGACGCTTCCTCTTCTGTGTGCGTGCATTTCTGCATTTTCTTTTCGTGCGAGACAACACGCGGACGTTTGTTCGGTCTCAGGAGACGGCTGCCGAACGCCGTCAGCACACTTACATAAGCCCTCCACGTACCCCCCCCCCCCACCCCCCTCCGTCCTGTCACTTCCTCTTCCTCTGCACTTCTTCTTCTTCATCCCTCCACCTCCTCTTCCTCTTCCTCTTCCATCCCCCTCTGACTCCTTCGTTATGTTTCCACTCTTTTCATTCCTTTGTTTTGTGTCTCCTCTCGGTCGGTTTGTTGCTCCGACTGACCTCCTTTTTATTTCAGCGCCGTGCTTTTGTTGGCGTGTTGTGTTTAGTGTGTTGGCGTGTGTTGGCGTGTTGGCGTGTTGGCGTGTGTTGGTGTGTGTTGGCGTGTGCGTTCTGCGTGATGGAGGTCGAGGTGTCGCTAAGTGCTGCAGCAGCGTCCCACCGACGGCTTTTTACACTCGAATGAAACACTGTGTGATGTGAAACGGAGACCTCCAGCAAAAGAGACGGTCTCTGCATGCATATGTCCTCATGGTCACGTGTGTCCTCATGCACCACAGGCCTGTCAATCAAACAGACACGCCCCCAAAATCAGGTCTTCTTGAATCTTCTTTTCTAATGAATGAGGGATTATTTTCAGATGGACCTCCAGAAAACTAATAAGAAGGAGTGACTTTAGCTAACAACACCGAGATAACTGATGGACACATTTTATTCACTTTGGATTTGATGAGAGAAGTTGAATGGGAGTCTATGGAGCCGGAGGCTTTTTGGAGCCGACCTCTAGTGGCACTCGCTGGTATTGCAGCTGAAGACACTTCTGGATCAGAACCATTTTTCAGACCTGGAAGCTACGAACACTTTTATATTCAGTCTGTGGTTCAGACATCACCGATCCTGTCTGCATGGGTTGCCTTGGTAACGCCGTAGCTAGATTATTGTCCTCCATAGAGCCAAAAGGCTCCACTCTCTGATGTCAGCAGGTGAAATCTGACCGTACACTTCGTAAATCACAGCTTCGTTAACCGTTCAACTTCTTAAAGACGATCAGTGTTATGGAGGACTGATGGTCTCTGTGTGTCTTCCAGATGGGCCGAACTGTGTGTGTGTGTGTGTGTGTGTGTGTGTGTGTGTGTGTGTGTGTGTGTGAACAGGCTCGTCCTCGTCAGCATTCTCCAATTTGATCAATGCAAATTACATCTTCAATATACTCTCTGTCTCTGACGGGTCGATAGACACACACACACACACACACACACACACACACACACACACACACTCTCCTCTCTCCTCCCTCCTCTCTCCTCTCCTCTTTCCTCTCCTCCCTCGTCTCTCCTCCCTCCTCTCTCCTCTTTCCTCTCCTCCCTTGTCTCTCCTCTCTCCTCTTTCCTCTCCTCCCTCCTCCCTCCTCTCTCATCTCCTCTTTCCTCTCCTCCCTCGTCTCTCCTCTCTCCTCCCTCCTCTCTCCTCTTTCCTCTCCTCCCTCCTCCCTCGTCTCTCCTCTCTCCTCTTTCCTCTCCTCCCTCCTCCCTCGTCTCTCCTCTTTCCTCTCCTCCCTCCTCCCTCGTCTCTCCTCTCTCCTCCCTCCTCTCTCCTCCCTCCACCGTGGCTTTTTAACCTCGTGTCATCCTCCTCTCATCTATCTCGTCTCCTCACTCAAGTTGCTTCCCTCGTTTCCTCTTCTTGTATTTCGTCTCCTCTATTTTCCTAATTTCCTTTGTAATGTCTCCTTCTCTCATGTCCTCTCCTCTCTTCTTGTTTCCTCGTCTCCTCTCCTCTCTCCTCTTCTCCTGTCTTGTTGCCTCTACTCTTCTTCATCTTGTCTCCTCTTCCATTCTTGTTTTCCTGTTTCTCTGTTTTCTATCCGTCTTCACGTTTTTCTTCTTCTCTCCTTTCCTCCTCTGTTGATTCCTCTCCTTTTGTTTTTGTTTGGCCTCTCCTTCCTCTTCAATCTTCTCTCCTCATTTCCTTCCTCTCCTCGCCACCTTTTCATATTCCCTCGTCTTTCCTGTCTCCTCTCCTCTCATGTCTCCTTCCCTGTCCTTTCCCTGTAGATGTGGTCATACATAGAGATATGGGGGAGGAGGAGGAGGAGGAGGAGGAGAAAGTTGAGTTTTGAAGTGAAGTCACGTAGCAGCGAAGTAACTTTGGGTTTTGACTCAGTGGGTTCAGTTTAATGGGTAAACAGACACACACACACACACACACACACACACACACACACACACTGATGACCTGGGTTACCCAGCATGCTGAGGGCCCTTTTAAACGCCAAATAAATTCTGTGATTGGCTGTTTGACACAGGAAGTAACGAACTATATCCAGCTGGCAGGCAGAGGGGTTGAAGGAACGCGGCGGATACCTTTCACGACACCTCTGCAGTGCATTCTGGGTAGCTGCTGATGAATAAGAGAAAAGAAGAGAAGCAGAACAGAGGAGGGTTGAATACAGAGAGGAAATAAAAGCTTTTTCTTCTGGTGAGGAGATAGTAAAATAAATCCAACGTTTCTGTACTCGGTTGAAGTTTGTGTTTTTTGTTGTTGGAGTATATTTGTCTCTTCTTGCTGAACCAGTTCGCCCGTGTTCATTATGTGTTGTGTGACGGACGTATGTCGTGTATCGTAGGAAAAAAAACGACTTCGTATTTTCACATCGGCTTGTTTGGAGTTTTCCACCACATTTCTTTCAGGAAATGTACTTTACTACCAGATGTTAGTGCTGCTCGTCACCACGATGTTGCTCTTCGTGCTTTATTATTGTTTTGTGTGGGTCTACTTCATTCACAGAAAATATCTCCTTCTCTTTGAAGAAGAAATTAGAAAAGTATGATCGCGTTTGTTTAAAGGTCTCATCTCTGTTAGATGCTGTGTTTCTATGTTTAAAAAAAAGAGTCCTGAAACAGAGAAGAACTGTTTAGAGCAACGCTGTATTATTCATGTTGAGATGATGCGCTGAGCCTTCAACGCCGCCATCCACTTCAGACACCTTCAATAATTAAGGCCGCCATTTAAGTGGGAATTCAGTCTGCACGGATCATTGGCCTTTATTAGCGCCGAGGCAAGAGAGCAGCGACAAGATAAACACATGCATGCTTACACGCATCGCTACACACACACACACACACACACACACGCACACACACACGCACACACACACACGCACACACGCACACACACACACGCACACACGCACACACACACACGCACGCACGCACGCGCTGCAGTAAAACCGCCCCGAGGTCTAATGGTGTCCTGATCAGCTGTTTCTAAACCTGAGGAAAATCCCTCAAGACGGAGGAGGAGGGGAAAGAAAAAAAAAAGAGGGTCAAAAGTCAGAGGTCACAATGCACGTGATTACGGTGAAATAATGAAGGACACGATGGAGAAATCAAATGGAACCAATCCTGGACCAGTTCTAATCTGATCCTGGACCAGTTCTAATCTGATCCTGGACCAGTTCTAATCTGATCCTAACCCATCCCGGCCTGATACTAGCGTTTCCCTGGCTCAGTCCTGGACCGATACTAGAATCACCCTGACCCAATCCTGGCTTGTTCCTACTCCTGATCCAAGTCCGGTCCGGCCCCTTTACTCTCCAAATCCGGTCCCGGTCCCGGCCCAGTTTTAGCCCGATCTCTATTTGATTCTGACCCGACATCCTCACCCATCCTGGTTCGATTCCAGTCAGATTGTAACCAACCCGTCGGCCCGATTCCAGTCCGATCAGAACTCCGTCCCGTTACACGACTAACCTGACCACTACTGGATCCTGGCCCGATATTACTGTAAACCGACCCGGGCTCCTTCCTCCTCTCATCTCGGCCCTCCAACATTCAGATTCTAACCAGTTCTATTCATCAACAATGAAGAACCAGAAGAATCCAAATTACGATTCTTTTTTTGTGAAAGTTGAACAAATTTGCAGTTCGTGGTGTTAATTGATCAACTCCTGGTTGATCGAGTTTGGAGCTGCGTGGGGAGAGGAAGGAGAGGGAGGCAGAAAACAGGGGAAGAGAGAGTCAAAGAGAATAAAAGAAGAAAGATAAAGAGAAGTGGAGAAACGAGGGAGACGATACGGAGAGATGAAGAGATGGACGGAACCAGAGCACAGTTTTATGGAATAACAAAGCATAAATCAATGTTTCCTCGCCGTGCTGCTTGGCACCGCCGAGTGTTACTCCCGTGTGTGTGTGTGTGTGTGTGTGTGTGTGTGTGTGTGTATGTGTGTGTGTGTGTGTGTGTGTGTGTGTGTGTGTGTGTGTGTGTGTGTGTGTGTTAATCCATCCGACACTGCTGACAGAGAGAGAGAGAGAGAAAGCTTGGAGGCTTTCCAAAGCAGCCCAAATTATTCACTTTCCTCTTTTGCTGCTGCAGAGAAACAAGAGAACAGCAGGAGGACGAGAGGACGACGGAGCGGCTGCGTTTCCGTCCGTTTAATGTTCCTAAAGATACGACATCATCTGGTGAAACATCCGCAGTCAGCGTGTGACTGTTTGCGACGCAGGTGAACAGTGATGGAAACCGACTCCATTATCGGACCGGTCTGACTGGAAGATGACCCGCCACTTTTTAAAAATCTGAATTTCCAGTAAACAAGTATTTTTAATTCGTAAACCTCGGTTACGTCCACATGAGCACATTTAAATAAACGACATATTAACTTGTGCTGCAGTGTTCACGATGCTGCCGGCACTCAACGTCAATTGGTCTGATTTTTACATTATGACAAAAACAAAAGATTCAGTATTATTTTTCATATGTTGCCCCGCCTTGGAAAGAGATGGTGTGTACAAATCTTTTACAATATTTAATATATTTTTATTGGTAAGACTAAAAAAAACAAAACGTTTTTGACCCCACTGAGCCTTTAGCAGGCAAGTTGACAATAACCCAAATAGACTAGCAAATTAGTTGCAATAAGACTTATTTTTGTACTTATTAATTTTGTTTTGATTTGTTTTCTAATTGATTTAATGAATCTTTAATCAATACATGTAAGTGAATGTAGCCTGAAAGCACAAAATGACCTAAAACAACTCAAACCTTCGTACAGTCGAGTGTTGTGCATCATTTTCAGTAGAGGAGATAAAACGATGCTTTTAAATCACACGTTTGTTCGGCCTCCGCTCCGGTGTGAAGGTTAGACGTGTAGTAACATCTTCTTTGTTTTGTACTCGTCTTTACTTAAAGATGCATCAAACACGAGCAGCGTTGAAGAACAATAAAGAACGAGCTGCGACGCGGAAATTCGTTTTTCTTCCTGATTTTGTTTCTGAGATTCGGGACGCGTCTTCAGCCGACAGCCGAGCAGACAGACGCTCAGCTCAAACACTCGGTGACATCTTTAGTGTTTTTACAAGGTTTGGCTTGATGGAAGGAAACAGGAAGCAGACGATACAAAAGAGAGCGAGCAGGATGAAAGCAGGACAGAGAGGTGGAGGGGTGGATGACGTGTGCAGGAGGAGGAGAGGAAGGAGAGAAGGAAACAAGGAGGAAGGACAGAAGGAAACAAGGAGGAAGGACAGAAG
>NW_027185405.1:1881153-1909316 GCF_022577435.1 Embiotoca jacksoni | reverse complement strand
CTCTCCCTCCCTCCCTCTCTCTCCCTCTCTCTCCTCCCTCTGTCTCTCCCTCCCTCTCTCTCTCCCCCCCCAGGTTGTTCGAGACCCTCCAGTCTCTGTTCTGGTCCATCTTCGGGCTCCTGAACTTGTACGTCACCAACGTGAAGGCCCGTCACGAGTTCACGGAGTTCGTGGGGGCGACCATGTTCGGGACGTACAACATCATCTCGCTGGTGGTTCTGCTCAACATGCTGATCGCCATGATGAACAACTCCTACCAACTCATCGCGGTGAGTCGCCGCCTGAAGCGGAAGCTGAAAACGCTCCAACGACTTTGATATCGTCCGATAAATCATCGTAAATGATTTTCAGCTAACGTGAGCGTGTTGGAGGCGCAGCGATGCACACGGAGCAGCAGGAAGCAGCGAGCGTCACCAGGAAGGCCTCAAACTGGTACACGAACATTTGTGATTTCACGACGGACCTGAAACTGGAGCAGAGAAACATCTGATTTTTGGCAGAACAGAAAGTCTTTAACGCGCCGCCCCCTTACAGCCGAGTGTTCCTGAGCCCGAGCGGTGATTTCCACTCCAGAATCATGGCTGTCCTTTTTTTAAAGCATCAAGCAGGAAATCTTCAACAGAGAGAGGTTGCTCCGTGTGCATCACTGTTCACGCACAAATGTCTGGAATGACGAATCAATGACAGAAAAAATAGATTCTTGATGTTTAATACCACGAAGAAAAGTGAAACCGCTTCGCTAACTGCCTTCATATCGGACCTTTAACGTTCACTTTGTGTAAAATTATCTCAGCTTTTAAAACCAATGAACAAACGTGATTCAAAACAACAATCAAAGGCACAAATGTTGGAAGGAATCACCTCTAATCTGGAAGGTTTTGTTCATTTAAATTCTCAAGCTTTAACACATTTGCGATGTTAAATATTTCCGTCCCTCGTCTGGGATCAGTTATCAGTTCTCCTCCACATCAGGACGACGAGCGTCGGTGTTTCTTCCCGTCACGGTGACCACGTTCAGACTCGAGCGTCTCCCTCTCGTCCCGCAGGACCACGCCGACATCGAGTGGAAGTTCGCCCGCACCAAGCTGTGGATGAGCTACTTCGACGAGGGCGGCACGCTGCCGCCTCCGTTCAACATCATCCCGAGTCCCAAGTCCATCTGGTACCTGCTCATGTGGCTCCACAACAAGCTGTGCAGGAGAGGCCCGCCGCCCGGAGACGACACGCACAAGTGCGAGAACCTCCGAGAGTTCACGGTGAGCGGAGAGACGACTCGTGTCTCGGTTATCTGTCGACCTCGGAGATTATCTCCGCTGCTCCGCTTCCGCCGACCGAACAGACGATGCGGACAGAAAGAAAAGAAACTCGTGTTTACGCGCGGTCGCGGCCGGAAGCCGAACGAGCTGCAAAACGCCGACGGACTCGCAGGCTTCGCACGCAGGCTGGTTACTGACGAGTTTTCCAGTTTGCTTTGAGAATGAACTCGATGTTTTTCTTTTTTTTTACACCGTTTTCCAACTTTACGTTCACTAAATAATCCAATTAGTAATGAAAATAATCAGCCAAGCGTGAAATAGACACGCCCGTCCACTACAGCAGAAAAACGTGAGATAGATACGTGATGTCTCAGCGTGACATTTACACGTTTCGCTGGCGTGTCTGTTACACGTTTTGAAGGCGTGAAAGTTACACGCGCGTAAACGTCACGTGACGAAGACTCGTGACCGCGGTGCCGCAACAGAAGTCTTGAGACCAATTACGGAGGACATGTTTTTTGGGGTGTCAGGAGGTAATCATGGGGTTCGAATCCAGGAAGTGACAACATTATTCTTGAGTTGTTTTTTTGGTTTCTGAAAGACAAACATGTTTTTTTTGTTGTTGTTAAAAGTTTAATTTTCCTGTAAATCACATGGCTCCAAGACGTTTTAGTCCACTACAGGAAAACGTGTAACTTTCACGCCCAGACATCAGCAAGCGTAGCTATCTCACGTTTTGCGGTGACAGGCCGACTTTTCTCTCTACGAGATCCGGACCTCCACCTGGAGTCCGATAAATTAGCGATGAATCAAACGATGGAGATAAAAAAAAACTAGAAAAGTTTTGTCGGAGGGAGCCTCTAGGTTCGGCGTCCAGCTGATCAAAGCCAGAGAGAGAGAGAGAGAGAGAGAGAGAGAGAGAGAGAGAGAGAGCGGATCAAAGGGTTGAAACGATGAAGAGGGAGAAGTGGCTGCATGCGGACCGACATCAGCTGCCGGGTGGAGCGGCGGATAAACACATCCTGATAAACACATCTAACAGCCCAGTCATCTGGAGGGAGACTGTGAGCGCCGATAAGGCTTTCACACACACACACACACACACGCACACACACACACGCACACGCACACACACACACACACGCATGCACGCACACACACACACACACACACACACACACAGTGCAGCTGGCATGTTCACCTCAGCTGAAGTCAGCTGAGTTATATAAGCCAACCAGCCCACATAGGTTCACAGAGCTGCACAGCGCTGCAGAGATCTGATCAAGGAACAGAACCTGTGTGTGTGTGTGTGGTGTGTGTGTGTGTGTGTGTGTGTGTGTGTGTGTGTGCGTGTGTGTGTGTGTGTGTGTTGACAGAGTAAGCAGAAAACCAGCATGAGATACGGAAAGCAGTGTTCGCTCTGAGGAGGGTTTTCGAGGAAGATGTCGGGAGGATGAATGCATACGTGTGTGTGTGTGTGTGTGTGTGTGTGTGTGTGTGTGTGTGTGTGTGTGTGCGCGTGTGTGTGTGCGCGTGTTTTGTCGACAGACAGCAGGGCGACAAACGAGGATCGGGTCCAGTTAAAGGAGTGTGAAACACGAAACAGTGAAGCGAGAAGGAAACATGAAACAAAACAGAGGAAGATGTGATGACGATGTGTGTGTGTGTGTGTGTGTGTGTGTGTGTGTGTGTGTGTGTGTGTGGACAGATGACACATATAAGTTTAAAAAGCAGAATTTACCACACAAATGTCAGAAAACAGACAAATCAGGTTTCAGTTTTTTTAAGACGCATTTCTTTTCACATTTTAGTTTTTTTTAAAGACAACAATTGTTGTTGTTTTTTAACATAAATGTGTTGTTTAACTTGCAAGACATGTAAAATTCACAGTAAACAAAGTGTCTTTGTGAAAAGGAGCTGCTGCTGCACCTCTTGATGAAAGTGTGGATTCCACTTTAAAATCACACGTTCACCTTCGTCTGTTGTTGAGTTGTTATAAGAGAGACGTGAATGAAGCTCTGAATAACGTGTTCTTGTGTTTGCAGGAGCGTCACGCCGACAGTCTGATCCAGAATCAGCACTACCAGGTCTGTACGCCGCTCCGGGCTTCTGCACTGTGTCACTGTGTCTCAGTCCCTCCAGAGTTTCATTTATTCCCTTAACTTAATTTTTGATTTTGTGGTTTTTTTCACATAAAATTCTGTAATTTTTGTAGTTTTAAGTGATTTTATTTTAGCTAAACTTGTAGGAATTAGCAAAAATGTACCTTATAAAAACTCATGTAAGTGATGATGATAATCATGCTGCACATAACAGAAATATGTTATTATTTGAACTTTTTGAACCGCTCAAAGGCAGAAACATTTTAGCGGTGAAATTGTAAAAAGTGATGAAAAGTGTCTAAAAGTGACGCAACGTTTCTTTTACCAGTCTGTCATCCGAAGTGTTTTTAAAGTGTGAAAAGAAACCGACCCGGTCGTCACGTGTTCTTCTGAAAGCTCCTCTGAATCATTTGAAGCGTGAAGTTTAAGTTGCGTTTTCCAGTTCAGGAGCGTTTCGTTGAGACGATTTTTTTTTCCTTCAGACCCTGAAACTTCGCGAAAGTGCAACGATAATTTATGAGCTCCGGAAGAAGCAGCAACAAAACGACGTGTAATGCTGGATTAGTATTTTTAGAGTTGTCTTCTTCTTCCCTTCAAGTTGCGTCCTGTCGGCTCTCGTGTTGGTGGTTCATTGTTCTTGGCGGCTGCAAAGCGTCGCTCTGACGTCCAGTTTTTATGGCTGATTTTTTTGTCTTTATTTTTTCTTCCGTAGAAGAGATTTGCTCGGCGAGTGGAGCCGACACCTCAGCGCTGGCAGCGAGCGGAGACGCGGCAGCGCCAGTACTTTGTGTTTGGCAGCGGCCGGTCGTTGCGTCCATGTTTTTGAAGGATTGTTGCGGGAGTCTGTCCTTCACTGTCGAGCGGCGTGTTCGGTGTGTGTGTTGGCAGAGGCGGAGAGTGACAGCATGCCAGAGCATCCTGCTTTGGCACTCACAGGTGTTGACTGTGGGAGGATGCTGTGCAGCAGTGTGTGTGTGTGTGTGTGTGTGTGTGTGTGTGTGTGTGTGTGGTTTGATTCACCACCCACTGAGCACCAAATGCTTGTGGAATGTGTCTTTGGTCTGTAAATCAATGAGGGCGACCCGTCTCATTGGCTGATTACTTAATTAGACAATAACATTTGAATTTGCTGGTTTGGTTTGATTTGTGCTGCTGAACGTTCACTCACACTCTGCAACGCGATGCATTCAAACTCTTCTTCGCAGGTGTTTTTGAAGCTTAAATGTATCATATTGCAAAATATTTGATTATAGTTTCCTAGAAACTAGAAGAGTTCATGCAGTTTTTCGGCTTCATTCTATTTTCTGAATGTTCAAGCTGCATGAGGAGAAGTGAAGTTCAGAAGTTCCATGAGAGTCTTCATGTTTTTAACTTTTCTTCAGTCTCGCTGTGATGCAGCGATCGATGACTCGGCGTTCATCTCGACTGCAGAGAGGAGCTGAAAATAGATCATTCGCTTCTTTTAATTGATGCCAGATCAGCAAAAAAAAACCTTGTAAAGAGATAAAACAACCCTGAACTGGATGCTGATAGTGTCTGTTTACCTTCAAACTTAAACATTGTTTTTTTAGAAAACTATTCATCTCTAACATAAAGCTTCAAACGCTTTTAACTTGAAAAAGCGATGAAGTGATAAAAATAACAGTAACCATGGCGACTGTCTCCCACAGGAAGTGATCCGGAGCCTGGTGAAGAGGTACGTGGCGGCCATGATCCGCAGCGCCAAGACGGACGAGGGGCTGACGGAGGAGAACTTCAAGGTGGGTGAGAGGGGACCAGCGCCCGTTGTCACGGTGATGCGTGTAAACAAATAAACAAACAACAACAACACGGGAACACGTGTCGGACGCTGTAAAACGAAGATGTTTCATCGGCTCCATCTGCCCGATCTCCGGACGATCCGATCGACACAATCCCTGAAGGAAACTTTTCCTCAAATCTTGCGAGCCATAAATTATTCCAACCACCCCCCTCCCCCTCTCCTTCCTCCCCCCCACACACACACACTCCCCCGAGCCCGTTTCCCATGATGCCCTGGGAGCCCGGCCGCTGCTTTGAAGTGGAAAGTTTTTCTTTTTCGATGCAAAAACAACATCAGGTGCACACGGAGCCTCAGACTGTGTGTGTGTGTGTGTGTGTGTGTGTGTGTGTGTGTGTGTGTGTGTGTGTGTGTGTGTGTGTGTGTGTGTGTGTGTAAAACATGTACTCAGGTGCACGTTGAAGTTTTATTCTCTGAGGAGTAAAAACACGTGCGCAGCGTTCGGAGCCAAGATGGTGATTTATGGAGAAAAGACGATCAAACTGAAGATTTGAACGGATTTCAAATTGAACTCGTTCACGTTGACGTCCTGTCGAAGTCACGTGTGATCTGAGCGGGAATAAAAGTCAAACTGTAAAACAAACTATTAGCAAACATCAGTTTACGTATTCAAATACGACTCAAATAAATCAGTTGAAGTCGATTAATCGAGCTGCAACGTCTTAAACAGGCGACAATGATCTTAACTGTTAACTTTCTTCATATTAAAGATTATCAGCTCTTTTTAATTTACCGTCAATTAATGTTCTTCCTCTCTCCACTCTTGGACTCGGACCTCGTCTCTCAGACTGTCCTTTTCTCCCCCTCCCCCTTACTCCCCCTCCTCTCCCTCTCCTTCTTCCTTCCCTGAATATCAGATGTTTATTTCATGAAAAGCTTTAACTCCTGATTCTGTGTCTCCTCAGGAGTTGAAGCAGGACATCTCCAGCTTCCGCTACGAGGTCCTGGATCTCCTCGGCAACCGCCGTCCTCCCCGGCGACACTACTCCTCCTCCAGCGAGACGGCGAGGGACGACGGCGCCGCGGCCTCGGAGGACGACAGCGAGTCGGGCGATGGGGGCGGCGGCGGGGGCGGGGGCGGAGCCCAGAGGTCGAAGAGCGTGACCTTCGCGACCCCGGGCGAAGACGACGACGACGACGACGACGGCGCCACGTCGACGCCGACGGACGGCGTGTCGGCGCTGGTGCGCTCCATCTCCGGGATGACCCAGATGGAAAGAGGCGAGGAGGGGGAGCTGGAGGAGGGCATCGGGTGGGGGGAGGAGGAGGAGGAAGAGGAGGGGAAACCAAAGAGCAACGGGCTGAAGACGAGCGTCCTCCCTCCGTCCTCCTCCGCCTCCCTCCCCTCACCCTCCTCCTCCTTCACCTCCTTCAGCTCGTCGCTGACCCGCACACGGAGCCGCCTGCAGCGCCTCTCGGCCCCGCGGGCCAAGACGGACTCCTTCAAATGCCTCTCCTACCTGTTCTCCCGCTCCAAGCGCAGAGCCCCGCCCCTGCCGCTCCAGTCCCCGCCCTCCTACACCATCTCCGACGGGTTGCTCCGCCCCTTGGGCAGCCGCGGCCACTCCGAGTTCGGACTCAGCGACGTGACCAGGAGCGAGACCCGCCTGAACGAGGTGGGCCGCTCGGTCGACATCGGCAACCCGACGTTCTCGCCGCGGCGGACGAACGGGCGGGACTCGCTGCTGACGCTGCCCCTCCCCCCCCCGTGCCCCTGCCAATCCCTGCACTGTGCTTCCAACATGTCCGAGTCCAGCTCGCGCCTCCTGGACTCCAGCGAGGACGTTTTCCAGGGCGGAGCGGGCGAGGGCGGCGTGGACGGGGGAGGAGGGGGAAGCGGAAGGGTGATGGTGATGGGCGGGTGGGTGGGTCCCTGCGACGATGTCATAGAGGACAGCTGTGAGGTCATAGAGGACTCGGTCACCACGCAGCTATAGGAGCGAGAGAGGACTACCAAATTGTTTTTGTTTTTGTTTATTTGTTTGTTTGGCTGAAAACACGTGGAGAGAGGAGGGGTGGGGGGGGGCGAGGGCGTCGGGGGGCGAGGACTTGGCGGCAAGATTCAGGATCCTGGATTTCTAGAACGCGACGTTTCTGGAATGGAAGCGGGTTCTGGGGACCGGCGGTGGTTGTCATGGAAACACGCTGAGGTGGCAGATGATGGAGACAGTTTGACACCTGATGGTATTTCAGGGCGAACAGACTCAGGGCTTGAATGAGTTAGCTTCCTTGCTAACCAAAGAGACTTGGATAGCTAGCCGGGTAGCTTTCCGCCCTATTTGGTCAGATCGAATTCATTCAGCTCTTTAGTTTAGATCCTTACGAGACGTGTTCTGTAACAGAAATGGGCTGGAATCTGAGAAAAAAAAAAGGCCATTCAGAACCTCCATCGGAAACATCACATTTTTAAGTTTTCCTCCGCGTCGAACTCATTTAGTCGTCGTTGTCTGTTCATTCATGTTCACGCTTCAAAACAGGACCTGCTGATTGTTAATTCGGCATCCTTTAAAATGTAAACAAATATAGTTATCGATCCAGGATGTAGCTCGACTGACAGCTTTCATTCCTGTCGGCTGTATGTTGGTGTTAAGATTGGCAGAAGCATTTTAGATTTACACAAATTTGCGTAACCTGCGTGACTATCTGGGCGTCGGCCTCCGCTTCATTTTAACCAATCAGCGTGCGGCAAAACCGGCCGACACAAAAGCGTATTTTAAAAATATTTTTTAATGAACAGCAGCAGTTTACCGAGGCACTGAGCGTTTATTCTGGTTTTTGAGAATTAAAAAATGCGACTCCAGACGATGTTTAAATTCGGAGATCACTGAGCAGAGCAGGAAACATCCCGAATAAATCCAGGACGAATGGGGCTTATTTCACAGCAAAAAAATCTGGATTAAAATTTTTACAAAACACTTCAGGACTCTGGGAGCTCGATTAAACCCTTAAAGTTACAGAAAGACTCATAACTGATCTTCAGTAGTTTAATTTTAATCTGCAGGTTTTTTTTCTCTTTCTGTCAAACTGTCTTTATAAACGTCTGCCACCGTCACACGGAGACAAACGCAGTCCAACTTTTTTCCTTCTTTCTTCTCCTTCCTTCTTCTGAACATTATTACTATTATTACGGGATTACAAGGAGCCAAAGTGACTTTCCAGAACGTTTGGTTTCGACGACGCGACGCCGTTTTTCCCTTTAAACCAAAAACCTTCAAATCTGTGACGGAATAAAAGAAAACGGGATTAAAATCCTCCTGAAAGCCGGCGGCGGTTGAGTGGAACTCCCCTTTCTACCCTCAGCGATGGATTCACCCTCTCGCTCTCTCTCTCTGCACCAACAAGGGCCAAGGAACTTTTATTTTATCCTAATAACAGTTATACTAGTAATAATAATAACAACGATATTAATAATAATAATAATAATGAGAACACTTCTGGTTTCTAAAGACTGTCTTTGCTTCTATTTGAGTTGCCTCCGATACTCCTGGCTTCTCGTTCAGCTCTTCCTTAATAAGTACACTTTAACCTGGTGAATACAAATATATTTATCGTGAGGACGGACGGATGAGGAGGAGGATGAAGAGGAGGAGGAGGAAGATGAGCAGGCGAAAACGTGAGAAACAGACGGACAAAAAAAAAGAACAGGGACGAGTTTGCCTTTTATCGATCTGGGAAATCTATTTTAAAGGGAAATTTCACCAGAATTTCATCATGATATTTTTTTTTTCTTCTTCCTCTCTTGAAGTCGCGGCGACTTCAAACAGTCGGCATGAAGAAGAAGCTGCTGAATTTTACTCTGGTTAATATACGACTGTCAATGGTGGAGTCGAGAAATTATGCATGTTATATCGAGAAAAAAACCACACAAAAAAAACCACTGTTATACCTGCAACACACACACACACAAACACACACATAGGAAGTATCAGCTGGTGTGATGAGCAGCTGCCGGCCAAATGTTTTGCCCTTCCTCTTCATCATCATGACATCATCCTTCTGTGCTTCTAAATTTCACTTCCTGTCTTTTTGATTGCTTTTTCTTTTTTCTTATCTCTCTGCCTCGTCTTCCTCCTCACATTTTACCCAAAGTCAGGGCGTAACCACGGAAACCATTTATAGCCAGCAGTTTTAGCTGCACATCATCATCATCATCATCATCAAAACAAACTACTGCTGCCTGACTTTTCTAATTTCCACAATTTTACCAGAAAACAAAAAAAAATCGGCAAAATCTGAAATCATCATTTTGAGGACAAGTCACCACAAAATTTAAAGTTTTTGATGCAACAATCACTTTTTTTTTTTTTTAACTTATATTTATGCTGAGTGGGGTTTATTTCATGATGTTTTTTTTAAAGCTATATGTTTTCAGGAGCTTTCGGAGCAAAACAGGACGGAACTTTTTCAGCTTCTCTTTCGTGTTTGTTGATCTTCTTCCCTTCAACTGAAACCTTGTTTGTCTTCATCAGAGAAGTTTTAACGAAGCTCTCTGAATCACGAGTGACATTCAAAAAAGGAAAAAAACTACAACAACAACAGCAACAACAGTTGTGGTGTAATGATCCGCTTTCCGGAAATCCAGTTTTCCATGTTGTCAGCGAACTACACATTGTTTCACTTTCTTCATCTTTCAGGTCACATCTTGTGTTTTCAGACTCTTAAAGCTGCACTGAACATTATTATTATCACTGATGCAAAAAACGTCCTCTAAAATGCGATGACGCTTTGTGTTGCCTCCTGTTGGCCGAGAAGAATCCATGAATCCGGCTTTAAGGCAGGTCCTGAATCAGAGCTGCTGCTGCACCGAAGGCCATTTTTATTAAGAAGATTTCAACTTTTATTAACAGAAAAAGCAGACAAATTTTAAAACCTCATAATTGATCATTTTTGTCTTGTTTTATATCCCATAACTCAGCAGCGGTCTTATTAAGACCTCTTTTTAAAAAAAAACAGTGATGCAGCAGATAAACCAGGAAACAAGAAAAAAACCCAAAGAGCCTGGATTTTCTCTGTTACCACGGCAACCAGGACTGCATGTCACCACCCCATAATCAGGGCCGCGCGGCAACCCATAGGGTTTGGTAATCAATCAAACTGTCATCAATCGCCATGACAACAGCGGGCAGGACGTTAGAGAGGCGGTGGGGGGGAAGATTTTAAAGGACGAGTTCACACAAAATAAAAACCTTCAGGAAGCGGCTTTTATTTTGAAACACGCGGGGCGTGTACGACGGAGGAGATTGATGGAGGGAGAACGCACACACACACACACACACACACAGGATGGATAATCAATCACTTTTATAGATCAGAAATGTCTGTGTGATCCCCCTGTGTGTGTGTGTGTGTGTGTGTGTGTGTGTGTGTGTGTGTCCATGGGATTATTGATCCAGACAGAATCCAGACATGCTGTTGAGCCTCTGATTGATAGGGATTGATTCAGATCATACATCTACACCACCGATGTGTTTGTTTGTGTGTGTGTGTGTGTGTGTGTGTTTGTTCTTCTGTATTTGTGAGGACATTTTGAGCACTCCTTGCTTTGGGACCGACCTGTTGGAGGGTTTGAATCCGGTTTAGGTGAGTTTTAGCGAACGGAGGACGCAGGAGGATCCTCACAGAGCTAGAAGTGTTTAAAGAGAGAGACTGTAAAACAGAAATAAATTGAACAGCATTGGAGAAGATTTGTCCTCTAATGGAGCAACACACACACACACACACACACACACACACACACACACACACACACACACACACAGAGCACTAATAGTCCTTCATGCTGCCTCCAAGGCAACCGAGAACAACAGCCTCGTGATATCGATCTTAGACACCCCCCCAAAAAACGTTGCTCTCTATCTGCCTAATATGTAATGAATGAGGGATTATTTTCAGACAGACCTCCAGAAAACTAATAAGAAGGAGTGACTTTAGCTAACAACATCGAGATAACTGATGGACACATTTTATTCACTTTGGATTTGATGAGAGAAGTTGAATGGGAGTCTATGGAGCCGGAGGCTTTTTGGAGCCGACCTCTAGTGGCACTCGCTGGTATTGCAGCTGAAGACACTTCTGGATCTGAACCATTTTATAGACCTGGAAGCTACGAACTCTTTTTGTATCCAGTCTGTGGATCAGGTTTTTTTAGTTTTTGGGGGTCCTGTTGGAGCTACCAGCTATACGGAGGTCCAGTTTGCTCCTCCAGTGTGTGACTCAGGACTTTAATGGCTGCTGGACAGCAGTTCAGACCGGACCAGAAATCTGGGTTTATATTAGATCGTTTCACAGGACGAAGTGGAATCGATTGGGTTTTAATAACGCTGATGGGAGGCCCGGACCCTGTAGGACTGCTGAAGGGGTCGCAGTTCAGCCACTTCCTGGTTGGTCCCTGCAGGTGCATCCGATGATTCACCGAAACAAGCAATCCCAAAAATCTCAAATCAAAGCATCTTCTTTTCATCTACGAGGGTCAGAGCCGTCAGATTTTTGATCAATAATCGATTCCCTGCCAACGTCCTGATCATTTTGTTGCTGATTAACTGTAAAACTCGGATTTCCTGTTCCTTCTTTAAAAAATGGGCCAAAGTAATTTGGCGCTTCTGCTCATCGCACCGACACGCATCATTCAGGTTCCCCTCTCACCTTCGAAAAGGGATTTTGAGCTTTAAAAATAAAAACCTGTCCTTGTTTTTCTTTGTTTTTATGGATTTCCACACGGATGAATGTATGACTGTGTTATTTTTCTAGAAGCGGACGGCTAGCGCACGTTGTTGACTCTTTAATAAAGGCATCCTTAGAAAAAAAAACGGGGCTGTGGTCCGGCTGGTTCTTTTGTCTCCGTTATGTGAAGGTCATGTGAAGGTCATGTGATCTGTGACATCAGGTTGTCGGTTCTCTTTCTGTTCGAGGACCCATCGAGCAGCGAAAGACTTCTGGACGTGCAGCAGGTCAAACTGAGCCTTCAAAAACACTTTGAATTGATTAGTTGGTCCTGAAGCAGCTCTCACTGACAGGATTTCATCTTTTTAGCAGTGAGACGACAGATTTTCAACATTTCTGAGCGTCAACGTCTGTTCAGTGTTAAAATATTTACCGGAGACCTTCGAGATCTGAAAATACTCCGACTAGCAATCTTGTGCAAAGCGAATTGATTAAGACTTGATGTTAGTACAATTTGCTTTTCCTCACGTCAGTAGAACGTTTCATAGAAAGTTAAACTGACCTGACGTTGATTAGAAGCAATGAAATAAACAGTTTTAGATATTAAAATCAAACAGTATCAGAAGAAAAAACCTTCTCAGCTCTGCAAAGCAACTGTAAATATCTGTCTTCGCTCCTCCAGCATGTCCACATGTATTTGTTTTGTGTAATTGAGAGCAAGAAACCAATTTGAAAAGCAAATTTGAAACAGATTTGGCAAAAGGCTGCTTCAATTTAATTTCATATAATCTGATTTTTCCTCTTAACCACTTGAACGCCGAGCGTACGATGCACACGACTTCCCGTGTTGTAACCACGAGCTCAAGAGACTTAACGTCAGTATTTGCCGCCGTAGGAAGGAGAACGGTCTGACTAATCACAAAACAGAAACAGCTAACGAGGTTTTATCGTTGTCCTCCGTTTCACCCGTAATCTGTGGAAGAATCATCCCGTCGGATCGGAGCCCGACGAGTCTACAAAGAAAGCTTTGAATTTAGATGTGCAGCCGCAGAAGCCACTTTTTAGCGGGAACACTTGTTTTGTCTCCGGCTCTGCAGCTCTGGGGTTATTTTTAGACGAGGACTCGCTCTGAGATTTAATTGACATCCAGTCGGGTGTTTCTGGGGTCCTGAGTGACTGCCTGCTCTGACAGAACAACTTCAGGGAGTTGTAAGGAACCAGCTCGCCATTATAGATTCAGTTTGTGAGGCCAAATAGAGCCCTTACCTGTGTAGCTGATTCATTACATGAAATCTGATCCGCTCACTTGCTAATAACAGAGCAGACAGTCTGTCTTAAAGACCTGATCTGAGAAAATAAATCTGATTTACCTGCAGTCTGAACAAAGCTTTAACACGTCTACGTCTGAGATGGCCTCAGTCTTTGTTTTAATCCAAGCCGGTATCACGGCCAAGCGTGAAATAGACACGCCCACCCACTACAGCAAAAGCGTGAGATAGCCTGTCCTTTGTACTCGGGCTCAAGCCTTGGTCACATGATCCAACGTCACATGATGCAAATTTCATGCTTACAAAATGTGTAACTTTCACGCGTGGCCATCTCGCGTTTCGGCGTAGTGGACGAGCGTGTCTGTTTCACGCGTCGCCGTGATACCGGGTTGTTTAACGATGTGTGTCGTCATCATGTGAACTTTCAGGCCACGTTTGGATGAGATTCTCACTTCTAAATGAGTCAGCATGTTTGAATTGTACGTTAAATGAACCATCAATTCATCAGGATCACGTTTCCTGTCACCTACAGAGGACCTCGGTACGTTCCCAGAGGAACTCCTTCACACTCATTTCACCAGCTCCCTGAACTCCTCCTGCAGGACTTTTACACCTTTTTCTCTGTGTGTGTGTGTGTGTGTGTGTGCGTGTGCGTACCCTCAAATGTGCCATGTTTCTGTGTGCTTGAGTGTATTTGACTGCATCTGAGTGAGTGTGAAAGAGAGAGAGAGAGTTTCACAGCGAGATAAGAGCATTTCTCAGTAGTTCAATAATAGTCCAGTTTTTTCTGAGAGGTGCTTCAGTGTGCTGCTGCCTGCCAAAAGGACAGCCAGCTTCTCATCTCATTCCACAGCGCGCACACACACACACACACACACACACACACACACACACACACACACACACACACAGAAATCAGTGTGTCTCATAGCAGAACTTGACACTGAGTTGGTGGAGGGGAGGTTGATGTAGAGTGAGAGAAAGAAAGAGAGAGAGATGAAAGCTGGTTTTTATTCAGCAGTGCAGCCCACACAACGGGCGAGCGAGGGCTTTGTTAAAAAAAAAAACTCATCTCTCGAGCTCGCTCTCCTTTTCAGCTGTTCCTTCAATAAAATAATAATACATTCAGATTATATAGCAGGTTGTTGAAAAGCTCTCCGGCTCTCGGCGCATAAAATAAAAAGCAACAAAAGAGCTTTTGTCATTTAGGTTTTTTTAAACCAATAAGCACTCAGATGTCCACAAACAGTGAAACGGTGACCTGATCTCAGGGACCAGAGAAAACACGGCAAACAACATGTTTTCATTAAAACTTGCATTAGAAATCCGTCCGCTGTTCTTCACAGCTCGTTTTTTTTTTTTTTTTTAAATGCAACCCAAAAGGGTCGCAGCAGTTCAGTAACCTGCGATGTTTTCTCTTCCTCTTACATAAAATAAAAGTCTGGTTTTGCTCAAATGTTTGGGGACATTCACCATTAATGTTACTATGCATGCAAAGCTCACCATTTTAACAAGTTCCCAGTCAAAGTTACAGAAAATCTGCAAAAAAATAAAATAAAAGCAATGATTTAGGAAAAACTGGATGCATGACTCTTCCTATAATTTACATTACTTCACTACAGAGAAGAAAATGTGAAAAAGTCCTGCAGCAGGTTTTTAATGAGTTCAGGGAGTTGGTGAACTTAGTGTGGAGGAGTTCCTCAGGGAACGTACTGAGGTCCTCTGTAGGTGACAGGAAACTGTAAAAGATCCTCTACAGAATACTTTGACATGATGATTGTGATGTCATTAAAAGCAGTGATTTATAGGAGCGTAAACACACCAAAACAGAACTCAGGCAGCAACAATGAATGAGTTGAAGAACCTCTTACGTTTGGCTTTTTCCGGTAAATTGATTTCTTAAATGTCAATCAAACAAAAAACTATAGGAGGAGATTTTGTTTTACGCACAGGTATGTTTTTAATGTGGTTCTTGAATCACAGCTTCAGTCATGTAACAAGATTGGAACCATAATTATTTAAGACTGATAGATAGATATTTAAATATTCAGCAGCTCACACCCAAAAAAATCTGGATCCAAAAGACAGAAAAATAAAAAAATAAACCCACAAAAGTCAAAATTGTGAGCCAAGAACAGAAGGATTGCCAAAAGAATCCAAAACCAATCATGAAATGAATAGATGAATAAAATAAAAGCACACTTAATATCCTGGAAGTCCTGACATAGTTGAAGCACAGTCCGACTGATATAAACCTTCATTTAGTGAGAGATTATTATAAGAAAATAATATTGTACAGTGTAATAATACAGATATTGGAGTGCAGTTTGATTTGCCCCATAATGTATGAATTTAAAAGACGCCTACAAATAAAAAACAAATGTTTTCTATGGTCAAGGTAAGTAAAATCAAGATACACATGAATATAAACTGCAATGAATTTATATTTGTTTGGACGAAAACATGCTTATATTTTCTTTACAGTTTTTGAGGTCTTTGCTCTCAGCACACATTTAATTTGTAAAATCAGTTCTAACTTAATTTTAGCATCCGTTTTAGTTTAAGTGTAAAAGGTTAAGACAGTCGTGGTGAAAAGGACTGACGATGTTTATTAACCAAACTGTTTGATATCTATTCCTGGCTGTTGACTTCCTTTTCTTAGAGTCTCTCAGTCTCCATCATATTCTTATTTCATTATTCCTTTTTTAAATTTTGTTTCCCCAATTTTATTTTATTGTTTTTTTTGTTTTAGTTACAGAATGACTGGATAGTTTCTTCCTGTCAGTTTATCATGTCAACGATTAGTTTCACACACAAACACACACGTGCCTGATGTTATTGACTAAATAATCCCATTTAGTGGCCCTGAACCAATCAAATGTCACAACACGCCACACAGAGGAGGGTAATAAGATGTCATATAGAGCCTGATCCTTCTCCATTGTGTCCTGCACACAAAGTCAGAGGTCAAAGGTCGTGACAGGACAGACAGACAGACAGACAGACAGACAGACAGACAGACAGACAGATAGATAGATAGATAGATAGAAAGATAGAAAGATAGATAGATAGATGTACCTGCTGATCATTTCTATTTAGTTTGATGTTGCATAACTGATGATAACTCACAGCGCTTTCATGTTGTCTTATGGCTCCCTCTGCTGGATCAGACTGAAGATTGCAGGACAACAGCGAAGGTGGTCTATAACAGAAGAGGAGCCACTCCTTGACCATCTCGCGGCTTCAAAAAACAGAGAAATCGGGAAGTTTGAATTTGTCCATTTTTTTATATGTTTATTGCCCTTCTCGGATTTGTTTGTGTAAACACAATGAAAAACCGATTACAAGTAGAGACCCCAATAGTATTCAGTATTCAACCTAAACTTCTGTTGTACCTCGTTTGTAGGATATATTCAACAGAAACGTTTACAGAAACCTTTTATATTTTATTATTAACACAATATTCATAACCACATGAACATATTTTGGGTCATTTGAATTCTCTAGATACACGCGGTCAGATATTATAAATATATGCATTTGAGTATTTTCGACCATATTTTTGAGAGGTTCATTTCCTGTTGGGTTGTATCGTAAAATAGGCGCAGAGTGAGACATCTTTCTGTTTCATCTTCTTTGCCTGCCCTCCTCTGCCTCTCCATTGGTCCAGCTGTTGCCACTTCTTCCTCTCTGATTGGCTCGGAGCGCGGCGTGCGCGACGCCCATAGTAGGAAGTGGCGCTTTCAGATTTCGCAGCTGCGATGTGCCAGAAAAAGGATTTGAAAACGAAAATAACGAACATCTGCAGCTGAAACAGAAACTCGACCACGTTCACACGAGAGCAGGAGTCCGACGCAGCAGACGGGATGGCTGGAGCGACGCTCGTGTCGTTTCTCTTGATGATTTCGTCGGTCGGAGGAGCCAAGACCGTCGGAGACGATGACTGGGTTAATCTGCCCAACAAATGTGAAGGTAACGGGGTGCTGGTTCTCAAACCGAGGTCCGAGGACCTCCGAGGGTCCCACAGCAGAGCCGGGAGGGCGAGGGAGAGGGGGGGGGGCGACAAGAGTTTAGTGTGACGTCACTGTGTGCCGGTGGAGCCTCTGTTTACACGTTTGTTTGTGAAATGACGTCAACAAAAACAAATCCTGCAACAACATCATCGGATTCAACGAATACTTCCGATCTGGAGCTTTCTGGGTCCGTTATTGGAAAAAAAACAGTTTAATGACACATTTCACTGTTGTTGTTGTTGTTGTTGTTGTTGGTTTTTTTAGAGACAAAACTATGAAATGAGAAAAATGATCTGCCAAATAATCGAGCTGCAAAAAGAAAAACTGGATGAATGAACCGTCTGCTGATTTTTATATAAATGAATAAATAAATCTCAGAGAACTGTTGGAGCGTCCCAACATTTCATTCTGCTGTCGTTCTCTCCTCAGTGTGTAAATTCGTCAGCATCGAGATGAAGTCGGCGTTCGACGAGACGGGGAAGACCAAAGAAGTCATCGGCAGGAACTACCGCTTCATCGACAGCAAGGGGGCGCCGCCGATCAAATACGTCAAGTCGTAAGTCGTCCCGGAGCGCGTTTCTGTCCCTCGTCGTCTCGTCCTCACGTCCCTGCCGATCGGACGACGAGTTAAGATTACAGCCCGATCAGATTCACGCCGTCCGTCGAGCTTCTCAGCTTTTTACGAGATAAAATGTTTTTCAAACGCGTGTTTTTCGTTCATAAAATACACTCACGTGAAGGAAATGTTCCCCCGAACAGTTTAAGACTTTTTACTTCAAAGTAAATTAACAGGTTAAAACTCGTCACTCGACCCGTCGACTCTCAGATCTTCATCCTGCCTGAAAACGCTTTAAATCTGAAAGCTCCCGAACTTGTTCCCCGTCCCTCAGAGACCTGCGCTTCATCGAGGTGGTGGAGAATGTGTGTCAGAGGCTGCTGGAGTACAACCTGCACAAAGAGAGAACCGGCAGCAACCGCTTCGCCAAGGTCAGTCCGGGGCCACGCCCTCATTTCTTACAGCGTGGAGCTCAGTTTGAACTGAAGGAAGAAGATAAAATAGGAAATCAGCTGTAATCAATACTTTCATGTGGACAGCGGGATCAGGATGTGAAAGGGACCGAGTCCTCGGGAACGTTACCCTCAACTCTGCTCAGCGTTTTAGTGTCTTTCAGCTCGTTGTTTTGATTTTAACAACCTGCAGCTTTGATGCATACAATTATTTTTTTTTATTAAGACTCATCACACAAGACTTCAGATTTAAAACCCCGAAAGTAACAAATGTTCAAACTGTTAAAGCAGCAAATATTAGATATTTAAGTTACTTTCGTTTCATTGGTCTTCACATCAAACAAAACCTTTTTCCAGCTTCAAAATAAAAACCCTTCAACATTAACATTGTCAAATAAAACCAGTTTGTGTCCCACCTGACAGCGCCGTCGTGTGTGTGTGTGTGTGTGTGTGTGTGTGTGTGTGTGTGTGTGTGTGTGTGTGTGTGTCTCTCAGGGCATGTCGGAGACCTTCTCCACCCTTCACGGTCTGGTGAACAAAGGTGTGAACGTGGTGATGGATATTCCCTACGAGCTGTGGAACGAGACTTCGGCGGAAGTCGCCGAGCTTAAAAAACAGGTGTTTTTCACGTTTAACTGAATTCACAGAGACGACTGAACGTCCGACCAACGCTGTCGGATGAGTGACGCGTCCGGGGTTTTAAAATGGAACGCGTACGTCGGGGAAACGTCCCGGTGACAAGAAAACTGAGTTTTGCGAGATTTTTTTAATATCCACTTGCTCTTATTTTGGTCAAATAAATCGCTGCTTTAAATGACCCATCATCATCTGTGTGTGTGTGTGTGTGTGTGTGTGTGTGTGTGTGTGTGTGTGTGTGTCAGTGTGATGTGTTGGTGGAGCAGTATGAGGAGGTGATTGAGGACTGGTACAAAGGCAGCCAGGAGGAGGACCTGACCACTTACCTGTGTGAGAAACATGTTCTCAAAGGAAAGGACACAGGTAATTTCATGACTTCCTATCTTTCACTTTTCACCTTTTCTTTTTGGTTTATTTCATTTTTCTTCTCCTTCTCATTTTCCGTCTGTTTTTTCCTCTTCCTCGTGTTTCCTCTCTCTTTCCCTCCTCTCCTGTTTGTCATCTCTCCGTCCAGCCTGCCTGAGCGAGGACTGGAGCGCCAAGAAGAAGGGAGACCAGGCCGCCATCGCCGAGGACAAGAAGAAGAAGAAGAAGAAGGGAGGGAAGAAGGGGAAGGAAGGAGGCGACGGCAGCTCAGAGGGCGAGAAGACCGCCAAGAAGAAGAAGGAGAAGAAGGAGAAGAAGGTGAAGAAGAAGAAAAAGAGCAAATCTCCTGTGGAGAAGAAGGATGGAGGGGCGTCGTCGGACGAGGAGATCCAGCCACAGGTGCCTCTCTCTGGGCGGAAGACGGAGCTGTGAGTCCCGGTTCTTCTCCAAAGTTAAAACTCACTCTTAGTAAAATCAGTCTGCAGCGTCTGGAAACATGAACGCATGAAGCTCCACTCAGTGAATTTGGACTTCTGCTGTTACATACAGTTTTAAAGTCTTTTTTTTGTCCTGTTTCGTCTCGATGGTTTGAAACATGTTGCTGTGAGACGTCAGTCAGCCACGACCTCAAGAGTTACAACCAACCATACGAACTACGAAGTATTATTTGGCTTTTTCTATCATTTTGCGCCCCTTTTCTAACATTTTGTCCTCAGAAAGATGCGATATACCGATGACCTGTAGGGGGCGGTGTGGAGACCTGCTGAACTAAATAAGAGATAAGTTAATAATAAGTTGATAAAAAAAAAGAAGAGATAAGTCCTTAGAGTCATCATAAGCATAAAAACAGGATTTATGAAAAGTAAATCCACCAGAGGAAGGTTTCTGTCTTACTTTGTGTTTCTTTCTCTCTTTCTGTTGAATGTAGTTGTTGACTTTTAGTTTAGCTTTCATACTGTATCTCCTCAAAATGTGAACTGTTGTGTTTGTTTTTACTTCTGCTGTTTTAAAGCCTCATATTTACAGAAAGTTTATGGACGGTTGAGACTTTTATCTGTTCCGACACTCACGAGCACTTTATTAGAATCACCTGTTGAAACCCAACAAAACAGCTCCGCCAGAAATTATACAGTTTTGTTGGCATTTCTCAGAAAAGATGATTGTCGTGCTGGATTGTTTCATTTTAAAAAGTGTTCCTAATATTTTGTCCAGTCCATTAACACAGATTAAAGTAAACAGTGCTTACTCTGGATCCCATTATGTTGCACAGGTGTTTCTAATAAAGTGTTTGCCGAGTGTAAAACAATATTCTATTCATCCTGATATAGAATTTTATTTCTTAGTGTTTTGACCTTTAACCTTCTCTGTGATTTTATTTTTTTGTTCCCTAATTTTCAGCAGAAATTCACGAGTAATTTCAGAGTAAATGCATCATGAGGTACTTTTTCTAAACGTAAATGATTTGTGTTTCTGTTATTGTTTGATGTCATAATTTTTGCTTTTTTGTTTTTGTTCGTTTGCTGTAAAAAAAAAAAAGCTGCTATTTAAGGCGTGCGTGTGTCTGTATGTGTGTTTGTGTGTGCTTGTTGGGACGAAGGTGTGTGTGTGTATGTGATTTCTTTTTGTTTTCATTTTCTCAGGCGTGTTTGTATGTGTGTGTTTTTACGAGATTTTTATTCTGAAGTAAAATGCTGGCTGTGTTGTATCGGAGTTGCTTTTTGAAACCATAAGCAGAGTGGATCAATAAACACGGGTTTGAAAATGTGTCACAAATACTATTACTGTTTCCCATCATCAGGTTGGCAGAATTACTGTACTACTATATCGGCAAAGAAGGACATTATTACATTGGATTTTTCTCTCTAGAATTAATAACCAAATGGGTGTAATGTACACTTTTGCCCACCAGAGAGCTGCGGACTTGGAGTTGTTGCACGAAAAGAAAGTTACAAAAAATATTTCAACAATTGCTTCTGAAGGAGTTTTATTTACTAAAATCACGTTTTTATTCTGTTCCAAGATGGATTTAAACTGATTTGGCTCGTTGTAGTTTATCAACTGCTGCATATTTCTGGAAAATTGTAGTTTTTTTTTTTTTTCAAGATAGCCACAAACTAAAACGTCATGGTTTAAAATGTTTTATTACTTTTAGCAGCAATTCTTCTGCCGTCGTTGATGTATTCATAACTTTAAAAATGGCTGCGAGGGATGCAGTAACTAGGGGGCGGGACGTACGGAGGGGGGGGGGTTACCAGAAGGTAATAAATGGTTCTTTCAGCCAGCTGTTCTGTAACGGACGTGTTCCAGGTTTACCTGCCGGCTGTCCAACTTGTTTTCAGGCGTGTTTGTGCACGTTTCCACGGATCAGTGACGTCAGAAGGACCGGAAGTTGTCATGGTATGATGACGTCAGAGGTGACTGTCGGACCACTGCTGGACCTCATCAACACGTCATCGGACCACCTGTTATGAAGGTAAGCACTTTTTTTTATTAAGATGCTTGTGGACATCAACAGAAAAATAATCAACAACTTTCATGATAGTTGACGGTATTAATAATAATAAACTTTATTTGTTTCGCACCTTTGATATAAGAAATGCAGCTCAAAGTACTTCACAGCAAGATAATTATATGCAGTGTTTCACAGATATAAAGGAACATTTAAAAATATAGAAAATAAATTAGATGCATAAGAAACAGATGAAATGCATAAAATTAAACACAAATAGAGTTAAAATAAGAGTCTTGATATGACAGTTTGTTGATTTATGTTGGAGTTTACTGGATACTGTTGAGTTTTTTTGGACAAAGAAAAATGCAATCTAAAGTTGTCACCTTGGGCTCTGGTTAAAAAAGAAAAAGAAAGTGATGATCTTTAATTGGATCAGTGAATTGGAAAATAATAAACAGTACAGTCATTAGTTGCAGGTCTTTGGCAGATTTAATTGTGTTGCTTCATCCTGCTTGTGTGACTACTACAGATTCTTTCTTCCACAAAGTACACCACGCAAAACAACAAAACAACAAACAAACAAACCAAAGTCAAGTAAAATTAGTAAAAGATTACCCTTTGTGAAATAAGAACAATAATAACCTGCGCTAAAAACAAAAATGAAATTCACACTGCAAATATTTAAAGTTCAAAGGCAACAATAACCTCAGAGTTTGTTGTTGTGACTTTTATTTTGGAGAAATTAAAAAAAAAATGTCATCTCATATTAACTTCGATGACGTATTGATGTTGTTGGTATTAAGGAGCTTACTTTGCCCCATTGATGCAATAATTGACCTCAGTTTGACCTTTGTTTCCATGAACACACATTTTTTTTTCTTGTTTTGTGGGCAATGAATACTTGAGATTGCTCTTATTTTGGTGTGTGATGTTTTGTTGAAATAGTGTGTAGTGAGACTTTAATACCGGTCAGTTACAGTAGAGGAACTCCGACTGAACAGATATTTTGACCTGCTGACCATTGAAGGGAAAACCGCTGATTTGTTTCAGTAGTTGAGTTAGTTTGAAGAACTTTTTTTTGACAGTAATCAGTGTTTTTTTTTTTTTTTTTTTTTTTTTACACAACCTATAGTTTACATTTAGTCTTTAGGACTTTTCAGCCTTTTTTTTTCGCCCTCTTTAAATACTTGTATTTGACCAGGCCGTTTTAAAGCAGTACCTCATCCAACCTGTAGGTGTCACCACCACATCACTGAAAGGCAACAGCAGTTTGCGTTTCACCTTGCACTGAACTGACCAACAGCCAAATCCACTTAAGCTGAGACAAAATGAAATGGCCTGTGTGTGCGCGAGTGTTTGTTTTTGTGTGTTTGTGTGTGTGTGTCTCGAAAGTGAATTCAATCCATCAGCCTTTTTTTATTTTTTATTTTTTAACCCTTTCAACCATCAAATCCACTCCGTCTTTTTATATTTATATTTTTCTGTGTAGGTGTGTGTGTATGGACATGTTGGACTGAGACACTAGTTATCTCTTGACAGGTGTGTGTGTGTGTGTGTGTGTGTGTGTGTGTGTGTGTGTGTGTGTGTGTGTGTTTCTGTGTGTTGAATCAAATAACATTTATCCATCTTTACATACAAATATGTATTTAGTCTGACTGTGTGTGTATGCATGTTGCTTGAGCGCAAATACTGTGTGTGTGTGTGTGTGTGTGTGTGTGTGTGTGTGTGTGTGTGTGTGTGTGTGTGAGTGTGAGAGAGGTCCGAGATGTGTTTATTTGTTGAATAATTCACAGCTGGGTGTTTATAGAAGACTCTGTGGCCTCAGAGCTCCAATAACACAGGACAAATATTGTGACACACACACACACACACTTTATCAGCCATTTCAGGGTTGACAGTTTATTTGGACACTGTGGACGGTGGAAATAGAATCTACAGAGACCACACACACACACACACACACACACACACACACACACACACACACACACACACACACACACACACCGAGCCTTCACAGGGACGGATGAAGAGGAGGATATGGGACACATGACGGCACTGAGTGGTCTCCATAGGTAATATAAATGTGTGTGTGTGTGTGTGTGTGTGTGTGTGTGTGTGTGTGTCAGGGTGTACCGGGTTCAGTGTGTATCTCTGTTTCTGCTTTATGGTTTATTCTGGCAGAGAAAACCATGTTTTTGTATTTAATTTGGACAAATTTAAGCATTTGATAGTTGCTCATCTGTGGTAACGTTGACTGAAATACTGACTTGTTATCAATAGGAGAAACTCATAATTAAATCAGGATCGGTCGGTTGGCCCTCTGTGGGTTTATTGTGTTTTGTTTATTGTCTATTTACTCTTACTTTAACTTATTTACTCTTTTTAACTTCTTATCTGTGATTCTGAAGCTCTTTGGAACTTTTCGATAATAATTAAAAATAAGCCTTTTTGTTATTTATAAATTATATAACATATTACTAATAATTAAAATAATGAATTATATGAATAATGCAAATTATATATATAATTAATAAATAATCATTACATTTAAAATGATAATGATAATACTTATTTTATTATTATTAATAATTACTTATTGGATTAACTATCATAGGCAGCAGCGCCATATTATAAATTAGAACTGCACAAAGTAACGCTCCCTATCTGTCGTCTTGTTTTGAGAAACTTTATTTGAATTTGAATGACTGGACAAAACCGACTGTGCGTACGATCAGTTGTAGCGCCACCTGGTGGTCAGTCGAGTCATTGGCGTGAAGTTGTGCGGGAAGTCACGTTAAAATATGGAGATGGACAACAAACATGATTCGGGTGCAACTTGTGCTGTGAAATGTTTTATTTCAAGTAGAGAGCGAGTTTTTTTTAAATGTCAGAGCGAATGTTCTTTAGCAATCTGTTGGCCACCAATTCTGGTACAGTTACTCACCTACCACACACACACACACACACACACACACACACACACACACACACACACACACACACACACACACACACACACACACACACTGATGGTGATGGAACAGAGAGAAACAGTCTCCTCTAATCTGGAGAAAATGAAACAGACGTTTGAATGGAAATATTGATTCTTCCTTGCATTTCAATCTTCATCTGGTATTATCTGTCCCACCACTGTGTGTGTGTGTGTGTGTGTGTGTGTGTGTGTGTGTGTGTGTGTGTGTGTGTGTGTGTGTGTGTGTAATGTACAAGCTCACCTTTCTGTCTGTCTCTCACACGCCCTCTGAAATGATTTTCTGTCCCGTGGAACAAGTGCACAGTAACTAATAAATTATAAATATATACAACTACAAAGTGCCTCAGACCTCCTGTCTCTCCATAAGAGCTGTGTGTGTGTGTGTGTGTGTGTGTGTGTGTGTGTGTGTATGTGTGTGTGTGTGTGTGTGTGTGGGGCGGGGGGGAGGGGGGTTGTTGAGCGGTCAGCATCAGTAGCAGTTAAAGGTGTCCGTAGATCTGCAACGCTGAAAACGATCCAAACTCTGAGATCATCTGAGAATGATTCCACCAGGACAGCATCAGTAAAACAAAACATGAGTCTGCACCGTTATTTAAATTCATATTTCTAACATTATCTGTATGAATCTGCATCAGAAAACACAGTGATAGGTTATTATATTATTAGAATTAAGAAACCTTTCGTCCTCTGAATGCAGGATTCATTATTGATCACCAAGTTAAACCATTTCGAGTCTCGCGGATGGACTTGAAGTCACGTCCCCGTGTTGTCCAGAGTTACAAAAAATCAATTTGATACAGAGCCTTTAATTCCACCAAATAGATTTGATATTTAATAACATTTATTAACAAGTAAAAAGAATATAATCTACAGCGTATATATACATGTATGCCTGTTGAACTCGTAAACAAGTAATCAAGCTCAATTAAAGCTGCTTTCTTCTGGCTTACTTTTTTCTTTTTTCTAAAAGAGCTGCACCATCGCAACTCTGTCAGCTCGAATGTTGACATTACAACTACTTCAGACCGGCTCACGTCAACACTCCCAAGCTGAAGCAACAAAATGTCGCCCCCCCCCCCATCTGACCTGAACGTGACACCGAGGACAGAGAAACAAAAAAGGAGGCGACGCAGGTGACGGTAGAGCGGAGAAAAAGTTCCACAAAAAACCAATGAAGAAGAGCGAAGGAGCGAGGCGAGATGGAAATCCTCCTCCGTGACCTCCGATGTCCCGGCAGAACAAACGCCGTCACGTCTGGAGGTCGCAGAGGTTCGGATTTAAATCTGCCTGCTGGTTCGACGTTAACTGGAATCCACTTGGCTTTATTTTCTGTTTGCAGGCGGTTTGGTTGAACAACACACAATCTGCTCCACTGTGAACCTCCAGCTGACCTCGAACACTCCCATTACTCACCGAACAGGAAACACAGGCAAAGGAGATAAAAAAGGAAACAAGCAAAGAGGAAAGGGAAAATTGAAAGAAAAAAAAATGAGACAAACACTTAATATCCATCAGTTACTTCCCCCCTCGTTTTTTTTGTTTTTTCTTTTCTTATTTTTGTGGACAGCCTCGGCGCTCCCGATTCATCTTCGTTCTCCTCACAGCGGTGTTTTCAGGGAAGGTCAAAACCCGGAAAATAGGCTACACACCAGGCGTTTTGTCACCAGACACCCTTCACCTGCCTCCCGACGCCGAGGAGGAGCCGCACGCAACTGGGACACGGCCGCGGCCAAAAATACATCAGGTGCAGCGCAGCATTCACACCCGCATTCGTTCTGCATTTTACGCCACATTTGTTGTCCTTTCGCACGGAAGCAGGAGAGCGGGACGAAGGGGACATTTTGTGGGGGTGTCAAGTCGGGTCGGGGAATCGGACTGAGATGCCGTTGTTCTTCTTCTCGGAGAAAGATCATCACAGGCTGTTGGAGATCGTTAAAGAAAGAAGACGACGACATTCATCGGTTTGTTCGGAGGGAAATAAAATGGGCGATAACTGTCGTAGGCCGCTGAAAAATGAAGCCGAGGCTGAAGTTCCCAAAAGCTGCAGTTCCTCGAACGGCCACTTGAGTGCAGCTCTCAGCCCCCCTCCCCCCTCCCCCACCCCCCACCCCCCCACCCCGAGATAAAGTTAGGATATTCAGATATCGTTATAATATATATATTTTTTAAATCGGTGAAAACTGAGAGCGAAGCCGTAAAAGGAGCGTCGGGGTCACATTTCCCAACGCAGCCGGATCTCCGGGCGCCGTGGGGACGCCACGGCAACGCCACTAAAGGCAGGCAGCGTGGCATTTAGAGCAGAAAGGTGTGACATGCGAGCCTTCACACTCGCTGTCTGTCACACACACATTTGCATACCCGCACCGGCCCGCCCTCCTCGGGGCCTGCCGTTAATAACAGCTGACCTTTGCACGTTTAGGCTGTGAAATGATAGTAAAACAGACCGCGGGACGACATGTCGCACCTCCCTTCATCCTCCCTTCATCTTCCCTTCATCCTCCCTTCATCCTCGCTCTCACCTCTCCTCCCGCTCAACTCCTCCATTGCTCCCTCCTTTCTTCTAATTGTGGACGCGTTTGTTTATCGTTGCGTCGTTTAATCTGTTTGTGTCGTACACAAATCCAAAACCTTTAACGTCGCTTCGCAACTTCAGTCACTTCAAATGTGTTTTCAGAGCGAAGATGAAACATTTTGTTTATTTGTCAAGTAAACGCAAGTTTAAGTCATTTTTATGATTAATAAAAATGTCATTTATTCAGCAAAACAATGCTGAATATTCTTTAATTCCAGCTTTTATAATAACAAAAAAAATCAACAACTGAAATAATGATCAGCTGCTGCCTTATCATTCATAGCCTCAGTGAAAAGAACCAATAATTATAGATTAGATGGAAAGCACAGTTTGATGAATTAAATTATCCTTCAACACTTTTGACCTTTATTGTTCAAGCAGAAACACCAGATTATTCTCGGTTCCTGGATCCTGAAATTCTTTTGTCATGAATATAAAAATATTGTCAATATTCTATTGAATGTTCACTGGATGAACAATTTATTATTTTTAGATTAGAAATTAAAATGGGATCTTTTTACTATTTACCAACATTTAATAGGCAGAACGGTTAATCGATAAGAAAGAAAGAAAATAGAGATGAGATCTAAATAAAGATGATTAAAGCCAGAAAAAGACAAATATCAGGTGATTATGTCCTCTGGAGCTAATTATGAAATATTAGTTCGTTGCTTCACACGTCACACTCCTGAACTACGCGGTGATGTCGTGGTCCCTTTAATCCAGATTAGACCCACCGTTGCCGTGGTGACAGTTTGAGTTCAGATCCATTTGTGAAGCATCTTGCAGGACGGCGCGTTGAAGCTGAAGCGAGTCGCTCTCTGCGGCCGCTCGACGCGATCGCCCACAAATAATCAGACGAACGACACGTGTGAAAAGTTTCTTCGTCCAAAGTCGAGCGGCTCTAACTTTTTGTGAAACTCTTCCTTTCAACAAAATTCAAAGAGTGTTTTCTTGGCATCAAAGTTTAAAGGATTCAGCCCGGTCCAAACTCAGTTTACTTCTGCCTTTCTTTC